>NC_135048.1:21210618-21522926 GCF_051014685.1 Ptiloglossa arizonensis | reverse complement strand
GCTGCGATACTTGGTACGATGAAACATACCCTCAGTATGTTTATGGGCATAGCCAATCAGGTACCCCGCAAAGATCTCAGCTTCTCGTCGCGTGTTCCGCGTAGCCGGATCTCCTCTCCCGTGTACGCGTTCGTTTTCTTAGTTTTATTTCGCTTTAAGTGTGGCAGCGACTCTGAGAGGCCGACGACGCGTCCGGATTCTGCGTTTACTTGACACGATGGTCACGTTGACCGTATTGGTTTTTCGAAAACTGTTTTTTTAGCGTTTTTCGACGACACTGTCGCTGTTAGATTGTTGCAAACGAAGTGATTGAATTTTTCAACGACACTTTTATCGAAAATTTTACTTGTTAACCTATCACTGTCAAGTTTATTTTCAGTAAAAACTGAATTTAACGACACTTTTATTGAAAATTTTATTTGTTAACCTATCACTGTCAAGTTTATTTTCAGTAAAAACTGAATTTTTTAACGACACTTTTATTGAAAATTTTATTTGTTAACCCATCACTGTCAAGTTTATTTTCAAAGTCTTGTTCAAGTACCGTTTAATGCAAGAACATATAATCTTCACTATGTAATGTCTTATTTGGTACTTTTCAATTACCATTCGACATTTTTCTATATCGCTAACAATTTTATTAAGTTTTCAATTGTTTTAGAAAAATACCTTATTTGTACAAATTTTCGAACTTTTTCGTTAAATCCGTTGACGCCATATCGAAGTACAAATTGAAGTTAAGACAAGTATTCGATCAATGTAATTCGAGTACTTTTCGAATACTCGACTACTCGAATACTATGACTATTCGAATATTTTATACTAGGTCGATTCACGTTAGAATAATATAGCGAAAAAATATTTTAAAGTATCGACTTTGGTAATTTTTGTGATCACTGGTACTTTTATGCAACAATCTAATGTAATTACTTCCTCTAAATTTTTTCTGGTTAAAATTTCACGACAAACTGTGACATTGCGACGCCTGTAAAAATACTCGTTTCCCGCCAAAGCGATTGTCAAAGTTGTGAAAATATAACCCACGATATATTTACCCGAGCGTTCTCTTCACTATTTTCGGTTACCGTGTGTACACAAAATTATGCATTCGTAAAAATGTACTTACACGATGACAATCCCTTTCTCTTTCGTTCACGATCAACCGATTGGTTTCGGTTAGATTGTTACATATCAATAGCTTTGCTCTTTCGCTTGTTCTTTACTTAATTACCACGTCATGGTTAAAATTTGTATCTACATTCGTTAAATAATTTTCTTCCTCATGGTTAGAAAGTCTTTCTTTAATTACTATGTATCATTATTACGCGAGCTTGCATAATTTAATTCCACCTACGTTTACAAAACGAGTTTTGCTAATACGGAATGGCGTCTTCAATGATTCGATCACACCTACTCATTGATCGAGTTCGTAGATCATCTGTAATTAAATTTTTTTACCTGTCGTGGAAGGTTTGAATTATCGAATGCAGTAATCCCTGATGGATTTGTTCCTCGATACAGCGAGACACATCCTTGGTATTGTTCGAAATATTATGGTCTTCCAAAGATATTTAATTACGAAGAATGACTTTCGTAGATTCACTTGGCTGGCGGTTTGAATAAATAAAAGTGGGTCACTAGCCGAGCCACCAATAATTAGGGTTGGAATAGTACGAATAATTTAATATTTAAATATTTCAAAGGCGTTCGAAAGCTATAGAGTAACATTAGGTACATCGAAGTACTAACATTATAAAGTACTCGTACACTAAAGTATTTAAATTATAAAATGTATTCGAACACTAAGGTATCCAAATTATAAAATGTATTCAAATACTAAAGTATTCAAATTATAAAATGAATTCGAATACTAAGATATTCAAATTATAAAATGTATTCGAATACTAAGGTTATCAAATATATTCGAATACTAAAGTATTCAAATTATAAAATGTATTCGAATACTAAGGTATCCAAATTATAAATTGTATTCGAATACTAAGGTATCCAAATGATAAATTGTATTCGAATACTAAAGTATCCAAATTATAAATTGTATTCGAATACTAAGGTTATCAAATGTATTCGAATAGTTGTAATATATCTATGAGCTATTTCTGGATTCAAATTTGTTTCGTCGTTAAAGTATTTGAAAAATGTATTCTTTATTTTGCATATTTCGGTTAAATAATCAACGAACACACCGAGTATTTTGGCGCATATGCGGTGAACTTGTCTCGCGCGATTCCGTAACATTTAATCCGAATGATGCCGTTGCAATTAAAACTGCACAGGAAGTATTCCAGTAGGAATAACTTACCCGAAACTTAATATTCAATGAGGTGCATTTGCGAACACTGCCAGCCACAGTAAAGAAATTGGAATCCGCATTTACGACGCGTATTAACCATTTAAGGAACGCAGCTGGTGCTCGCGGTGAAAAAATTCGCGCAAAAGTTGGCAGCAGTTTCACGAAAGAATCTTAGTTTTCGTGAAATGTCAGAAATCACGAGCATTTTAAACGGTAAAAATGTGAAACGTTAATGGAGTAAATTTAAATACGCACCTGTTATATCCTGTGATGTAGAACGGTCGTTTTCACGCGACAGGTATACGTCAACAATCGATCGTTTCGAAAAAATTCAAAAAAATTACCCGTTACCTACTGCACCGTCAGTTTTAACATATCACGAATATTAATTCGTTTACCCGATAATCGTGCAAATACTGTTACACGTCCTCTTCTTACGTACCTTATTCCGCTGTACCATCTTCCCTACCTACGACTTCATAATTAATTTTTCATGCGTGTACCTTCTTACGATACTAATATCTTTTTGCGATAGGTCATCGTACTCAACAATACCTGGCCGTAATAAATTAAAAAAATTACCTTTAAATTCTACGTAAGTTTCTATCCATTACAAGTACAAATTTTCATTTTTTCTCCACTCGTCGTTTCCGCTCAAATAGTTAATGTATAGTCTGAAGCTGGAAAAATGACTTCCAGCTTAAAACGAATGTAGTATTTATTTTTTCGTACGTGTACCTTCTTACGATACTAATATTGTTCGCAATACTCGCATCGTCGTACTCAACAACACCTGACCGTAATAAATTAAAAAAATTACCTTTAAATTCTACGTAAGTTTCTATCCAATACAAGTACAAATTTTAATTTTTTCTCCAATCGTCGTTTCCGCTCGAAGAGTTAATGTACAGTCTGAAGCTGGAAAGATGACTCCCGACTTAAAAGGACTGTAGTACCATCTGTATGAAAAATCTGGACATCGTCAAAAGGTCGACCAAAACGGTCCACATTGTCGGTGGAAAGATTGACGTCTCACCAGATTCTTCTAGAGGTAAACTTCTCAGTTCCGCACAGTAGTTACCTCGAAAAGGTAAGTGGTCCTCGTTCGATCCCCGAGAGAGCCCGGTCCGAGTCGCAACACGCGTTCGCTGAACCGCGGGGACCAAAGGGGGCCATTATTGTGTAGCGCGCATCGTAACGATACGTATCGCGTTTCTCGAGGCTGCGCACATCGTCGCGTGGAATCCCAGGCGTCGGTCTTCGACTTGACAACGCGTCAAATTACCCGGAAAGAGCCGACAAAAGCGAGGCCGTATATAAAAAAGGAAAAAAAAAGAAAAAAGGGATATGAAAATAGCTTCGGTGAACAGGTTGCGCGAACGGTGCATCGGTTGGAGCGAAGACCGCGGGACCATTGTTAAATGTAATAATATAACGGGGTTACGGTCCCAAAGGTTATACGGTCTCTCGTGACGTTGTCTCCGCGAGGAGACACGGAACGGACAAAAGAGGAAACGAGACGGGGGCCGATCTTCTTATTTTGGTCTGACTACCGAGAGACCCGTTAAAACCACAGGCACAGATTACAGCCAGGGACGCTTTGCTCGAGAGACAGAGTTCGTCCTCTGGGATAGATTCGAGTTATCGGGTCGAGCCACGAGCAACAGTTGGCTCGATTCGTGCGAACGTTCCACGTTTCTTCGATCGACCCATTTGCATCCGGAAACGGAATCGGTCGAGAGAACGAGGAATAAGTTGTGAACGATAAACGTTTTCGAAGCTCGTTTGAACGTACCTTCGATTATTTACGTTTTTTACTCTAAGTTTGTGTTGTAACAGGTCTGTGGCTAGGTTAACGATGTTACTTCTTCCAAATCTTGGGTGTGGGTGTGTAACTAGGCACTTACAGATTGTTGTACACTCGATAGTGCAGGAGTTAAAAGTAAGGAATATCGATGCAAATGGGTCGACTCTAGGGTAGTCCGGGGAGGCTACTTGGGGGACATTGGTCGTATAACATAAACGAGTGTTGAGAAGAAGGGTACGTTTCGTGAGATGTACGGAGAAATTTTAAATTGGAGATGCAGTTGAGTGCAGCATACGTCGTTTTGAGGAAGGAATAATAATCCGATAATTAGAGGACAATTTATTAATTGCGAACACAAAGTTGTGTGTGAAAATCAATGTTTTAGATGGGAAATTTGTAACGTACGTCCTTCTACACATCCGTTCGAATGTTCCGTTATAAGTAGTAAGAGTAGTAATCTAGTATTCGAGCATTCAATTACTCGAGTATTCTAGTGTTCTGGTATTCTTGTATTCTGGTATTCTGGTATTCTGGTATTCTGGTATTCTGGTATTCTGGTATTCTGGTATTCTGGTATTCTGGTATTCTGGTATTCTGGTATTCTGGTATTCTGGTATTCTGGTATTCTGGTATTCTGGTATTCTGGTATTCTGGTATTCTGGTATTCTGGTATTCTGGTATTCTGGTATTCTGGTATTCTGGTATTCTGGTATTCTGGTATTCTGGTATTCTGGTATTCTGGTATTCTGGTATTCTGGTATTCTGGTATTCTGGTATTCTGGTATTCTGGTATTCTGGTATTCTGGTATTCTGGTGTTCTGGTATTCTGGTATTCTGGTATTTTGGTGTTCTAGTATTCTGCTATTCTGGTGTTCTAATGTTCTAGTATTCTGCTATTCTGGTATTCTAGTATTCGAACCATTGTAAACAAAAATGAGAAACATCGTCTATAAGTAATCCGAATTAGAGCCTCTTAGAACCCGCGAGAGAGGATCGGGTCACTTCTCAGACAAAAGATCGCGAGATCCTCTTTCCATCTCCGAGGAAGCCCAATTACAATCTCCTACAAAAGACAACGATCCGTATCTATTCACAATAGCCGATACTCGCAACGAAACAATAGCCAAATATGTACCGGCGACTGGTATCGAGAACATTGTGGCAAAACTGTTGGTCGCAGGATCGACGTTGACCCCTCGATGCCACGTGAATTTTCCATTTAACTGTGTCCCAAGATTTTTCCGTCTCTCGCGTCTATCCTTCGCCTCGTTAATCCGGATTATCGTTCAATCCGGGTGACCTATCCCCCCAATTAATCCAGATGAACGAGGTTCCGCTGTATTTAGTCACCGCGCTTCGCTTGCCACCGTTCGAGATGCAGTTCGCACTAACACTTCGTAACCTATTCGTTAACGACGAGCGCCGGCACGGTCGCTCGGGACCGAGCTCGCTCGGAAATTATTTACAACACGACGTAATAAACGTAGCGTCTGGATATCGGGGCGAATTAATCGGGAAATAAGGAACGTAGGCCGTTTAACCGTCTTAAGTCCCAATTAAGATGGTAAACGTAGGAACGGAGATAAAAGATCCACGCGAGAAGACGAGGAAACTGGAGACAGCGGGACAAGGACAGCCGATCGAGAGATCAGATGAACCGGCGAAGGTTTGTGATGCGAACAGTTAGAGGCTAAACCGTCGTGGTTAAGAAAGGGATCATGGCTACCACGAATCTCCTCGCGGGTTTACGTGGCCCAGCCAGGCCAATGACCTAGATTTTTCGGGCCCGGTTGGGCCGGGCAGGGTTTCTTCCTACTCGAGGATCGTTGGCTCGGGTTTACAACGCGCGTACACAATTCCTAGGCGATCGGTTCCCTTGACTCCTGCAGCGCCTTTGTAACGCAAGTGGATGCCTCGCGCTCCGGGAAACCAGAGACTCGGAATTGATGCCGAACACGACGCCCGCTCGATACTCTTTGCCGCGCGTCTCGATATTGCTGAATTCCGTTGTTCCCCTTTCACCCGTTCAACACTTTTTGACGTAACGTTTACAATACATTTCTCCACGGAGGCGTTTAACGTCAGCTTTCCGCGTCTAGGGACGTCCTCGATATCGGTTACCCGTTGCATTCAGTAGCATCGTGGAAGAGGCACAGGGATTCGAGACGGTGCGGGGTACTCGTTATTTTATTACATTCCGCGTGACTTTTAGCGAGGTAATTGTTACAGTGTTATTCGTTTTTGGAAATTTACGGTACCGTTGTGTCGAGCAGTTTGCACAATTGTAACGAATTGAATTTTTTTGTGGAAGAAAATTTTTTATTGATTGTACGTTCTTTCGACAGATTACACATTACGATAGAGCGTATATATAGAACGCATTAACCCTCGATAAGAAGTTACAGTGCTAGTTGTTTTTGAAAATTTACGATACCGTGAAATCGAGTAATTTGTACAATTGTAACGAATTGAATTTTTTTGTAGAAGAAAATTTTCTATAGATTGAACGTTCGTTCGACAGATTACACATTACGATTCACATATATAGAACGCATTGGTTAACCCTCGATAAGAAGTAGTCGGTTCTCTCAATTCCGAGACAATAGTTGTCAGAATGGCAGATGTTCGCAGCTGAGATTTTTTTTTCAGAATTTAAGAAAAGTTCTTTCTCCCGCGTAAGGGGAATCACGAAAGTTTCAGGACACCTGCAATTAGTTGAGAAGCTGATTTATTAGTTGGAAAGTGGACTACGCACTCGTGGTCGCGATTCGTGCGTTACGCGTGTTCCCGCTTCGTCTTATCAGTGTTTCCACACTTTTCAAATACAACAAGGGACAAATACATACAAATACAAATTTTTTTAATTCATGGGAAAAAAAAGGATTCCTTCCGGTTTATTTTCGTTCGTGTTTGTTACCGTTCGTAAGTATTGAAAGTAATTTTTGTATTTTTTTCGCAGAGATTGCAATAGAATTTCCACAGATCTGTGTTCCAGAGAAACGAAATACTGGATTAAATAAGCGTCTCTAACGAATATAGTTTATTTCTTTAGAAACGATCCGATCAAAAAAAGTCTTCTTTGGTGGATCTTTGAACACGTAACGAATATAAACGCGACATCTAAATTGTCGTCATCGATAATAAGCTAATAAATCTTTGGGGCGATAACCATGCGTTACGAAAGCTTATTTAAAAGAAAAATCTACACTCTACTTTCGTTAAACGTTAACCGTGCATCGAAAAGTTCCCTATCCCCGTGTATAAATTTTCCAAATTTGTGCTCGCGAAAGCTTACTTTTAGAAAATAATAGTGTATTCTACATTTCGTCAAACCTTGTCTATCAAAAAATATCTTCCACACTCTACCTAAACATCGTTAAAGTGAACTACGCAACAAAAAGTTCCCTATCCCAGTGTACAAATTCTCCAAACGAAAACTCGAACAAAATGGCCGAAATTAGTGATCGCGGAACGTTCGCGAGGCGTACAACGAAGTTGCTCGTTCGATTACCGTAATCTCTAACCACGATACGCGCGTCCCTCGTTTAAACGCCCTCTTGCTCGAGAACGTAAACGTCCCTTCTAGTTTCCACGGACTCGGTGTCCCTCGAAACCGTCGATCTCGCGCGATCTCGCGAGGTCGTAGGTCTGGTGTATCGCGATGGCGGAAGACACGGAAGTCGCGGAGCTTTGGTATTTTCGTGGATGACGCCGAAAAGGTTTTGTTGCACCAGGAAGGAAGAGAACCGGGGCTGGCGGATGCGCGAAAGATCGGAGTCGATTGTGGCCTTGTCGGGAGACACAATGGACATCCTCCTGTAGTTCGACGGACGGGTTTTACCGTCCGGTTGAACGCGGCAGACGGTAGCGTGCAGGCACTCACTGTAGAGCCTGCTTAAAGAAAGTCTTTCACCGTGTACACGGGTGTCGGCAAAGGGGGAGTGCCTCCGCGAGGAGGAAAGAGGCGGAGAAGGAGGTGGTGGAAGGGCAAAGAGGAACGGCGAAGGAGGAGGACGCTGTTATACCACGTTGGTATACTTGATCGTCGGTACCAGGCAGCGATGTTCCACTTACACGGCACACTTAGCAACCCGCCTCGGTTCAGGATCCTGAAGAGTGGGTCTAAGTATCCTACGGCTCCGATCGCGTCGTTTGCCGCTCAGCCGTGGTACGAGCCGGCTGTTCCGACGTGAAATTTCGTGATAGAGTATGCTTCCATAGGAAATGGACCAGAATCGCGCGAATTAGACGTAGTCGAACATTTCGAACGCTTGTCGCGCTAGGAATCTGGAATTTTAACAACGAATCGACCAATCATGGTATTTCTACTTTCTATGGAAATTCTATAGTTATTTTCTATAGTTTTTATATTTTTTTTTTTGTTCACTATGGACAAGAAGATAGAGAGGACAATTTAAACCACATGTGGTTCTAAGAATTAGGAATTTTAACAACGAATCGACCAATCACGGTATTTCTAGTTTCTATAGAAATTCTATAGTTATTTTCTATAGTTTTTATATTTTTTTTTTGTTCATTATAAACATGGAGATAGAGAGGACAATTTAAACCACATATGGTTCTAAGAATTAGGAATTTTAACAACGAATCGACCAATCATGGTATTTCTAGTTTCTATGGAAACTCTATAGTTATTTTCTAGTTTTTATATTTTTTTTTTGTTCACTATGGACACGGAGAATAGAGAGGACAAGTTAACTGCAGATAGTGATTAAAACAAAGAATTTTCGAACGAATCGACGAATGTTGGTATTTCTATAGTTTCTATAGAAATTCTATAGTTATTTTCTATAGTTTCTATATTTCTTTTGTCCACTATGGACATGGAGAATAGGAAGGAAAAGTTTAATTGGAAATTGTGATTAAAACGAAGAATTTTCGAACGAATCGACGATTGATGGTATTTTGTATAGTTCTTATACTCTATTTTTGTCCACTATGGACACGTAGATACAGAGAAAATTTTCAACCGTAAATGGCGGTAAAAATGAAGAATTTCCGGACGAATCGACGAATGATGGTATTTCTATACTTCCTATATTCTTTTTTGTTCACGCTTCATTAAGGAGTAACAACGACATCTAATATCTCGGAGTAGTTAAATTTTAACGATAGATAATACGTAAAGAAATTTCCACTTCGAATAACAGTAGAAACGAAAAATTTCTGAGCGAATCGACGTGTTGTTAATCATTCTATAGTTATTTTCTTTATATTTGATTTATCAAGAAGTAATACTGGTTTTCGATGTCTTGTTTCGGAAAGATGAACAGAGAATTTTTTTCATCGATGTTTAATTACTTCTTAAGAATAATAAACGTCCGTGTGTGTACATACGTAAATTGGTCGGTATTAAGAGCAATGATAACTGCAGTAGGAGATAAATTATTTTAATGATACCTTCGACGTTGTGACCTTGATTGCGGGCCCTCTTCGAGTAACTAGACAACATTTCTACAAATAAACGTAATAAAGACTGTGTCACGATAGAAATGAAATAAGTAGTATTAGAAAAAGTCACTTCGTGACTCATTCATCCCTATTATTTTTTTTTCCTAGCGAATCAATAAAATTTTTTTTCTTTACGCAATTCTATTCGAGTAATTTTTGTAGGTTATCGTTTAGCTAGTATTGCAACAAAAAAATCAACGAGCTATAATAACACGACCTTCGAACGACCTTCGATAAAAAATAATTAATCGAGGAATTCTACTTTGTAATTTACAAGGCAATTACACGAATCTTTGTTATTAAATTCCTTGTGTTTCTTACCCATTGAAAGTAACATAAGTATCACCTATGAAAACTATGGATAAAAATGATTATCTTTATAACCACCTCCATTATTTTGGCTTCGAATAATTTTTTTCCATTGTTTTTGTATTCAAATACTCGAACACTGCGGTAATTCAAGTGTTTGCGAATACAATTCGAATACTGGAGTACTCGAATATTTTGCGCGACGATCGAGTATCTGGATACCTCGAATACTCGAACGTGCAAAGTTTGTTGGTAGCATTCGAATACCTATAAAATGTTGGAACAATCCCAGCTGGAAGCTAGTCCTCCTAGAAGCTGAGGATCTCACGTGTACACGTTGAGATAGATGGTTATCACCAAGATTCATACTCCGTTGTACTGGATTTGTCGGTTACCCAGATGTATAATATAAAGTGTTTGCAAGTGAATTCGCGACGCTGAAAAATATTGCATCGGTGTGTAGGAAATTTTCCATTTTTCGCTGGCAATTTGCATAAGACGCTACAACGTTGCATCGAATGCAAATAAAATATGGGAACCAGCTTCGCGCTATTGATGAAACCCGTTGAATGAAACGAAAATATCTTAATAAACGCTACTCTCGAGACGTTAAACGTTTAAGGAAATATTTACTATTCAAAATTTCTTGTTTAACTGTTCGCGCGGGAATTGTTGGTTTTTCAATTTATGGTTTATCGATACCTTTCTCTTTCCCCCGGTTTCAAACTGTTCGAATATTATTCCTGATCAAATGCTACGAATAAACTTCGAATATGTTCGAATATTCGAATATTCGAACAGTATTCGAATAATATTCGCCGGATATTCGAATCGTTCGAATGTTCGAATATTCGAATACAGAAAAATTCTACGAATTGTCCCAGGCCTACTTTCGATAAGCTCAATCGATCCGTATTATTTAACAATAGTAATAATAATATAGCTTCGATGCTCCGGAGTCGTGTACAATAGAAATTGAAGAATGAAATAAAATCTGACTCTGAAGAAGTGGAGATAAATATACAGTTACGGTGCAAAGGCGAGTTACAACTATATGGTGTTATTAACCTAACCTAGAACTTGTACCAGAAGCTTGTACTTTATGCACACTCTGTACAACACACTGTTCGTTTATATTGTAATACCATATATTTTAAATTCGAAATGATGTAAGTGAATTAATTATACTCCTGGGATTCAAGAATCCGAATGATTCGAATCTGGTGGAAGGAAAGGATTGCAGTGTATTTAATAATAATATTCCGTGTAATAGTTTTTCCTGCATATTTCGCTTACGTAAGACGTGGATTTTTTTTTTTTTTCAGCCCAGCGGTTCTCAAAAGGCCCCACGACCATCCGTCGTGGAGAAATTATTTTGTTACGAACTAAACATAATCTACGAACCAATTCTCACAGGTTGAAGGTTCTAGGGCAACGGAGTGTTTCGGTACATGAAACGCGCGAGGTAATTAACATAACAATCGCATGTCGCAGAATGACGGCAATGCGTTCCTGCTCCAGTGGTTGCGTTTCTGTACCGCCATCTTTCGAAACGATGTACTACGTACATCAATTTATCGTTGCATACAGGGTGTTTTATTACGTGGATGGAAATACTTTGACAGTCTGTTAGGAAAAAGTATCACACGTACGTACAGTCGGCCGCGAAACTCTACGTACAGTCTACGGGCTTCCAAGACTATAGGAAATATGAGAGTCTAGACTAGACTGTAGACGTTGAATCGTTCGTCCTTAAAATATCACGAACGATGACAATATCTCTGTCAAACGTCGATAAATATGAAACAAAATGCCAGGAGTGTGTACGTTGCAAATATCGCGGAGAAAAGTGTTACTTATTGTTTTTAAATTAATAATACCATCTTCTATCTGAACGTTGAATCGTTCGTCCTTAAAATATTTCGAACGATGACAATATCTCTGTCAAACGTCGATAAATATGAAACAAAATGCCAGAAGAGTGTACGTTGTAAATATCGCGGAGAAAAGTGTTACTTATTGTTTTTAAATTAATAATACGATCTTCTATCTGAACGTTGAATCGTTCGTCCTTAAAATATTACGAACGATGACAATATCTCTGTCAAACGTCGATAAATATGAAATAAAATGCCAGGAGTGTGTACGTTGCAAATATCACGGAGAAAAGTGTTACTTATTGTTTTGAAATTAATAATACGATCTTCTATCTGAACGTTGAATCGTTCGTCCTTAAAATATTTCGAACGATGACAATATCTCTGTCAAACGTCGATAAATATGAAATAAAATGCCAGAAGAGTGTACGTTGTAAATATCGCGGAGAAAAGTGTTACTTATTGTTTTTAAATTAATAATACGATCTTCTATCTGAACGTTGAATCGTTCGTCCTTAAAATATTTCGAACGATGACAATATCTCTGTCAAACGTCGATAAATATGAAACAAAATGCCAGGAGTGTGTACGTTGTAAATATCGTGGAGAAAAGTGTTACTTATTGTTTTTAAATTAATAATACGATCTTCTATCGTGAATAATTTTATATCGGAGCATATTTTCGATTCGCGTTGGTATTCCATATTACGAACGCGCGTACGTAAACTTGCGCGATCGATCATAATTTCCTGCTTCGGCAGAAGTCATCCACATTTTTCATCCTTGACGAAACATTAATAACCAGTTACACAGTCTTGAAAGTCTTAATGGCTCGGAAGATTTTAAGCGTCTCGCGATCGGCGTCGTCTCGATGACACAATTTTTCATAAATAATTGCCCCACGAACGCGTGTGTTTCATTTGTAGAAACAGGAACGAAAGAAAAATGGAAACCAATGGAGCGATGATCTTTCTAAATTCGAGTTCCACTTCGAGATGATGTTCTCTAAAGAAGGAGGCACGACAATCTAGAAGAGAGGGGCTAGAACATGGATAGCACGAACATTTTTTTTTATTCATACATTTGTTACGAGTATATTTTTTGTATCGTTTTAAATGCATCGCATGACTTCATCTATGATACATAGATCCAGATACCTAGATACATCTTGATTTTTATGATTTTTCATTTTATGTAGTATTATTCGTAATATATAGTGTAGCAAGTGTTCGTTCGGAAAATTCTCTTTTTTTCCCAGTGGAATCTCTTCCGAAATGTTTGGAAATCGTGTGTTCTCCGTATCGGAGACACTGTAGTCGCAGGTTTTACAATTTTCGAGTATTCCGCGGAAACGGCGCAGAATTTTGCGCGACTAGAACTTTCTTTAAATGGTCGAAAGCGTGTCGAACTTGGAACGAGCGATTCGACGTAATTTCGATTTCTCAGCGGGAATTCGAAATATCTTGCTGTTTCATCGCATCGCGACACCGTGGTTCGTCAAACGCTGCTGAGAATCGACGAAGTCTCGCCGGCAACCGTCTACCCCGAAGAAGGAAGCGCTCGAATTCGAACGCGCCGCCAGAAGTGTGTCAAATTTCGACTTGGCCCAGTTCCTGCATAATCTTCGACACACGGACCAACCGTGGACTCGAGCGCGCGCATTTGCCTCGTCGCTGATCCTCGATTCCTAACCTCCAAAATACCAGAACGAATTGCATCGAGTGTTTCGTAATTTTTCTTCAATTCAGAATTGTCCATATCTCCGAAAGAAATATAAATATTTTCGTTTCAATGTTTCTGTAATTGTTCACTGGGAAAATTTTAATCGTATTATATAGAAATACATAACCTCCAAAATATTAGAACAAATTGCATCGAATGTTTCGTAATTTTTCTGCAATTCAGAACTGTCCACATCTCCGAAAGAAATATAAATATTTTCGTTTCAATGTTTCTGTAATTGTTCACTGGGAAAATTTTAATCGTATTATATAGAAATACATAACCTCCAAAATATTAGAACAAATTGCATCGAATGTTTCGTAATTTTTCTTCAATTCAGAATTGTCCATATCTCCGAAAGAAATATAAATATTTTCGTTTCAATGTTTCTGTAATTGTTCACTGGGAAAATTTTAATCGTATTATATAGAAATACATAACCTCCAAAATATTAGAACAAATTGCATCGAATGTTTCGTAATTTTTCTTCAATTCAGAATTGTCCATATCTCCGAAAGAAATATAAATATTTTCGTTTCAATGTTTCTGTAATTGTTCACTGGGAAAATTTTAATCGTATTATATAGAAATACATAACCTCCAAAATATTAGAACAAATTGCATCGAATGTTTCGTAATTTTTCTGCAATTCAAAACTGTCCACATCTCCGAAAGAAATATAAATATTTTCATTTCAATGTTTCGGTAATTGTTCACTGGGAAAATTGTAATTGTATTATATAAAGATACATAACCTCCAAAATATTATAACGAATTGGAAATCACGTGCACCGAGTGTTTTGTAATTTTCCTTCAATTTAGAACAGCTACCAACGTCTCCGAAAGAAATATAAATATTTTCATCTCAGTATTTCGGTAACTGTTTACTGATAACATTTTAATCGCATTGAATAAAAATACATTACCCTCTTCGAAGAGTCTGTCACTCATACGTGAACGTATTTTTCGCTCGACTGTTTGCAAAACGTTTCCGTTAATAAATAAATCGTGTGTACCATATACTGCAAATAATTCGATGTGAAACAAAAAATTATGAAAATTCGAATAATATACTTGCACAATTTTCTTGAATTAAAATTTACGAATAGCGACACTGGTCACACGAGATGAGTAAGATACTTTAAATATTGCCTAATGATAGGAAACGCTAATATTGTCACTGAGCTGACAATTGTTCGGTGTTTGTTGGTTTGAATTTTTATGTATCCGGTACATGATTATCCGTTCTTGAGATGAAACGATTAGGAGAAATAACGTGTTGGCAACGCGTTAAAAGGAAAAAAGATTCACTCGTCGTCCCTCCTTCGTACGTCGATTGCACCGTGGGGTAGGAAAAAAAAATTTCGCAAATAGACGAATAATTAAAGACGATTCGGATCATGTGAGTGGTACTGTTCACACAATTACGCGTTTTGAGCTCCTTCTCAATGGACGCCGCACGTGTATACCTGTTAGACAAGAAGACGCGCGCGCATATTCCATATACTTATACGCGTAGTTACATCCACAGTCTCGCATCCATACCTCTGGCTCCGTAATAGGATTCTCCATTCCCGTGGTAAAGTTCCCATCGCTTGGTATATCGTTCTTCGGTCCTTTCGACGCAACTTCGCCCGGAGATTGTGTCAAAAGATTCGCGACACATTAGGTCGCGGTCGGTAGAAATTAAAAAAAAAAAAGAAAAGGAAACTGACAGAAAATCTTCCACGGGTGTACTCTTTTAATTCGTACCTTCCAATGGAACATCTGAAACACGTCGAGAGAATATTATTGAATAAAAAGACAGTTAGGCCCTAATTTTAGCAAACGACATACAAATGTTTCTCAGTTAAGATTTGTTCAGTATAGTGCCTAGAAAACGTTTTTTTTATTTCAATTTTTGAACGTTTACATTTTTTAATTTTATTTCTTCCTTTTATTTCGTTCTATATAATTTCACTCAATGAGCATAGACCTACTGGAAAGTTTCCACAACTACGTTGTTGAGTAAGGGGTGTTGTTATTTAAACGGTACGTTTTTCCATTTTACTTTCCATGAGAAATAAACACCGAACTAATAAAAAATTCGAATATTCGAGTAATTGAATATCGTTAAGCGAATATTCGAGTATACGAGTATTCGAGTATCATTATTTAGAAAATATTCGAATAGTATTCGAATTGTATCCGTTGATTACTCCAATCGAGTATTCGAATACTCGAGTACAGAAACATTCTATAAGTAGTCTCAGCCCTAGTTGGCACTCGTACAACATTCTGACACGAACATATGTACTTCTTATCGATCCATGATTCTTTCAATCTTTTTAGCGCACAGTTAGTAAAACAAATAAAAAAATCTACCGATAACAGCATAACAGAGCGCTGGTTTGTTAAGAAACACTGTTACCGTGAAAATTGCATCGGTAATCTTCACATCGATCTACCCCAAAGCTTCTCAACCTTCTTCGTCCAAGATTCAAAATTACGAAACAATTTTCGTAGCGCAACGACGTATGTAAAATGAAAAATACTGAATAAAAACAAAGTCTAACGTAGCAATATGAAAATATACATGTTTAAACTGTACGCAGGTTGCATATTGCACGGAACTCGCGTTTCGCGTTTCGCGTTGCGTAAAATTTTGCAGCGAAAATGTTTTACACGGGAGATCTTGCATCTACTGCGACCCACTAGAAGTCTCTCTAGACCAAAAATTTAGGTCACGACCCAGGGGTTGGGAACCCATGATCTACACCAACACCGTCTCCTAGAAAACGCAAAAACTTTCCATTCTACCCAATGTAATGCCACGGACACGTACATCTACGTATCGCTGGTACATTTAGATTTACAAAAATTATTCTCCTCGTTGCATTGAGATTATATCCTCCGTTCTGTCTATAAACACTCACTTGACGATGTACACGTTCAGTACACTTCGGTTTTGGATAACATCTACATCGACATCGTTGCGTAAATTATTAAAAATTTTCAGATTTCTCATAGACACGTGTCGTTGGTACTTTTAACTGTGTAAAAATTGTTTTGAATGAAATTAATCGAAGTTCTATTCTTCGTTGTAATTATCAACACTCTTTCGACGATATATACATTCGGTACACTTCGGTTTTGGATAACATCTACACCGACATCGTTGCGTAAATTATTAAAAATTTTCAGATTTCTCATAGACACGTGTCGTTGGTACTTTTAACTGTGTAAAAATTGTTTTGAATGAAATTAATCGAAGTTCTATTCTTCGTTGTAATTATCAACACTCTTTCGACGATATATACATTCGGTACACTTCGATTTTGGATATCATCTACACCGACATTGTTGCGTAAATTATTAAAAATTTTCAGATTTCTCATAGACACGTGTCGTTGGTACTTTTAACTGTGTAAAAATTGTTTTAAATTAAATTAACGTTCTGTACTTCGTTGCATTTATTAACATTCTCTCGACGACGTATACATTCGGTACACTTTGGTTTTGGATGTTCAAAAAATTAAAAATCTTCAGATTTCTCATAGATACATATCTTTGGTACTTTTAACTGTATAAAAATGGTTTTAAATTAAATTAACGTTCTGTACTTCATTGTAATTTTTAACACTCTTTCAACAACATATACATTCGGTACACTTTGGTTTCAGATTTTCAAAAAATTAAAAACCTTCAGATTTCTCATAGATACATATCGTTGATACTTTCAACTCTATAAAAATTGTTTTAAATTAAATTGACGTTCTGTTCTTCATTGTAATTTTTAACACTCTCTCGACGATGTATATATTCGGTACACTTTAGTTTTGGATGTTCAAAAAATTAAAAATCTTCAGATTTCTCCTAGATACATATCGTTGATACATTTAACTGTATAAAAATTCTTTCAAATTAAATTAACGTTCCGTCCTTCGTTGCAATAATCAACACTCTCGACAACGTATACGTTCGGTTCACTTCGGTGTTCGATGTCATATTATCCAGATGCACCTAGACCCGTACGACTGACCCGGGACTGTTCTCTCGAACGAGATGCGATATCCAACAGTCACTGATGACCTACACGGCGATCAACCTGTTCATTTCTAATCGGGTCGTCGTTAATTTCGGCGTCGTTCGGTCCGAGATGGCCGACAGACCACGTTCGAGTCACGCAAGTCCCTAATTAAGGGGTCATTAAGGGTTACATCGTTCCCAGTCGTAACGCAACAACACGCATGCCCGTGAATAAGCGTTCAGAAGTGGTATTTGATATTACTTAACGCAAACGGTTTGAAAATGTCCGGAAAAGGTTGGGGAGCGAAACGAAGAGAAATACAGTTAAGAATTCGTCGCACGTGGAATGGCTATATCTAGTCGCTCCTTCCCTTATCTGATGCTCCATTTAAATAAGAATTCCTAATTACCATTGTACGCTCCCTTCCAGTCACGATTCACGATCTGTCGTGGATCGATTGTACACACGGAATGACAACGATCGTTGGCTAGTGTCGTCAGCGATGGGAATGATACCTCGTCCGTGCTATCATCATCTATCGAAGTAACGAACTGTTTTGATGCTCGAAAATAGCGATACCAATCGATTCCACGCAACACGTACTCGATATCAATTTTTAAAACCGATATCTTTCGTTCGTAACGAAAGTAATAATTGCGGATTTAGTTTGCTCTTTGAAATTACTAGACAAGCATCGACGTTGATTAAGATTTACTCCAAAAAGTTTCCAATCTGAAAATACATGGAATTTTAAATCAAAGTATTGTACATTCATTTTGAACTTAATTAACGATTATTAATTGTCATGGATAAGGGCTGCGACTATTCGAATAATTTACTACTCGAATAATTTACTATTCGAATATCTTATATGTATTCGAATAATTTACTATTCGAATATCTTATATGTATTCGAATAATTTACTACTCGAATAATTTACTATTCGAATATCTTATATGTATTCGAATAATTTACTATTCGAATATCTTATATGTATTCGAATACTGCAAATATTGTGTCGGTATTCGAATACCAGGAATACCTAGATTTTTTATTAACGGATAATATATTCGAATTTATATATTGTGTGTAATAGGAACAAAGTCGATTAACCACGAAACGGATAACAGAAGAGAACGGTAATAGTAATAGTATGAAAAAATAGGAGAACTTTCAATAGGTAACGCGTGTAAATTACATCTGCAGTCGTCCAACTTTCGAAGCTGATTCAATTAGGACTTTTTTCGCTCGTCTCGTGTGATCGAGAGTCATTTTCTTTTCCTTTTCTTCGCCTCGTATTCATTTCGCGCATAAGATATATTGGGCCCGATGTAATTGCTACTGATACGCGCATCGTATTTCCCTAGATTTCACCGTCAATCGTATCGACATAATGGTGCGACATAGTAGTTTCTATTATGATACGCGAGATACGTATATCGATCGAATACATTCAAATCGAATCGTACACGATTTCAGTTATATGTATATACATAACGGCGCGACATAGTAGTTTCTATTATGATACACGAGATACGTGTATCGATCGAATACATTCAAATTGAATATTATACGATTTCAGTTGGCGAGGTACTGGTGACATTGCTATTGTTTCGTGTAAATTTTTCATTGCTATAAAATACACGAGTGGTTATTACGAAAGAAAGAAAAAGGAATTTGACCAATTTTTTCTAGAAGCAACGACTATGAAGCAATACTGGAAAATCACAGTGCAAAACTGCACGTATCCATATCGAAGCGTTTACGCAATTGGGAATCCCCGTGTCTTGCTGTACTTGGAACTGTCTGTACCGTGTTAGAGGGAAGCGATTCACAGTGTTATACAAGGGCTGCTCTAATTTTTGTAAATGTATAGAAAGTTGTGTGACAAGAAATCGGGTTGTACGGAGAATTAATATATTTTAACGTACATTGTTGTTTTGTATTGTGTTTCATATGGATATATTCAAGTTATTCGATATCATCGATATTTTTGTAATAAATACTTGGTCGATATCAGTACCGAGTGGAATCGATACTGTAAATATACAAAATTAAGGAATAAAATGAAATATAAGTATGAAATATCTATGGATACTTTCAAGAAGTATCCAACTTGCATCGATACTTTCAAGAAGTATTCAACTTGCATAAAATACTTTCACGAAGTATTCAACTTGCATAAAGTACTTTCACGAAGTACTTAACTTGTATCGACACTTTCGAAAAGTATCACTCGTGTACCGATACTTTCGCGAAATATCGAACTTGTATCGACACTTTTGAGAAGTATCAAATATCTATCGATACTTTCACGTAGTGAAGTACTCAATTTGTATCGATACTTTTCCGAAGTATCCAACTTGCATCGATACTTTTCCGAAGTATCCAACTTGCATCGATACTTTCCCGAAGTATCCAACTTCTATCGATACTTTCACGAAGTTCTCAACTTCTATCGACACTTTTGAGAAGTATCCAACTTCAATCGATACTTTCACGAAGTTCTCAACTTCTATCGACACTTTTGAGAAGTATCAAATATCTATCAATACTTTCTCGAAGTATTCAACTTGCACCGATACTTTCCCAAAGTATCCAACTTCTATCGATACTTTCTCAAAGTACTCAACTCGCACCGATACTTTCCCAAAGTATCCAACTTCTATCGATACTTTCTCAAAGTACTCAACTCGCACCGATACTTCCCCAAAGTACTCAACTTCTATCGATACTTTCACAAAGTACTCAACTACTATCGATACTTTCACAAACTACTCAACTTCTACCGACACCTTCGCCAAGTACCCAGTTTCTATCCTTATTTCCAAGAACTATCGAACATATATATTTTCCAAAAGTATCACCGGTCTACCTATTCGAGATTTACCAAACACGTATCGCTTCCGTACGATTCGCTACCAATAGAAAATATTTCACAAAATTCCCAACAGAGGGTATCGATCCGGTATCGGTCCCGTGGATGGTTGTCGGTGTTCGAGTCCCCGGTCTCGCTTGTTTTCGGGTTTGGTTCGTGCACCGTGCGACACGGGGCTCGTGTTCCTCTTCCCTCGTCTTCTTCGCTTGCCGTTCTTGTGCACGGCAGAACAGCCTCGAACGCGGCTAATGGGCCGAGCTCACGTCGCGGCTCGCTTAACGATCAAGTTCGATTTCTCTTGGCATCGTGGCTGCCGCGCGTGCACGCGCACGGTGAAAATCGTACGGGGTTGCCGTCGAAAATTATTGCCGTTTAGGTTGATACGTGGACGGACCACCTTCCGCGATTAGAAGCACCTAACCGACACCGTCGCGCCGGAATCACCGAGCCCCCGATTGAATTTAAAGTCTCGTTCGGTTTCGTGTACCGTGGGACGCCCGAGAACGACTCAGAACCGAATTCTGATGTCTTGTTCGTTCGTTTCACGTTCTTTCCAGGTTCGACGATTCATCGAATCGATCCCCGACCGCTGTGTCGATTTATTGGACAAAAACGACACCCCGGATATAAGAAACATCGTTTCGGTTTCTTGTAACCGGGAATCGTGAAATATACGCGTTGCGTAAAATTTTGTAGGCCTGACGTAACTTCGTGAACAAGTTTTGAAGATGTTCGTTGTATAAGTGTAATAGTGTATTTAGTGGATTTTTTTAAATATTTTTTTTTAACGCCTTCGAAGTGTTCTTTACTTTTTTAAGTTCTTTTAAACACGGGGACGATAGAAATGTTTGTACTACCTTGTTTGGAGAATATTTTTTTATTTTCGTTATCGGTGTCAATTGACAAGAAGTAATTGCTTTCGGTCTCCTTTCGAAAGCGTTGCGTTACGAAGGATCGGTTACATGTTGCTTTCGGAAAACGTACAGTAGCGCCTGCAAACGTGCAGCCCGAATTACACGATCTATTTTAGCAGCAGTGAAAGTATGTACTACGCCTCGCAACATGGTCGTTTTTGAAGATCCCAGGCTGAAGTAAGGCATTAACTCCATTGATCATTCTAAATACATCGATGTAACGTGAGTCGAATGTTCGCTCGCATTTTACACATTTTTAAACGATAGAAAAATAACTGCTGCTCGTACGGCAACTATCTGTGTTTATTTGATGAAATCTCGCGTACGTTTAAACGACAAATAGAAACGTTATTAAATTAAATTTAACAGTCGAAGTTCGATGTAATTTCCGATAAATTAATTCTGATTCGAAATGTATTTTCCGACCATAAATTAATCCTCGTCTTCTTCAATTTGTGACCTTAATCTCGTACTTGGAAAATAAAAACCCGATCACTATTTAAAAAAAAAAAAAAAAACAAAACAAGTTTAAATGCGTGTTTACAAATTTATCTTTCAACTTTGCACGTAATACGTATTTTTAAGATTTTGCACGTAACTAAATTTGACAAAAGTTTCTCCATGTTTGTTCTAACCTTCAATATCGTAAAATAAAAATATCGATAAAAAAAATTACAAACGAAACTCTAAATTCCCAAGAACTTTGAAACATCGTCAAAAATTAAACGTAAGAAAAATGTAAACTCCACGTTAAACAAATTCCTTAAGAAAAAGTCAAACGACGTATTAAATAATTGAATTAACGTCCAACGTTACGTTTAGGTTAAAATCTAACACCGAAAGAGTGTACGCAACTAGAAAAGTATACTTCGATCGAACCTCGAGGTTCGATAACTTACCATTGGATCTTCCTGTATAATTCTGAAACGTTCACCGTACTTACGATTGTTTCTCGATCGTTCTTTTCCAACGCTTATGACGTTCCAGAACGCTAAAAGCAATTTCCACGGGTCTAGGTTAGGTTCGTGTGTGCTAACGCATCGGCGCGATATTACGAAATATTTCACGTCGAATCCGGACGGCGCTGGCCCGTCGCACGATACCACCAGGTGCGAAAGTTTCGCGTTATTAGTATAATATCAGAGTCAGAATCAATGTTTGTTACACCACACCACGTTTAGCGTTATTACTGTAATCTGTACAATAACTGTACTCTCGGTACTGTTACCACCAGTCCAGTATTTCCAGCGCGTCTGTTGCCCCATCATTATCGAGTTTGCTATTCGAATAATCCACAAAATCGAGTAGAAGCCCGTCGACGCCTCGTTATCGTTATCGTTCACGGGTACCGCGTGATCGTTCAACGATCATACGTGCAACATCCGAATAAATCTGCTCGATTGGAGTCGCGGTAACGATGCGCCCATATGTAGAAACGATCGGTCCGTTTGGACGCGAACCCGGAAAGGAAAGGTGCAGCGCAGTCGGTGCACTTTGTAGGGAATTGCGTCGGTGGACTAGTATACGGGGTGTTCCTAACCTCTTTGGGAAAATTGCTGCAAGCCAGAGTCGTTCCGAGTATTTCTCGACGTTTCCACTATTCGATTCCGGTGCTCTTCGAAGATATTGGGTCGTTCGGAAAATCGTTTCGTTTTTTTTTCTTTTTTTTTCAACGAAGTGACTTTCCGAACAACCCAACAGTATCGTTATCAAGATACTCGAGTACACAAATATTCGAGTATACGAATATCACTATTCGAGACGGAATTCTACCAATTATATATACAAACGAATAAATAAACTATACGAAACAATTCGCAAGTTCGTGTACTTTTAAAATATTCAAATAGCGATTCGTGAATTATCCCATATTCTCGTGATACTCGAATATTCGTGTACTCGAGTATCTTAATAACGAAATGACTTTTCGAACAACCCAACAGTATCGTTATCAAGATACTCGAGTACACAAATATTCGAGTATACGAATATCACTATTCGAGACGGAATTCTACCAATGATATATACAAACGAATAAATAAACTATACGAAACAATTCGCAAGTTTGTGTGCTTTTAAAATATTCAAATAGCGATTCGCGAATTATCCCATATTCTCGTAATACTCGAATATTCGTGTACTCGAGTATCTTAATAACGATACTGTTGGGTTGTTCGGAAGTCATTTCGTTTTTTTTTTGGTGTGAAAATGAAACACGATTTTTTTAGAGGGTACAAACATTTGATCAAATTGTATATTCTCCATTTTGGAAAACGAAATGACTTTTCGAACAACACAATGCTATCGTAATTTGAAAGAACGTTGTGACGCGATATAAATAGATATTTGTGACAAAGGAGGTAGGTTATACAAATGTACGCGATGGAAAAATTCGATACATCTCAACATCTATGGCCTACATATTGTAGATATTTTACGCGTGTAATTACGTTATACTTGCACAGAAATTGCACTCCATTAATAACTAAAGCTCGCTGCGAGAAACTTCAATCGAATTGTGCACGAACACTCGTTATATTTTTACCATACTGTAATCACTGTCTGGTCACATATGGGCACTTGGTACCCTATTACACTCAATTGCTTTTACACATCAATCATCGAAGGAAATTATATTTAATGTTTAATAGGCTACATTTGCGATACAGTTACCTTGTTTCACCAAGTGACTCAGCTATTATACTAAACTGTCATTCAAAATGTATCGAAGAAAATAATAAAAGAATGTTCGGGGTCGGACGTTCGTTGAGAATAAAAAAAAAAAAAAAACAAAAAAAAACGATACATGGAAACGAAATACCGATCTATCGAGAAATAGTACAACAAAACGTTTCAGATTTTGTAAGTACGCGTGTATCGCACGCCCTGCATATTTTCTGCATATTTGAGTACGTTATCCTTACACAAACATCCGCAGTCTACTTATCGCTAGACAGTATAAAAGAGAAGAATCATTTAATGAAACGTGTACCAGTAAGATAATCTACAGGGTGTCTCGTCAAATCTGGAACCCGATTCAGGGATAGATTTAACGTTTAGAAACGACGAAGCAATTTCGTAAAAGCGTATGTCTTATTTAACATTGTTCATCGGAAGTATGTTAAATTTAGAATTTGAATAAATATATGAATTGATATATAAATAATAATTTATTCGGTAAGAGTGTATTTAATATATAATTTAATTTTCTATCTTATTTTGATAGTAATAGTTTTAGTTAGTGTTGCATTTTTATCTATTTTAGTAAGTTATTGAGTTATATTCAGTATCGTAAAGCACTTAATAAAGTAGGTTATTTAGGACTGCTTCAGCCTTTTAGTGATATAATTAAGTTAATTTTTAAGGAGATCACTTGATTGGAATGTCTTGTAAAAACAATATAATAATATTCTCGCAATACAATCGTAAACCGAAATCGTAAACAAACCAAGTCTATATTTCCATTAAACGTTACTTGAACGTAAATTTGTTATTTCCGAAAACGTTACTTTTTGTTTTCGATGACCCCCCTCGTCATCTGTTTCGCGTTTGTTACGAATTTACAATATTTATTCGATCGTTTTAAAGTTACCGAAAAATCGTCGAGTAAAGTCAACGAACAACTCGCGATAAAATGTTGTTTTCGTCAAACCGCGCGCGTTATTGTGCTCACGCACACGTGCAGCCCGTTTGACGCGCACGCGCACGCGCAGGCGTGCGCGCGGCCGTGTATGTGAACTGGGATGGAAGTACCAAGCGGGGTTCGAGCCGAGCGTGCTATGTTCTCTCGTGTTCCTCGTGCTTCTCGTGCTCCTCGTGCTGGTGGGACCTTGTTTCATGACCCACATAAAGCAAGGCCGTTAACACTACTCACGGCTCCGCGAGCGTATGGGTGCGGGCCCCTACGAGCTACTCGTCCGCTCTATGGGACCCCACGTGCCCCCCCTTCCCGCCCTCCCCAGCCGTCCCCACCCGAACCGAGCATCGGGAGGCCCAACGTGCCACCTAACCCCCCTCCACCGCGGATACGCTACCTGCATGTACCTGTACGTACCTTTGCATCATCGTACACTAATGTACGCGCGTGTAAGACGAAACGGGGAGAAGACGGTGTGTTCTCGGTATGCGTGAGACAAGTGCAACGATGTACCGCGCGCACGAACCCGTGTGTACGTATACGTGTGCGTTGCCGAGATTTCATGAAAATCACTCGAAGATAATTCACGATGCTTCTCTATGGATTATGCATCGATGCGTATCTCCCGGGGCGGCTCGCGGAATTCGTACTAATTAGCAGCTACCGGGAGGAAAGCCGTGAAACGCTGTGAATTGTCCTGAATGCAGATATTGTATCCACGGATCGATAGAAAGCGAAGGAGGGGGACGTGTGATGCTGCTTTTTAAATAGTTGCTCGAATTAAAACGTTCGAATTTCCTGAAAAGAGAAATTGCTGTTTCTGGGTGTTCCGTGACGTTCACGGTCGACTGTGTCGAGAATGGTAAATCTTCCGTTTCCGAGAATACCTCGAATCGCGTACAATTCTCGATACGACGTCCAGTACGACGATCGATTTCGTTCGTTCGACGATCGATGAAAATTAACGACGCTCTCGATGTTTCTAACCTCTTTTCCTCGGCTCCCGCGGGATCGTTGTACAATCGCTAGAACGAGTCCAATTATACGGCGATATTTACGGTTCCGTCGGTAACCGTAAGCGATAAAGAATACGTAAACCGAAAGTTAAGCGAGGGAAAAACGTCCGTGGTCCTGAGTCTTGTTCGTGCACTTATGTGGCACTTATACGATGTGTGCGCTGAATGTGCATCCGCGTGCGCGTGTGCGCGCGTGCTTGGACAAGTTAGTAGGTCACGCAGACGCGAGCCGAGCGGCGCGACTGTCGATGTGTATGCGCACGCGCGCGCGCGGGCGCGGGGCGTACGCGCGAACACATCGAGCGCATTATCATACCCACGGGGAACTGTGACTCCAAACGAGGCTTCATCAGGTACCTTGATCTTGACTCGATGCAAGGTCCATTTCGCTGTCGTCGCGCGTTCAATATGGCACTGCTCCTATTTGGTTTCTCGTTGCACGCATTGGTGCCACGCGTCGAACGGAAGCCACGCGCAACGCGGAACGGGGAAAAGTTCTTTTTTTTTTAGAATCGTCACGTGCTTCGGGGAACCTCTAATAGACGATATGGAAATAAAAATTTCCGCGCTTCACGAGTCGTGGGTGAAGAAATGTTCCGAATAAAAGTTTTCGATTTGTCTTCCCCGTTAGTCGATTTCTTTCCAAAGGGTGCAACGTACGTATCGCTTTTGTTCCCGGAGATTGTAAAATGGATCGAGAGAACTTGTACCTGAGAATGTTGAAAAAATTAGTTATTTTCGAAACTCTGAATAGGCTGAGTTCGATGAATTTTTCTGAAACGCGTGAAGCATTGTTATTGGATATTGTATAAAAATGAAGTTGCGAGACAAGTACGAGAGTAATCTATTCACAGGCGAACGTTCCCGTTTCAAAAAGATACGTCGTGTGTGAATGCCGACTAAACGCTGTGAGCACACGTGACGCCATCTGGCGAGAACGTTCTGTACTGGAACGAAACTCGACGAATCTCCGGATACACGAACGCGGATATATTTGAATAAATCGCTACACAATGTAATTGATGATCCTCTTCTTGCGTTTTGCTTTTGCATTCGTGCGGATCTTATCGCAAAGGCTAAAATTTAAATAAACGATTCGTGGTGCCGTAGGACTGAGGAATTTCGACTATCTCGCGAACGAATCGTGTTTATATCGTCGGGAACATCGTTAACCTCTCTTTACGTTCAATGGAAATTCATAAATATTTTTCTCAAATAGCATTTCCATAAAGTACCAAATCGTAACGAAAACACAATTGTCAATATTTTCTTTCTTTTTATCTATATATAGAGTTTAATTTCATAGATCCTACAATTTTATACAATGCGAATACGATATTAAATAAATTTATTTATTTTTTTAAATTGGTCACATTTATCTGTGACCGCGCCTAGCGGAAATTTATCGAAGTTCCAGCGTTGTATTGCCTTCCAGTCGTATCGCTCCGAAGACAATATTTGCTCCAATCACCTTTCATATTATATTTGTATGTTAACGTCTTATAAAGCACGGATTGTTTTATTGGGGCTTGTTATTGAATTGATTATAATAGTTAGATAAACTTCCAATCGATACGGAGTTTTTCCTGGTTTATTATGCGTTTCTTAAACTACGAAATGGTATATTTTCTTAAGAAATTAATATGTACTTTCTTTAGGGTATACCATGATGTCTATCCACTATTGTACACTTTATGTGTATCAGTTGCAAAACTTGTCAAACCATAAATGATTCGATAATTCTGATGTAACTGCGTTTCATTCTCTAAATACTTTCAGTAAAAAAACAAATTTTTATGCAAATGAATTGATGAACTGTCTACAAAAAAGCTAACAGTTCTAGATAACATTACACCACAACTCGATCGCGTTATTTGTTCACCTTGCAACACCATCAATTTCCAAAACCTGCTTTTCTAGGTCTCGAAATGTTAAACTGTCAATCCTAAAATTATATAAACGAATGAGCTCCTCTCCGTAGAATTCGAGCACAGGCTGCAGCCTGGAAAGTCACCGAAACTCCAGCGAAGTTGAGTAGGAAAGTGTTCCAAAACATTTCTCATAAAAACAACTAGTCATTAGAGCAACTAACGTTCCAAGATATGTTTGCATCCATCAACGTCTGCATTTAGAGTCAATGTCGTTTAAAAATCGTTCGTCCAGGTTGTAACCCCTCGATCGTACTTCTCCTTGTGACTACTTAATAATCATACTAAACAGCCACGGTCCGTGTAAACAACGCTCTGAAACATCAAATATCAAGAAATATTCCTCGTTCTCATGTGTGATACAATTTATTAAGAAAATTCTCTAAATTAAAGCATGTTACATTCCAATCCGTCGTTCTCCGAAATATTTCGAACAACCTCTACCGAACAGTACACTTCTGGGGTAAATCTCCCTCGGAGGAGCAGGGTGATTGTTACACCGTTTCGGAAGATGGCGCGGGGTTGTTGGCCGCTGAGAAGTTCCTGTTCTATTGATTGACCCGGATCCGCAGGAGACGTGTACGCCTCGGAGAGTTGCAACTCGGGTTTTCTGCTGGTTTTGCACGCGATCTGTAATCATCGATTGACTGCTGCCGGTCACGACGCTCGTACACGATTTCTTACGAGTTCGAAAAGGTTCTCGCGGTTCGTGGAACGAGACGGAACAACGCTTCCCGATTTTTCAGGGACATCAATTTATTTTTCGAGCCATTCTCGTGTAGCACGCGCGTCACAATCGGCGCGTCCGGATCACGCGTAACATTCATCGTGGCGAGTGTCCTTGGACTCGAGCAAGGATACCGGTAGTCGGGGCATCGTCGGTCCGTATCATTTGTCAACGCCTACGTTACTTTTTTTCCCACTCCCTGTAACAACGAAGCTTCTTTTTCATCCTTCACGCGCAAGAGAACCGAAACCGTAACAAAATGCACGAAGAAAAAGCGTCGCGACTTGCCCTGGTAGCGCACGTATGGCACGTTCTTGCATCGAGAATCGCGTTTCATCGTTTCGAATGACGGTGAACATTTCTGAAATCGGTTTCGTGCGACGAGATATTGTCCGCGACTTACGCGAGACACCTTCGTGCTTGTCAACGGTGAGTGTGTTTGCGCTTCGGTTTCATTCACCAATGACCACCTAGGGAATCGTTTACACGTTTTCGATTAGATTGCAGAATCGATCGTCGGTTACGAACTTTTACCTCGGTGTCGAGATACTCGACGTCGAGTTCGTCGCTATTGAGAATTTCTATTCCTATTTTCCTTAACGCTTCGCTAAAATGTATTTACAAAAACTTTGCCTCTCGTCGTACCTAATTTGTGCGAATCCGCGACAATTTCGCAACGTTCCTTTCTTTCGAAACTCGAACCGCGCGCAAAACTCATTCGACTCTCTCTCTCTCTCTCTATCAATCCATCTATCTCTCTTTCTCTTATCTCTGTAAATACACACTCACAAAATTGATGATCGTCAATGATCGTATCACGCTTCGCAAGGCCGTTTCACGCAACAGTAAATGTATTGTCAGCGTGCCGATGCAACGATTCATTTTATCAGATCAGAATGCCAGTCGCAATCAAGAGGATGCGTAACAATGACTAACACGAATTAAGATTATCCGTTCGTAATCGTACCGTTTCCACTGTTTCAACGGAACGATATTTCCCCAAGTTGTAACAATACGTGTATGTATGTATGTATGCGTGTGTGTACGTGTATGTGTATTCCCTCTCGATATTCGAAACCATGTTTTGCGTCTGTTAAATCAACAAATACGAATACAACGATTTTACTAAAGGCTTTTAACGAACAAAGTGAACATCATAGGTATGTATATCTATCGAGCGGCGTCGATCATCGTTTCGTCGTGTATCGATCGCGCGTCGATAGAAGTGTTTCATTCTTTTGTTTAACGATCTGACGTACAGAACGAGTCTACGATAACGCGGCGCACGTAAAGAGCAGATCAGCTTCGAGAATCATCGGGCTTCCGTGTCGCGTTCGGGATCGGAAAGTTTTCAAACAACGACCCCGTGTTGAGCCAGTAGCTGTTTCCTCTGATGAAGACTCGGCGACTCCGCGTCCATCTCGACGGCCTTTGCACCGTCGAACGACTTGGAGGTCTTCAGGTTGTTCAACGCTTTCAGGCAATTGTTGGTGGTCATCTCCAACGATTTGGAGCTCTTCAGCGACGCGTTCGCGAGCTTCTTGATCGTCTCTGAAATCGGACACTTGATGAAATCGGCCCTCTGTCTCTCCTTCTCCTTGATCCTCTGGTTGTCATCAACGACCATCATTGGCTCCTCGATCTCCTCGTTCCTTGCCTCGTCGTTCGACTCTTTGGAATCCTCGTGTTTCGGACACTCCTGCGTTACCTTCGAACCTCGTAGAAGATCGTTCGATTCGGTCTGACCTTGGCGCGCTTCGATGCTACCGTTGCTCTCCTCCTCGTCCTTGCGATCGTCCTGACCCAACAAGGACTTGGGCGGGGCCTCGACGTAGCCGCTCTCGTCGCTGTCCACCTCCTCGTCGAGGGAGTCCAGTGTCAGAAACGGCGACTCGTCGTTCTGTAGCAAATCGTGGCTCATTCGGCCCGGATACGACTCCATCACCCGTCTCTCTCTGTCCTGGGTATCGTCGATCCTGCGCAGTATCTCACCCCGAGGTCTGTAATCGACCACGTCGTCGAAATCCTCGACGTCCTCGAAATCGAACACGTGGGAGCTCGGGTCCTCGATCTCCTCGTCCTCTTCCTCCATCGATTCGTCCTCCTCGTTCCGCGACGAAAACCTCTTACGACCGATCCCGATCACCTCGCGACGACGAAAACGGGGACTACCGGCGCAGGTCATGAAATTAGGTGACCCCTCGGAGTTTCGACGCGGCCCCGGACCCCTTCTGACCACCTCGTCGGCGAACATCACTCTCCTGTCGGCTCGTGGCTCGGTTTCACCTGTGAAACAGATGTCAGTTAACGTCTATCTGTTACGAGAACATCGTGAACGTAATTGTTGCACGATTCGGCGAAAAACGAAACGCGTTTTCGGTAATCCTCGGTTTCAAGGCATTCTCTCCTCGGATACATGGCGCGTTGTTCTTTGTTGCAGCACATCGTACCGTGTTTCGTGATTTTAATATTTTTATAGCTTTCGTGTATCGTATCTTTGCACAACCGTTGTGGATACCTCGAGAAGAATTTCTGAACGAAAACGAGTCCTACGCAATCATCTTTCGATCATTTTTCATCATTGTGAAACGAAATGCTAAGGAATTACATGAATATGTATACTTTTTCGGGTATGGTCGTGTTTGGACTCGTTTTCATCGGGAAAACCTCGTCAATTCATTGATAACACTTTTATCGAGACGTAACGAAAAATATAAAAAATTTGGTATGCTTATACGTTTGGGGCATCGGTTTCAAGTTTCGGACACTTGTTTGATATTGTTCCAGTTATTTCCAGTTCAGTTGCTGGACCAGTTTTGAGAATATGTTCCCCGATCTCGATGGCAGTTTGCTGACCCGATTTTTCGCCTTAAAGCCGAGGATTACTGTAGTTAGTAATAACAGCTTGAAACGTGACAACGTTAATAGTATTTATTCGCTCGTATACGCGGCTTTTCCATTTTACGAGCCGTTTCGATCATGTTATTTTATAGCCGTCTTAAGGAATGTAAACTTGTAATTTACGATATCAAAATTGGTTCCGTGGGGTTCGAATGATTATAATAATCCTCGCGGATGAAAAGAACCGATTGACAAAGAATTTCGTTATTTTTTAGTTGCGAGGGACAACGCAAATAAGAAAACATATGTACAAAGAGGATCTCTTGTCCTACAATTTTCGTAAATTTATCCCCCTCCGTTGTTCGCATATTGAATTTCTTCGAGCCTCTTCTTTCTTTCGTGAGAATTATTATAATTTAAGTCTCGTAAAACAAATTTTTGAAATGTAAATTATACACTCGAAGTAGAGCCACGGAGCGACGTAGTCGAAACATCGTAAAGTGGAAGAACCGTGTATTATATGCAAATAAATTTACTATTAATGTTGGTGCATTCCGAGTTCTTATTGCTGACTAATTACACGTTGCTGTTTTGAGAATATTTTGAAGGAACATAACTCGGCTCTATATTGCTTTTGAAAAGTTTATGATCGGGAGCGAATCTCGTCTTTCTACAACTTTATCGAAGCCAGATATTGAACAGCTATCCGAGATTTAATGTCAGGGAGGAGTACTGATCATTCCGACGAAGGGAGGGTTACTTTAATGAATCTTCGAATACATATACATTTCATAAATAAATTTTACTTATTGCGAAATAAAATACGTTTTACCGGGAGTTTAAGTCAAGGCTGGAATTTGTTGAATTTTTCCGAATTTGAATGTTCGAATAAAACTCGAATTCTATTATAGTACTTGAATGTAATTCGAATACTGGCAGTAGAATATTCGAATACAAGACAAACACTATTTATTTTTCGAATATAATTCGAATACTGATAGTTGAATACTCGAATACAAGTCAAACACTATCTATTTTTCGAATACTGACAGTAGAATGCTCGAACACAAGACAAACACTATTTATTTTTCGAATATAATTCGAATACTGACAGTTGAATACTCGAATACAAGAAAAACACTATTTATTTTTCGAATACTGACAGTGGAATACTCGAATACAAGACAAACACTATTTATTTTTCGAATGCTGACAGTGGAATACTCGAATACAAGACAAACACTATTTTTTAATCGAATATAATTCGAATACTGACAGTTGAATACTTGAACACAAGACAAACACTATTTATTTTTCGAATACTGACAGTAGAATACTCGAATACAAGACAAACACTATTTATTTTTCGAATACTGACAGTGGAATACTCGAATACAAGACAAACACTATTTTTTAATCGAATATAATTCGAATACTGACAGTTGAATACTTGAACACAAGACAAACACTATTTATTTTTCGAATACTGACAGTAGAATACTCGAATACAAGACAAACACTATTTTTTAATCGAATATAATTCGAATACTGACAGTAGAGTACTCGAACACAAGACAAACACTATTTCTTTTTCGAATATAATTCAAATACTGCCAGTAGAATACTCGAATACCAGTCGAACGCTATTCGAATACTCGAATGCAATCCGAACACTACAATTCCCCTACCAACACGCGAATACTCGAATACTTGAAGTTTATTCGTAGCATTCGATCACCTATAAAACATTCTAAGATCGAATAATTCTAATACAGTAGTTTCAACTGTAGTTCAAAGTAACAAAGCTTCATTTTGCTCAACCCACCAACGAAAAATGTACACCACTCGTATATATAGTATACTAGTAAGCCATTGACCTGTAGCATGATTGTCTTCCGGGCCAGGAGCTCGCTCTTCGCTCGTCGCGGTACTGGCTGTTTCACATCCGCTGGAAATACTTCCGTTTTCATCGGACGACTCGCGATTCAGAGCGTCGAGGAGTCGGGCGAGCCTCCAACTGTCTTGATCTTGCCAGCTGCGCGCAACGTTCTCCAGGGTCCTCAGCTCCTCGAGGATCCTCTGTTGCTCGATCTCCTCGGCGACGATGTCCTCCTCGATCGCCGAGAGTTTTGGCGCGCTTTTCGAACGCTCGAGAGGTGGCCGATAATTTTGACCCCCGGTGCTCAGCAGCAGCTTTCGTCGCGGTAACGAAGGGTTCTCGTACAGGGCGCTTGCTAGGGACAGTCTGAAAGTAAGAGACGCGGGAACGATTAAAGAACGTCCAAGTCACGGGGAAAGTGAGAAGCAACTCGTATCGGATTTCTCTCCGACACGGAATGGAAAATATCCAGGATATCACGTGTAAGAGCAGTTGGAACAGACAGTTGTCATTCGCAAACGTTGCTCGCCTGAATTACCAGGCTTGAATACGAACGAAATTCTTTTGTTTTTCTTTTTCTTTTTTTAGATATTTATCGTACGAATATTACAACAGCCCGACAAATGGTTATGCTTCTGGACAGTCAAGTTGCAGCTAGTCCTACCATAGGTTCTGTTACGAGTTTATCGAACTATTGTAGAACAAAGAGGAGATTATCATTTGTAATTAATCAGAATGTATTTGCACAATCCATGACAAGAGACAAATAATGATATTATTCAAAGTAGCCACCTTCTACAGCGTTGCAGGCTTGCGAACGACGCGATCAATTGGCTACCTCGGCACGTGCAGTCTCCAAGGTTGTTTCAGAAGCTACTGTTGTCAGGGAGTTCCTCGGACTACCCAAATTTCTACAAGGAGTCCCCCGAGCTGTGTTCTTTGGCTGTGACTGCAGTTTACAAACAAGTGGATTCGAGTCTAGGCTATCAGGGGTCAATCTTCGACCGTAGTGAACTTTGGAGACATTGTTTCGTAATCGTTCGAATTGTTTCTACTTTGTGAGTCGAGACAAAGTCTTGTTCCAATACTGAGTCACATTCAGGGATTTCACTGCTCCTTTCGGCGCGTTTTCATGGGTCACTCTTAGAGCAAGAATTGGATACTAGATTTTCGATATGCCGAATTTTAAACCACTTATGAAAGATTGTAAACTGTGTCGAGAGTTGGGGATTATGACCTGCGAAACTTCCCACGGGAGATTTGGATAACCTGTACACGCTTTGACAATAGCAGCTTCTCCAGTAACCATGGAGACTGTACGTGCCCCGAGAGCCAATTGGTCGCGTCGGTTGCAAGTTTGCATCGCTACGAAAGGTCACCATTTTGTATAATACTGCTGTGTTTCGTGTTTGTCGTTATCTGTGAAGAGAAACTTCGATTTCAATCTATGGAAACGGAGACAAAATTATAATTTCAATTTCCGAGAAGGTGTTGATAGAAAAGAATAAACAACATTAGCATGAATTAAAATGAGTCACGCGAGAGTAACGCACAGTCGCCTCGTAGAGAGGACGGATTGTGAAACACACGGAACCCAAATCACGATCGAACGTGCACCGATTGATTACAAGACAGTGTTCGAACCGAACACAAGCACAACTACAATGAAACTAATTTTCATACTGTGTATGAAACATAATTTGAACACTCGAGGGATTTAAATATTCGACGAATACAATTCGAATACTGTCCATGTACTTGTCTACTCAAATACTATTCGAACAGTTGGATATTTATCGAATTATTCTGTATTCGAATATTCGAACACTCGAGGGATTCAAATATTCGACGAATACAATTCGAATACTGTCCGTGTACTTGTCTACTCAAATACTATTCGAACAGTTGAATATTTATCGAATTATTCTGTATTCGAATATTCGAACACTCGAGGGATTCAAATCGATGAACTAAATTTGACTCGAATAAAAGATAACGAAAGAAACCAAGATACAACAATTTTATTTACCACGTTCACGGTTCAATTTTTGTAAATATATAAAAGGTATCGAAACTACACTTTGGGATCAAACTCGGTGCGAAAGAAGTACCCTATACCGGTATTACAGATAGTCCACACACTTTATCTTTATCAAGTATTTCAAAATGTAGGTTTCTCGATTTCGATTCATTGATTCAATCATATATATACATATCTAATAAAAATTACCGAGTGGTTAAAAATGATATTTCTCGTTTGCTTACAATAGTTCAATACTTGCAATAATGGAACCTTGTGGGAAAGTGCAACGCAAAGATTGCACCTGTGAACGACTGTCGAGCGCTCACTATTTCGGACTCGTTGCTGTGCTGGATCGCGCGACACTCAGGCGAGAGAATGGATTAAGGACTTACATATTCAGGACGGACATCTATAATGTACAATCGTCGCCTGTGCCGACGTATGCCCTCGGGAAAAGGCTCATCGACCTATCGTGATTTTCCTAGAAACGTTGTGTGTATCAGCCACGCGTCGTTCAATGATCGTTCTGACCTGAATCGTGACTCGATCGCGTACATCGTGATCTACGGGCGCGACCTGAATATGTCTCCTCGCGAAGAGGTCGTGGTCTTACGGTAGCTCGTGTTTACCAGGGCACTGAAAAAAACACCCGATTTCCCTGTTGTCGAATCAATGGACGGGCTACTGTCCCCATTTTTCTTATGGTAATGCACGCGACAGAATACACGTTTTCTCCAGCTTCTTACGGGCTCTGTAAGATTCCCCGATCTCCCGTCTCGTAAGTCGACAGAGCCAGATTTATTGCCAATAAATTTCAATCGACGTTTGTGCATTTACCGATGATCACTCGAGGATAAGTGAACGTTTCGTGCAACCAGTGAACGTATACTTACATGTCATGCGGAAGCTGTGAAATATTCGTACGAACTATATCCAAATTTACTGTTCACAGTAACGACGAAAGTGTACAAAGTAAGGCTTGGGACTGGCTGTTGAATTTTTCTGAATTCAAATACTCGAGTACACTGAAATACTACGGGTACTCGAGTATTCGGATATTCGTAGTATTTGAATAGTACAATCGAGTTCTTTGAGTTCAGCGTTACGAATAGTCAGATATTCGAATACTCGAATATTGAATTACTCGGACAGTACCAGACTTGGTACAATCGGTACATGTTTTTTTTTGCAAGTTATAGTTTTTTCTCCAGTTGCTGGTCGATATCTTTTTATACACTTTTTGAGCTATAAATATAAGTACGCGGTATGTTCTTACACGGAGTTTTTCCATCTGCTAAAATACTTTCTACGATTTCACTCGAGTATGGTTCTTGAAAAAGTTCTTTCTCTCTACCGATTTCATTGCAATTATTTTAAATTCTTTTTCACTTAACCTCAATTTATACAATTGAACGCAAAATTAAGCCTACCGTAACCCCATTGCAATTCTCACTATTTACAATTTATTTTAATCGTAACTGCAATATCGTCACGTATGACTAATCGTATTTCATACTTTGCTTCGTTAATGTTTTTATTTGTAACGAAAATGTTTCAATAAATACACTCGTTACGACCAAACTTTCAAAGTGAAATCGTTAAAACTATTCTGCGTTGTTCGAACATCGGAACACTGCGTTAGAGTAATTGATCTTTATTCCCGTGAAAGTGCAATTGTTCGATTACTCGGAAAACTCGATTACCCGTACTATAATAATGCTACGAAACAACAACTACATCGACAAATTATCGAATATTTCTACTGTTTACACCACGGTTTGAACAAATATAGTGGATGTCCATAACACGTTAAGCGCCATGTCAGTCGAGTATAGTGACTGACACTATATGCTTTTCACGTCAGTCATCGGTGATTTTATGGATTTTCGTAACGGATTATTATGTAATAATCTCTCGTTCGATCGAATATATCAACCGTTGCTTTTCCTGCGTTGTAATTCACAATTTTTTATTTCAAGCAGAAATCAGATATCGTTACCATTAACGTGGTAAGTATGGAAAACTTACATGGCGATCAATGTGTCAACAACCAAAAAGAATCAAGAAACACGACGATCTTTTTGTCAAAAAGGTCGTACAGTGAATCGCAAAAGTCCGTAAAGTGAGTCACATTCAAAATTGAACGCGATACTTGCTCTTTTATCGTTGTTCGTAAAACATAACGCGCAGTTGAAGAGCTTTTATCGTATGTAAGCGCTGCTATACTTTGTTTATACTGTTTCCACTTCGAATATACAAAACGGTGCAACATTCAATTAAATATCATCGAACGATTGATAATAGGCCCGATTTTACTTATCGAATTATTCTGTATTCGAATATTCGAACACTCGAGGGATTCAAATATTCAACGAATACAATTCGAATACTGTCCGTGTACTTGTCTACTCGAATACTATTCGAACAGTTGAATATTTACCGAATTATTCTGTATTCGAATATTCGAACACTCGAGGGATTCAAATATTCGACGAATACAATTCGAATACTGTCCATGTACTTGTCTACTCAAATACTATTCGAACAGTTGAATATTTACCGAATTATTCTGTATTCGAATATTCGAACACTCGAGGGATTCAAATATTCAACGAATACAATTTGAATACTGTCCATGTACTTGTCTACTCAAATACTATTCGAACAGTTGAATATTTGAATTACATCATGATTTTATCATTATATCGCAGCTTTTAGTCGTATATCTCTCGGAGAGGACTTGAACATACGAATGAAATACAAAAATTGATACGAGCACTAATGAAAAAAGTATCCTTATGATATAATCATTACGTAAAGATTCCGGCGTAAGTAATCGATTACGTGAGTAATCAATACGATAATTAATCATTGAAAAATAGAAGAGAAGAACGATAATTGATCGTTCTAATTCAAAGTAATCTTTTCTCACATTATATTGTGTCGTTTGGAAGGACATTTCGTTTTTTTTTTTTTTTGTGAAAATGAAACACGATTTTTTTAAAGTGTGTAAACATTTTATTAAATTATATATTCTCCATTTTGGAAAACGAAATGACTTTCCGAACAACCCAATATAATAGTTCCTTGACATTATCGTCCACAATGTACCACATTCGAAGTCAAAGACTACACTTAGCAGGGATACTTTTGCGACTCACTGTGATCTCATCAGTGATCAACGATCGCGTGAAAGGGACCACGATGATTCTCGTCGATCGTGGATCCTTCGCAATCGTTGAAACAATTAAAACAAAATTGCCGCGAGTACGTTCACCGATCGATCTCCTTACCTAGCATTTTGCCTGGAGACCTTGTCCCGTCGGAATTCCAGGAGCGCTTGCTGTAGCCTGGCGTTCAAGGTCGAGGCCAGCCTCCTGGCGGTGGACTCCTTGCTGCATAGGGCGGCGTGGCACCTGAGCTCGGGCCTCAGTCTACGTCCTTCGTGTCTGTAGACCCAGACGAAGAGGCGCGGGTGGGAAGCAGGTGCTGTACAATAGGTAACCCTGTGCGCCCAGTACTCCGTCAGACCGTGATCCTTCGTCGTGGCGGTCAAACCACCGTTCGTGACCGTCAGCCTCATCGACACGTCCGGCCTGTTGCTGGTAACGTAATTGCGCCATAAGGTCGACACCGGTTTCTCCACGCAGCCCTCCCCTGCGATTTCAATCAGTGATTCTTGTAGAACATGACGGAAACGTGGGATTCGTCGCGAACGATCGTCAGGGATTCTCGCGTTACGAGACCCAAACCACACCCCCATGTGTCTTAGAACACATGGAAGGGTCAATCGGGGGATTGTGACGTGTTTGAGACGAGGTGTACTGGTCTATCGATCGTATAGATCGGAATATTGGGTGAGGGATGACGAGAGATTTAATAGCGAGAGTATATGGAGGAATAATGACGGAATGTTCATGTATTGGTAGCATAGAGGTCATTTGTGGAGTATTTGTGTAGGTGGGTATTTTTGGGTATTTAATTGTGGTGAGGGTGTACGAAGGAATGATGACAGTTCGTGTTTAATAAAGGAGTGTTCATGTATTAGTAGCATAGAGGTAATTTGTGGAGTATTTATGCAGGTGGGTATTTTTGGGTATTTAATTTTGGTGAGGGTGTATGAAGGAATGATGACAGTTCGTGTTTAATAAAGGAGTGTTCATGTATTAGTAGCATATAGGTAATTTGTAGAGTATTTATATAGGTAGGTATTTTTAGGTATTTACAAAGTATATTAAAGAATAATAACAGAATGTTTGTACAGAACTTATCGACGTAAATGGTTATAAATTGATGAACCTTGCGTGGGATGAAAATGATTTTTACAGCTGAAAAGTGGTTGTAAGTCTAAAGGCGTACATTTGGAGTCTTTCTCGAGAGAAAAATATAGCCTTGACTGAAGTAATTTTACAATAAATTAATTTTAGAATAATTCTCACCCAGGGGAAGTTATTTTAGGTGAGATTGTGTTCTTTTTTTCCCCCCAATCTAAAATTAAAACTCTTGAAAGAGCTTGTTGACGTTTCAGCTCTGCAAACCATCTGCCTCCTACGCTTGGTTTGCGTTGAACTTGTTTTGCATATTGGTGTACAGGACTAATTAAAATTGGGAATAAATATTTGTAACTCCCATCATTATGTACAATACGAAGCTAAGATGTTCCGAGGGTTATCACATGGTGCTATCTTGGCCTCTATGCACGTCAGGCACGTTAAATACAGTCTAAAGCTTCTTCATACGAGTACTATCATTTGCTGTAAGCACCCATCTTTCGATGTATAAACTCGAACGAAACCAAACATGTACACAACTATGCTCTTGAAAAAAAAAAGAAAAAAAAATGAAACTTATCTAAGAAAACGATTGGTGATAAGGTGCCTAAATCTTTCGGTAAATAAATGCCGATCCTCGTAAAAATCGTTGTTCGCTTTTGAAATTTATGAACGTTTGCCGGTCGTATGACGGTGTAACGATCGGTATCGATACGATTGAGAAATGGCTTCTGAAATTTATGCACGTTTGTTTGTCGTATGACGGTGTAACGATCGGTGTCGATACGATTGAAAAATGGCTTCTGAAATTTATGCGCGTTTGTTTGTCGTATGACGGTGTCGTTACGATTGAAAAATGGTTTCTAAAGGTAGTTGCAAATTGGTCCTCGGTGCCGAAATGAGTTCGAGATACCTGGCGTACGCCTTAGCTGCGTGTCTGTTAGAGAAGACGCTGCACCGATCAATAGATGACACATTCTATATAGACGTCTTTCGACTGTGGGCGTTACTAAGGCGTTAAAGATTCCGAGAAATTGAATTCGCATTCCTTTCGAAACTGTACACCCGAGCTTTACACTGTACAATATCGTAAAATTGAGAAATGTCGTGGGTCAATGTCGATTCGAATCTGCTTTTCTTTCGAGAAGAATAATTCCTTCCGATGCAAGGAAACCAAGTTCTCCGTGCTTTATATAATATTTCTCGGTCTGTTTCTTATTGTCCGGAACAATCCATCTTAGGAGATTACAGTTTGAGTAGAATTCTTCGTATTAATTTGAAAGACGTCAAACTCTAGCTCCACGTGGACGAGTGAAATATATATATAATGGATTGCTCGATAAGTTTTGTCGTTCGATATTTTTCTAAAGTTGGTACTACTGTTTGATGAACGTGTGAAGTTTCGTGCAGATCTGTCGACTCGTTTGTATATTTGCAGTTGCTCGAAGTTGAAATGTCATAATATTTCTTTTACAATAGAAAAAACGACAAAATTTATCGAACAACCTAGTATACATTGGGTTGTTCGTAAAGTCATTTCGTTTTTTTTTTTTTTTTGGTAAAATGAAACACGATTTTTTTAGAGTGTATAAACATTTTATCAAATCGTATATTCTCCATCTTGGAAAACAAAACGACTTCTCGAACAACCTAATATATATACAGTAGAATCTCGATTATCGCAGGAGACCCTTGTCGTTGACAAGTGGAACTTAGCGACGAATGGAGTTGAAGGGAGAAGTAACTGATAGTAATGGCCATAGGTAATGCAGATACATTGGTGCTTGGTCTTATTGGATCGGTTACCTTAATCGTTGCAGAAATTTTCAGTCTCCTTTTTCCCACAGTAATGGAACTATTCTAACGTGGAATATGTTCGCGATAACGTATTAGTTTTTCAACGAGAGACATAAATAACGATACATGGATAATAATATCGGTAGGTGTAAGAAACTTTAGCACTCGATACTCTAATACATATGTATCCGTGTACGTCTTGTTATTTAAGTAGGTGTAACACCCCTGCTTGCACAACTAAAAAGAGAAAACGACACTCGATGTTCCCGTAATCTGAAACTTCTGCACGTTTATTCCAACCGACGTACGAAGAATTATATCGTCGTCTTATCGCAATATACTTGATATCCTAGTACACACGCTCTTATTAGTGTAATTGAATTTCACTTAGGATAATGTCTCAATGCACGGTCCACAATGTAGACACTCTGTTACGCGTTCTAACGTAATAATCATGTTACTGTTACAGGGCGGTATTACTATTCAATGGTGCTGTTGCACTATTATTAAGAGTGCCATCAGCGGGCAAGAGTAATCGGGACAAAAGCTAAGTGTACACGAGTTTCACGAGCCGTTTCCGCGTACAATTACACGCAATACAATTGCACGGTATATAATACCTATTACTTGTATTACAGAGGTGGAAACAAAGTGGTTCCCTTCAGGGTTAAAACCTAGACATCGTCTACGTTCGGATGAATCCACGGACAGTGTTACTGTACAGGTTGCTCGATACGATGGAAGTTACGGGGGAAGTTCTACGCGCGGGAAAAAAAGTGTTCCATCGAATGTGTGACTATTTTTTTCGTGCACAAATATTCGGGCATTTGTGACACTCGAAGAGTTTGTAGAGTTGATTAGGAATCAAGTTCTTCGAGTTTATCGTTCTTTTTTCAAATTTGTCCTCGCTTTATTTCGAACAATGATATTCGAATACTTAAATATTCGAACGATGATACTCAAATACTCAAGCATTCGAATAATCGCATATTGAAGTATTCGAATAATGATACTCATATACTCGAATATTCAAAGGACGATACTCAAATGCTTAATCAGTCGAATACTCAAATATTCGAACGACGATACTCAAATGCTTAATCAGTCGAATACTCAAATATTCGAACGACGATACTCAATTGTTTAATCAGTCGAATACTCGAATATTCGAATACTCAAATATTCGAACGACGATACTCGACTACTCAAATATTCGAATACTCAAATACTCGAGCGATAATACTCGACTACTCGACTACTCGACTACTCGAATATTCGAATACTCAAATACTCGAGCGATAATACTCGACTACTCAAATATTCGAATACTAAAATACTCGAACGATAATACTCGATTACTCGAATATTCGAATACTAAAATACTCGAGCGATAATACTCGACTACTCGAATATTCGAATACTCAAATACTCGAGCGATAATACTCGACTACTCGAATATTCGAATAATGATATTACAAAATGCAGCCTCGATAATACGAGTAACCGAAGTAACTGCAAAGTTCAAACCCCACACACAATATATACACACACACACACACCAACGATTCAGGAAGTACAGTAGCAACGTGAAAAATGTCTGAAACCTACCAAGCGTCCAACATGCCCTCGCTCGAGCACATCTAAGGATTCCAGAACCTTCGAGATTTTGACAAATCGAAAGTTTTCTTCTTCGTAGGAAAAATTCACACGACCCTCTCCGATACTCGCGAGTTGGCCAAAGTTTCGAACAATACCGAAAGCGACTCGTAACTTCACGTCGACCGATTCCTTTCGCGAAGCTTGCAAGAAACGGCACCGAATGCCCGTTACCACTTGGATGCCTATACACACACGCTTCGGCTAGGCATTCCGCGTGACTTCTACACGCGACTGGAATACACCGGTGGAACTAAATCGAGGGACAGGCATATCCTGACCTTCGATACAGTTCGATTCGCCGTTCCCCGTTGCGCCTCGGATCGCGTTACCAATTAAGAGATACAGGAAACGCTGGTACAGTTACTTAAGTAGAGTTCGAAAGCATTGGAAGGGCCAAGGTAGAGGGGGAGTGAATCGCGAGGGAGAGAAGACGTTCAGGGTGCACGAGGAAGCAGCTGAACGTCGGAAGCCATTCGGAATTTGCCCAACCAACTGCACGTGAGCACATTTTCTCCTGTGATACTTTTTTTTTTACTTACTCACGGTGCACCGGCAGAATACTAATACGTCTCGTACGATTATTCATTTAATAATTTGCGTGCAAGATTGTTTTGTATAAATAAATAGTCCTCGTCCATGTGGTACTCTTGAGCACATTTTGTCCAGTGATACTTTTTTTTACTTATTCATAGCGCACCATCAGAATGCTAATAGGCCTCGTACGATTATTCATTTAATAATTTGCGTGCAAGATTGTTTTGTATAAATAAATAGTTCTCGTCCATGTGGTACTCTTGAGCACATTTTGTCCCGTGATACTCTTTTTTACTTACTCACAATGCACCATCAGAATGCTAATAGGCCTCGTATGATTATTTATTTAATAATTTGCGTGCAAGATTGTTTTGTATAAATAAATAGTTTTCATCCACGTGGTAGCTGTGAGCACATTTTGTCTCATGATACTTTTTTTTACTTACTCACAGTACACCATCAGAATGCCAATATGCCTCGTACGATTATTTATTTAATAATTTGCGTGCAAGATTGTTTTGTATAAATAATAATTTTCGTCCACACGGTAGAAGATAATACTCGTAATAAATAATATTCAGATATATTATTACTATTATTAATAATATTATTATTATTATTATTTATGTAGATTATCTTACTCTCTGATAATTCACATTGCAGATAATATTGTTAATATTGTAATAACATGATTACCCTTTTACGTCGTATTCCAATGTTGAATAGGAATTGACCGTGGCCATTTACGTATTCGAATATCTGATTAAGAATTCTTATACCAGAGATATAGACTTTTGGAAAAATCGATCTCGTTTGTTTCGTAACGAATCGACAATCTTTTCGTCTCTCAATATGCGCGTTGGTGTTTTATTATCGACGATGGCTATTGCAAGGAAAACAGCATTTATATTCCTTTTTGTAAAAAAATGATACGGCCAATCTACAATTTACCGGCTGTCGATAAAGCTTGTCAATATCGACTTCCGGCAGAAAAACTTTATTGACATATTCATATGCCTTTTTTAGAGCGTAAATCGATTCTTTCGCGTAACAAATTACAATGACAAAACTTTGTAAAGATACGTTATTATGTAAATACATACGTAATAGTCCGGCTAATTTTCTTACAAACTCTGATAAATCGATAAAAAAGAAATCCTCGTGAATAATAATAGACCAATGTATATCTATTTCATTTTATATGCGATTTTTTCCCGTTCTAATATTTCTAATGATAAAATTTACTTTTCCACGAAAACTGCATCACGAACCTCTCGTAATTTGAATTTCATAAATTCAACCATAGCATAACAGAAAACCCATGGCAACGATAGTAACAACATCGTGGTTAATTATAAACGAGGCGAGTTCGTGCCGAGATTGAAGTTTCGACGATGGATAAAGTCATGCAACGATGCAAGATAAGCGATGCAGATCTAAAAATAAAATACACTAATTCGAACAATTAAGAAACAGTTTTTCGAATAATTTTATCCCTTCTAAAATATTCAATGTTTCGAAAATTCAATGCACCACGTAAATTGGACAATTGGTAAAACAATTATCGATACGTTAAATAAATATTTCCTTCTCTCTGAAGTGTAGACTTTCCGCGTTCAAGTGACAAAATCAGAACTGTCGCTTGAAAGCGGGGTAAATAGCGATTTTAATCACTAGTTGAGGTTCAGCTCAGCGTGTAACGTTCAACGAAAAAAACTAGAGCAACAGCGAATAAGCCTCGCACTACATGTGCTCTGTAGTCGTAACTTTAAACCAATAATTTTTACATTTTTACTTGCATTTACACGAAAGTATTCCCAATGGATAGATGAAATTTTTTCGGTGAAAATAAGTCCAAACACGACCTCAATTAAAAGCACCCATGTTTATAAAATTTAAAAATGTTTTCTTTTCGTATTATAAAAAAAAAATCGGAACGAGGTCGTCTTTGGACTCATTTTCATCGCAAAAAGCTCACGAACTCGTTAATAATATCATCATCAAGATTTAATAAAAAATATAAAATTTTGAATTTCCTTTAACGGATGAAATTTTATTCGATTGTTCGGACCAAATGAATACAAACAGTGGGGGAGTGGGTATGATTTCGTTGCTTGAATCCGAGGTAAAATTTCTTTCTTCGAGGTTTACAACAAACATGTAACGTACCACGATACAACGAAGATCGCTACAATTCAGAGCGCGTTCCTCCATTCGCTTGGTTCTTTCGACTCGATCGGAAACACGATCCTCTCACTGTTTTGATCGATGTTCTCGTTACGTATTAGTTATCCCGAGTCTATTCACAGAATCTCAGATTCGATCGTAAGTAGAACTAACGGGTCTGGATTTTAAGCGAGTCGCGCAAGACACGCGATACACCTAATCCAGAAATCTCGATGGATGGAAAAAACATCTTGCAATCGAGCACCAAACAAATGCAGGAGATAAAAGTGAACCGTGCGAGGAATCGTAATCGTAAAACTAGATACCATTAGTTGGCTTGTTCTCGCGATCAGATTAGCAGGACGAAGAGGATTCAACGTAAATTTCTTGCGTGTTTTCTTTGCCGCTGTTTTTCGCGCGTCTTCCATTGGCGGCTCATTCCATCGTGGCACTGATAATATCCGCTTGTTTACGCGTAACCAGGTAGAAACGAACGTTATTCTCTAGCGGAAATTTTTCTCGTTAGATACAATCTGCGCGAAGTCTCGCGATCATTCCCGATCCGGCGATGCACGTTTCGCTGACTACGAATATTTACGGACGGGGGGATCATTTAACGCGGAGATCGAGTACGTTATTAGATCGCGGTATTAGGGAGGATATTAAAGAACAACGGGGAAACAATTGAACTCCTCGAAAGTAGGGTCGGGCACGTTCGTATCGGGATTGGAACTATTCGAATAATTTAATATTCGAATTTAATATTCGAATAATGTAGTATTCGAGTTTAATATTCGAATAATTTAGTATTCGAATAATTTAGTATTCGAATAATTTAGTATTCGAATAATTTAGTATTCGAATAATTTAGTATTCAAATTTAATATTCGAATAATGTAATATTCGAATAATGTAATATTCGAATTTAATATTCGAATAATTTAGTATTCGAATAATTTAGTGTTCGAATAATTTAGTATTCGAATAATTTAGTATTCGAATAATTTAGTATTCGAATAATTTAATATTCGAATATATCATAAGTATTTGAATAATTTAATATTCGAATGCTACGTATAAACTTTGAATGCTCGAATATCAGTATTCGAATAGTATTCGAAAAGTAAAGTATACGTATGCTTGCGTTAGAGATTAAACATAAACACATTCTTAAATAGAAAACGTGCTCTTCTAAATTTTTTCGTTACTATTTTTATTTTACTTGAAATCACGCGGGTAGTTTTTAAACGTACCCTGTGTAAACTTCGGGATCAAAAAAAGTTCTCGTTCTATTATCCGAAAGTTAGCCTGTTCGAGCAGTCATGTCTGGGATGTATTTAGTTAGGCTGGTGGAGGTTCTAGTACAGTGGTTCCCAACCAGACCGATTTCGCCGCCTAAGAGTGCTAATATACAAGCTTCCTGTACTTCTTTTACAATATCATTACAAATAAGGAACAATCACAGAAGAGCCGAAGAAAATATCCCTGGACCAAAACTTTGGAAAATATATCGCTATTAGTCAAAATTACCCGTCGAATAAACTAACAACCACATGTACCACCGTGAAAGTACAATTTATCGATAAAACCAACCTCTGTTCAACTTAGCAGCACTTCTCGTTACCACAGTTCCCGCTTTCAAGAAACAAAACCGAACCCGTCGATTCTCTTGAAAGCGAGGTAGGTTTGGATCTCGATTCCAAGTCGATGAGAATCCTTCTCGCGGATTCTTCTCATCCAATGGACGCGAACAGCACGAAGTGTGATTACTCGAATCCGGGGCAAGAATTGTATCTCGAAAGCGAGCATTACTCGAGAAATTTTGGTGAACCATTGTCTCGGCGCGTTCGGTGGCCGTCGGATGATCGTTTCGGGCCGGTATTGTTCAATTTCGGGCAGGGAGAAAGCAATCGGTCGCGTGGTTGACAATGATCGTCACGATCGAAGGACAGCCGCACATGTGCGCGGGTTGGTCGAATCGCGGGCGGAAAAACGGACGATCTGGAACGACGCGGAACAGGAAGCGGCGCGTCGAGAGAGCCGTCGGTTCCAGGACGAGTGTATAGCAAGAGAACGACCGCTAGGCCGTAACACTCCGTTCGGTATTATCCAATTAAAGGTAATGCCGGCAGCCCGTTAATTTTTCTTCCGTTAGCTACCTCGGCCATTGTGAGACCGACCGGCCCCGAGAGTTCACGGTGTTTTCCAGAAAATGAGAGCCACGGCCGGCTGTGCCAGGATGCGGCGGCTCTGGTATTCGGTTCCATTCGTCGTATCGTCGCTGGGAATGAAAAGTTTGCGTTCGCTTGGACCCATTGTTGCCGCGAACGCGAATCGATGTTGGCCGCATCGAAGAGACCGAACGACGCAGACGATGCGTACGCAGATAGGGCGGGGACTACTTGTCGGGAGCTTTTCTCTATTCGAGTGCCTATTCGAAACGTCCGCCGATTAAAATATTCCACGAATGTAAGTCGAATATCTTTCGAACGGTATTCGAACACTGTCGTATTCGAGTATACGAATATCATTCGAACGGTGTTCGAACACTATCGTATTCGAGTATTCGAATATTATTCGAACGGTGTTCGAATACCATCGTATTCGACTATACGAATATCATTCGAACGGTGTTCGAACACTATCGTATTCGAGTATTCGAATATTATTCGAACGGTGTTCGAATACCATCGTATTCGACTATACGAATATCATTCGAACGGTGTTCGAACACTATCGTATTCGAGTATTCGAATATCATTCGAACGGTGTTCGACTGCCATCGTATTCGAGTATTCGAACGCTATTCGAATATCATCGTATTCGAGTATTCAAATATAATTCGAATGGTATTTAAATACCATCGTTTTCGAGTATTCGAATACCGTCGAATATTCGAGTATTTGAATACTTTGAGTATCCAGTATCCGAATACTCCTAGTCTTCGAATAGCACGACGTGGATTATAAATCTGTTCCTTTTTGAATCTTTATTTTGCGTACTTTTGTTCAAGATACAGTAAAATATGGTTATTTTAGTTTTATTTATTTTAGAGCGGTTCCGTGCACCTTTGTCTCCATTCGTTGCTAAGTGATCATCCCTTGCATAATAGTATGTAACGATAGTATACAACTAATTAGTATACAACGGGGTATATTCATCGAGTTTTAACAATAATATATACCTACGTACGATTTTGAGAGTATCTATGGTAACAGTCCCGATTTTCGTGGATCAGGACTTTTATCCTTTCGTCGAAGTGCGAATATCAACATGACCTAGGGAATTATTGACGGTCGATGCATTTCTAAAAGGAGGAAACATTCTATTGTGAGGAAGTAGCGAGTGAAAATGCAAAGAAATCTTAACCCTTTCGCTACAACGGGCATGTATAGTCGATCGCGTGCGAATAAACGCCTATAAGCGTTCAGTGTGTATACATGTATGTTCAATACGCGAGAAGATCCGTATACAGCGTACGTTTTGTCTCGGAATCATCCGCAGTCGAAGAATTGAAGCAAGTCGTACGAATAATGTTTCTTTTTTGATAATTTTTCGATTGGTCCTCAAAATTTTGGTCTGTACACTGATCGAAACAACTGCATCATTAAGTTACTTTGAAATGTACAATTTTCCCATTCCTTTCGTTATTAATTGTATCTAAAAGTTCTGTTTCGATATGAATGAAATAACCAATTTAAATACTTAGTCAGTAGAAGGAAAATTCTTCTGGGAATTGCGTACAAAAATGATCACTTTCCTGTTGGAAATTTTCATCATCTCATTTGTGACTTGTGACGTTAAATTACCTAATGACGCATTTCCTGGTACTTATATCTATACATTAAACTATGCATATGTATGTGTTACATATTTTATACACAATATATATATTTATAATAATTCATAATAATTTATATACACATAGTTTAATGTATCTATATAATATTAATCAATATTACATACTACCATTACAGGAAACACGTCGTTACGTAAATTAATGTTATAAGCAATATGATGAAAATTTCTAACAGAATAACGATCGCTTTATTCTATATAATTCCTGGAACAATTTCAGACCGAAAATTCGATTTACGTTCTTCGTTATCCTGTGATTTTTTATTGTACACGTGCAGTACTAATTTATATTACAATACGGCGACAAGAGGTCCGAGTTACGTAATATATTTTCACTCTTGAAAGTGTCAACCTTATGTAATACATTTTTACGTGCACCTTGTGCAAATTTTGATTTGATATCTTCGTCATCGTGCTTTCCAATTGGCTGTATCGGACCGCGTCACTTTCCACGAAACATGCTCGAAGTTGGAGCCTGTACAGTGGTGAACCGCTCCGTTTCTTTTTATAATTGGTTTCATCGAAAAATTCTTGGCCAAAACTCGGACTGGCAGAAGATCACGTCGATCGTTTTCAAGTGTACTTTCGGCGGTCGTTTCTTTAACGGTCCGAGAAACGATCGAAGCTTACAACTCGCACGTAAACGCAACTGTGTAATTTCGTACGATGTTAAGCACGTACACGTGATTGCTCTTTTATTTCTCTTTTCCCGTTTCGTGGCAAACTGACGTACAGTGAATCGCAAAAGTCCGTAAAGTGAGTCACGTTCAAAATTGAACACGATACTTGCTCTTTTATCGTTGTTCGTAAAACATAACGCGCAGTTGAAGAGCTTTTATCGTATGTTAGCGCTGCTATACTTCGTTTATACTGTTTCCACTTCGAATATACAAAACGGTGCAACATTCAATTAAATATCATCGAACGATTGATAATAGGCCTGATTTTACTTATCGAATTGTTCTGTATTCGAATGTTCGAACACTCGAGGGATTCGAATATTCAACGAATACAATTCGAATACTGTCCATGTACTTGTCTACTCAAATACTATTCGAACAGTTGAATATTTATCGAATTATTCTGTATTCGAGTATTCGAACACTCGAGGGATTCAAATATTCGACGAATACAATTCGAATTCTGTCTGTGTAATTGTCTACTCAAATACTATTCGAACAATTGAATATTTATCGAATTATTCTGTATTCGAATATTCGAACACTCGAGGGATTTGAATATTCGACGAATACAATTCGAATACTGTCCATGTACTTGTCTACTCAAATACTATTCGAACAGTTGTATATTTGAATTACGTCATAATTTTATCATTATATCGCAGCTTTTAGTCGTATATCTCCTGAAGAGGGCCTGAACATACGAATGAAATACAAAAATTGATACGAGTACTAATAAAGAAAAAATCCTATTCAAATATATATAGCGATAACTAATCATTGAAAAATAGAGCAGAAAAACGATAATTGATCGTTCTATTTCAAAGTATTCTTTTCTCATCCGAATAGTTCCTTCAGATTGTCATTCGTAACGTATCATTTGAAATCGAAGCTACACGAAGCACGAATACTTTTGCGAGTCACTGTAGTCTGATCTGTAATCAACGGCCAAAACCATAAAATATTCTGGAGTTTCAAGAATATTCCCACCAATTTCGCGGTCGCGATTCGTGATTACTCACGAACAGTTTCTCCCAACAAGAAACTTCCAGAAAGTCGTAAGACATTCGAAAGACAATAATCGTTTCTACATATGCGTTACATTTTCCATTGAACGTCTGTTTCGTTCGTTTCAACTCTGACTAAGCCGGTCGTTTTTCCAACAAACGCGAAGAGTAACGGTCAATAAAAACTCAGGAAATCACGAATCAGTCCTACGTAAGTGTTATACTTACCTATCCAGCGCGTTTCGCGTCCACGGTTTATTTTTTAAACGTGTGTGCCAGCGTACACGGTATCTTTAATGGAAAATTAGTGTTTCATGGTATCTGGAAACGTCGAACGTGGATGATAAATACTCGAAAGCCTCTCCTGTGTCCGAACTGGCGTAATCTCGAGTATTAAGTTACGTATCGGCCACGTGGATTGAAACTGAGAAACGAGAAGCTATTAAGTGACGTGTTAACATTTTTTTCCATTAAACGGCGGAAATTCCGTACGCGACAATCTTGAGAAACGTTTTAACCTGTGATCTACAAACTGTTGGGAAACGCTCCAAATAAAAAAGACGGAATTTCTGCATTGGAAATTTATGGACGAAGAATTTTCCTTAGGCTTAATTAAAATTCTCCTACAGTTGTTAAAACTCGATGATCGGTATGTATTAATCGAAATAAATGTTTTCAAATGTTCGAATACTCGAATACTAGAGCATTACTACAGTATTACTCGAATGTTCATATATTCGAATACTCGAATATTCAAATATTCGAATACTAAAGTATTACTCAATACTCGAATACTAAAGTATTATTCAATACTCGAATACTAAAGTATTACTCAATACTCGAATATTCATATATTTTAATACTCGAATATTCAAATATTTTAATACTCGAATATTCAAATATTTTAATACTCGAATATTCAAATATTTTAATACTCGAATATTCAAATATTTTAATACTCGAATATTCAAATATTTTAATACTCGAATATTCATATATTTTAATACTCAAATATTCAAATATTCGAATACTATTATAGTATTACTTAATACTCGAATATTCGAATACTCAAATACTTGAATATTTGGATACCTATAAAATATTCGAATATTAAATTATTCGGTTCAGTTCTTTTTTGAGAAACACTGGTTTAGAGTAACGATCGGACAATCTTTCTATCGTGTTAGGTCAATGATTGCTACGTAACGGAAACACGCCTTCGACGAATCAAGACTCGAAATATTTAATTTCGATTAGAGATAAAAGCTATTTATACATTTTGTTTTGTTTTTTTATCGGGAATATTTTTATCTGACGAGTGTGCTGAATATTACACGCGTCTCGACGCAACTCTCGTTTAATTTATATTTCTATCAAATCTTCGATAAACGTTTTAATCTATTATCGTAATTTAGGATACGAAATGTCAAAACACACTTGCACGACAGAAGAGTCTAAAGTACAACGGCGATTAAGAATTTTATTGTCTCAGTTCTCTGCTAATGATAAATTTCATCAATCACCTTCGCTTGGAAGTCTTCACGTTCTCCAAGGAAATCTACTCACACACGCGGGAAAAGAAAGTTTCATAACCCTTTCGCTCATGGCATATTGAATTTAGCACGTTGCATTTCATGTGCTTTAAACCCGATTCGAAAGCATTTTTATCTCAAGTTTTCATGCATATCGCACACACATACTATGTAATTGCCTCAAATTCGTACTGTTATCTATCTTCTGGTAGAAAAATGAAAAACAAACTAATTTTACATAGCATTGCTAAGACCAATTAGCAAACGCATCGATTAAAGAAAAAGTACAATTTGAATTGTGGTTATCGTATTTAAATTTTTTTTTAACAATTAGTGTTTTAAGGTAAAGATGCGATAAACTTTAGTTCGTAAAATAGAACGAAATAAAGTGTAATCTTTTTGAAAGTATCGAGTAATGTAGAAAAGTTCAAAGTAAAAGTAGGAAACATAAGTAATGTCGAGTGACAGTGTACGGTACAATAGTTTAAATATTTTTCTTGCCCGATGAGAAGTCAACGTTGATAATATAAACCATCGACGTTTAAGTTTTTGAGTAACGTGCGAAATTTTTTACCTCAAAGTGAGTGTAAAAATTAAACACGTCGCCAGATAACGGTAATAATAGACACATTAAATATGACCTCATTATTTTCAAAAAAATTGTCTTTCACCACTTTCACCGATACGAAACGGAAGTGTTAATAATAGTCGGTGAAATACCAAGGAAAATACTAGGATGTCGGTCTTCGAAGGTAAAGTAATTGAGACTTCAACAACAATTATGAAAAAGAACAATTGCGAGGACAACTTGTCAGAAGAAAGGCGAGATAGCATCGATCACGTTCTCTCTATAGATTAGAATTACTCCCATAAACTTTCTTCGATTAATTCTATTCGCGTGTATTATTTCTATGAAAAAATTAACGCATTTCAAAAGTTTCTATATTGTGGCCTTTCAATCATTCACTTTCAATGTTAGCTCAATTTAACAAATTTACATCGTATCTTGAATCAAAATTTTTACCTCGAAAAATAAAAAATTATGAACGTTTATAAAGAGTTCATAAATGTTCTCCAAAGTAGATAGGGGGGAGGATGTTACAATTTAAGGGAGGAGTAGGGGGATACAATTTTTAACGTAGAAAAATATGAATAATCGAAACATCTCAAAATTAATATCTCTCTAAATTTGCATTTAATTTCTGCACTAATATTTTTCAAAATAGGGGATGCTTTACGATCTGAGACGAGAACGAAGGAATATTTTTAATGTGGAAAAATTGTGGTAATATCTCTCGTTGCTAAAGAATAAAAATACATTTTTTTTTGCATCATTACTCATCTCGAATAATTTAAGTAGAAATACATTCTTTTTGTATCGTTTCAAATTACTCATCTCGAGTGTAAAGATTTAATTTTTATTCACAGTTTGGAAATCACTGGCTTTAAACAAAGTATACGCGAATACTCCACGAATATTTTTAATGCAGAAAAATTGAGATAATATCTCTCTTTGCCAATGAGTAGAAATACATTTTTCTCCTATCGTTTTAAATTACTCGTCTCGAGCGTAAAGATTACCTTTTTGTTTACAGTTCGAGAATCACAGTCTTTAAACGAGGTATACGCGAATATTTTCAATGCAGAAAAATCGGGACAATGTCTCTCTTTGCCAAAGAGTAGAAATACATTTTTCTGGTATCGTTTTAAATTACTCGTCTCGAGCGTAAAGATTACCTTTTTGTTTACAGTTTGAGAATCACAGTCTTTAAACGAGGTATACGCGAATATTTTCAATGCAGAAAAATCGGGACAATGTCTCTCTTTGCCAAAGAGTAGAAATACATTTCTCTCGTATCGTTTTAAATTACTCGTCTCGAGCGTAAAGATTACCTTTTTGTTTACAGTTTGAGAACCACTGTCTTTAAACGAAGTATACGCGTGCTCGTAGTTGCGTGCGAAGAGATTGAAAAACTTGCGGTGGAAACTGCGAAACAGAATCGTCGACGATACAAAGAGGAAGCAAATTGAAATCTTCCAGTCGGATCTACGGTTTAATTATGACACCTGTTAGTTTCGTACGCGCGATACGTCTCTCTTTTGTTTCCGCGCGATTAGAATCTCACCCTGGTTTGTGTCGTCATCGCGCGCGCGCGAATAAAGGGTCGTAAATTGTCGTCGGCGATTAAACAGAGTTAACGAATTCTGACAATATGTTTGTATCGTCGTTCGAATCTTGGCGATTCCACTTTTTCAACGTCATCTTCGCATGTGTGTTTTTTTTTTTTTTTTACGTAACGCGGTTTCACAAACGACTGGCTGACCGAGGGAATTATATTGTACGTGCAAACACGTGCGATCCGAGCTTGGGAAAATCTCGATTAAATGCGTCGACCGTCGAGACGATTTTACAACAATTTCCTCAAAGACTGTGCTCAACATTTTTCATACTGTACTTTCCTTGAAATTATTCGTGTATAAGTTATTCGTAGTATCGACTGTCGTGGGGAATCGACTATCGTGACGATCGACACGAATATAATTTAAATTCTAAATTTTGTATATAAATGGTGGAAAATTTTCGAGATGTGTAAAATGCAAAAAAATGGTGCAGAAGATCTCGATCGTTTAAAAATACGAATCGTCAATTGTAACGGGTTACCGTTACGAAAATATTAAAGTAGAAGTTTAATAGTGATGAAAACATGTACAAATTTCGGGACAACAATTTTTTGTTTTAATTAAATAACAACGATTAATATCCAAAGATGACGTTTCGAACACGCATACACATTTATACTATTTACAAGTTTCAATTTACAATTAGTTTTCGACGTTCTTCGACAAATTATACGGGATAGACTAAAAACTCGACAAGAAACGAATCGGTGGGTAAGAAAATGATAAATATTTAAATACGAGATCGGTTTGCAATAAAATTTCTTTTCTAGCGAAGTCCAAGAGTTGCGCAACGTCCAAACATATATGTACACGAAACTTAAAATTTTAACCATTGCGAGGTAATGGATAAGAAACGACGTTATTAGATTCGTCGTTTTATTTTTCTAAAGATGATACTACTGTCTAATAAACATGTGTGCAGTTTCGTGCAGATCTATCGACTCGTTCTTATATTTACAATTGTTCGAAGTCGAAGTGTCACAGTGAACGATACAAGAAAAATGTATTTCTACTTCTTAGCAAAGAAAGATATTACCCCAATTTTTCTAAATTAAAAATATTCGTTGAATATTCGCGAATACTTCGTTTAAAGCAAGTGATTTCCAAACTGTAAACGAAAAGAAAATTTTTACGCTCGAGATGGGTAAAACGATACAAAAAAAAAATTTATTTCTACTCTTTAGCAAAGAGAGATATTATCCCAATTTTTCTACATTAGAAATATTCGTAGAAACCAACTGTAAACAAAAAAAAAAAAAATGTTTACCCTCGAGATGGGTAAAACGATTTTTTTAGAAAAAATGTACTTCTACTCTTCAGCAAAGATATTAACTATTAATTTTTAGATGTTTCGATTACTCATATTTCTCTACGTTAAACGATCTTTCGCAATGGGAAAAAACGACAAAACTTTCCGAACAATCTATTACAGAAGTAAAATAAATGTATCGCTCGTGCAATTTGCAAGAACGATTCGCGTACGGTGGAAACCGAATTAGCTAATGACCAACGTAAAGAAAATCCAAGAATAGAAGTGTAGCCTTTAAACGGATGTCGCGTATATATTTCACATTCGTATCGTGATATGCGAGAACTTGCCAGATCGTCCGACAACTTTTATCGTTTTTTCCATCGCGAAAGGAAAAAAAAAGAAAAAAATACTACGAAACTTCAACTTTGAACTGCAAACACACCAACGAGTCGTCGGATCTACGTGAAACTTTACACGCGTTCATCGAGCGGTAATATCGTATTTAGAAAATTAAAACGAACCTAATAGCTCCATTTCTTACCGATCGTCGAAACTTATCGAGCAACCTATTATTCCGATCGTTGTAGGACACGACGATCGGATAAGAATCGAGGGAAAAATGTTCATCAACGAACCGAGCCGAGATTTACGTTCTCGTAGGAAGACACGACGAATTTTGACGCGCGGCCCTCTTCGTGGACGAACCCCGTCATTTGCAATCGTAAAGCCACAATATTCACCATACTTTTTGTACGAATGGTGCACCGTACCGCCAAGATCGCGATAAACTGGCTGCAGCGTCGATTAGTTTTCCCTTTAATAGAATTAATATTAACGACGTGAAATTATCGGGCTACGAACTGTTACTATACCGGCAATCAACGCCAGAGTTATAATCGAAGATTGTAATCGAAGACAGGCGTGCCCTCCAGATGCATCGGTGAACGCAACCGTCTTATTTTAAACGCAAAGGAGTAGCGTCATTTGCTTGTATAATAGATCGACGACATTTTTGCGCGTTATCCTTGAGCACGGCCACTCCAGGGAGTCTAAAATTAACCGCGCGACGGATAACGTTTATTTATCGGACGACAATACGCCCGATAGAATGTTAGAATGTGATACGATTGGTCCGCGTACGTGAACGACCGTTTGAAAAATCGTTTCGTAAGTACTTGCGCTTCTATTTTCACGCATAGAACCCAATAACCGCGGTGCACCGCCGGAATACGGGCCACCTTAACACGTACACTATTTTAACACTTTAACGACCCCGCGTTGCTCGCAATGTGCACAGATACCGTGCAAGACTTTCGCCGACCACGCGACGTAATTTACGTTACCAAAGTGTCGTTCCATCGGAGAATTTTCCAAGTTAACGTTCTATAAATATTCGTGTATCGTTCAGGCTACATAGTCTCGTCGTTAAGTAGGATTGCCAGGAGAAATTTTAATCGTACCGTTTATCGGTATCGATGCGCGGTAACTCTCGACGGTGATTCTTTCGTTTACGAAAAAAGGGTCCGTTACGAGATTGGCTCGTGTAAATAACCGGTGACGTATCGATTTATTTTATTATATACGACGAATTTTATTCGATCGTTCGGAAAGTAATTTCGTTCTCCAAAATGGAGAATATATATAATTTATAAGATATATATATAATATATTAATATACGTAATTTAATCAAATGTTTATACGCTCTAAAAAAATCGCGTTTCATTTTTACTAAAAAAAAAAAACAAAAAAAAAAGATTTTCCGAATAATCTAATAGTTTGTTCGTACTGGAGTAAAATACCTCGTCTTTCGATTATTTTTATTTATCTAATCGATGTATATTTATATTCGCTCGAATCTGTTAACTTTTAACAATTTCGTACCGTTGAGTTGAGACAAACGAACCGAGAAGTAACGTTACATGAATTTCAAGATACTTTTAATAATTTTCTCTCGCCACTTGTTAGATTCAATTTCATCGTAATGAAAAATTTGAGACTCAGAATGAAACTTTACTGTTTGGAATATTCGAATCGTTGTGGTTGCAACGAGGAACGACGAGGTGTTAACGAGAGGATTTTGTATCGCATTTTTTTCGGAATTGGTACCATTGTGTGCCGTACAAACAGAAACAGTGGAGGGGATGATTCCGTTAGTTGAATCCGGTGTGAAACTTGAAAGCAGAAATAACTGTGAAACGTTTTAATGTCCGGGGCTGAAATAAACAGCTCCTCCTCCTAACTTGTGTACCATTTAACAATTAGTTGTTTGCACGAACCTCTGTGTAAAGTTTGCATTTTCGAGAATCGACGTTATGGTTTGCAGAACAACAGGTTTGTGTATTTTTTTCTTCCGCTCGGTTGCAGTCATCAAGAATTAACGAATTCCAGCTAAAAGCAAATGCAAATGCATTTCGTCGAATCTACTGCAATTATACGCGAAACGAATATTTTGACACCTTGGTATCGGTACTTTTTGATCGTTGTACGAAATACAAGTTTTTTTTTTTTTCTTTTTTTTTTTTAAACGTTTAAATATCCTGATATCCTAAGACGAAAACAGATAAGACGATACTTCTGGTTAAAAACGATCTCAATTATCGATACGGTGGTACATCGTATCAGAGTTGAACATCGATTATAGAACAATTCCTCGAAATAGAATCCTAATCTCACGAAGCCGATCGAAATCGTACGAAAAATTGCTCGCGATTGGGCGAGACACAACGAATGTGATTATAAATTGAGAAAACCTTGCTGATAAGCGAAGACTGATAAGCAGAATGGAAAATTTTTCGTCGAGAGACATTGTACAATTTTTGACAGACAATGGAGCCACGAAAACACTGACTTTTAGTAACAATGCACCGTACAGGTGCCGGTAAACTTATCTTTAATATTCGTACATTGAACGATGATCAGGGAAAATTAAGAATGTTGAATGATAAGCAGAATGGAAAATTTTTCGTCGAGAGAGACATTGTACAATTTTTGACAGACAATGGAGCCACTAAAACACTGACTTTTAGTAACAATGCACCGTACAGATGCCGGTAAACTTATTTTTAATATTCGTACATTGAACGATGATCAGGGAAAACTAAGAATGTTGAGTGATAAGCAGAATGGAACATTTTTCGTCGAGAGAGACATTGTACAATTTTTGACAGACAATGGAGCCACGAAAACACTGTTTTAGTAACTTTTTAGTAACTTTTAGTAACAATGCACCGTACAGGTGCTGGTAAACTTATTTTTAATATTCGGGGGAAGGGTTCTTATAAGGTGTACCGGTTATGAATTAATGTGAACGTTAAAAACAAAAGAAATTGTAGAACAGGCTGATATCCGACGAGACTCTATTTGCATTCTTCCCCGAAAGTGGCGCGAAGGTCAACGAGAACAACTTTGAAGCAAAACTGGAAACTGTTAATGCGAATTTGACCAAGGACCCGAGTCGCGAATACCGTGCCACGAGTCGAAATTGAGATTGTACTTTTGTTCTGACGGGGATGACAACAATCTAGCCTGGTAAGTTTACACGAACGTATCTAGTCATGCACATACCTATATCGCGAACGTGCGACTGGATGCAGTTCGATAAATTCATTCGAGTCACGCCGCATTCTCGAACGAGTACAACGAATATACTTGACCTTCATTTGTTACAGATACACCGTCCCCTGAGAATGTCTCCTGTATTCATGTTTTAACCATAGCTGGAACCATTCAAATGCTCCGGTATTCGAATATTAATTTCCATTCGAATGCTCTGGTATTCGAATATTAATTTCTATTCGAACGCTCTGGTACTCGAATATTAATTTCCATTCGAATGCTGTGGTATTCGAATATTAATTTCCATTCGAATACTCTGATACTCGAATATTAATTTTCATTCGAATGCTCTGGTATTCGAATACTAATTTCCATTCGAATGCTCTGGTATTCGAATACTAATTTCCATTCGAATGCTCTGGTATTTGAATAGTAATTTCCATTCGAATGTTGTGGTATTCCAATATTAATTTCCATTCGAATGCTCTGGTATTCGAATACTAATTTCCATTCGAATGTTGTAGTATTCCAATATTAATTTCTATTCGAATGCTCTGGTATTCGAATATTAATTTCCATTCGAATGCTCTGGTACTCGAATATTAATTTCCATTCGAATGCTCTGATACTCGAATATTAATTTCTATTCGAATGCTCTGGTATTCGAATACTAATTTCCATTCGAATGCTCCGATATTCGAATATTAATTTCCATTCGAATGGTCTGGTACTTGAATATTAATTTCCATTCAAATTATCTAGTACTCAAATATTAGATACCATCTGAATATCATTATTCGAATATTAAATACTCTTCGAATATCATTATTCGAATATTGGATACCATTCGAATATCATTACTCGAATGTTAGTTACTAATAGAGAAAAATTTAACAAGTAATCTCAGCACTAATTTCAACGGTAGAATATGTACCATTAGGGTAAAGTTTCAGTAGATTATTAATGAAACTAATTACCAAAAAATACTCTATTTGAAATCGATCTACATAACCAAAAATTACACGGTTAATAACAACGTTGATCGCACTAACCCAAACTCAGGTACACCCCGATTTGTGATAACATTCGATACCTCGTATCTGAAATTCTCATAATTCACCGTTTATTTATTGATAAAAATACAAGAAGACGCACGTATTTACTCTAGAACCGAATCACTGATTCGAAAAAGATGTAATTCGATCGCTGCCATTTATCGTTAATTAAGTTCTTAAAGACTTTGGTTAAACAATTAGGATTATTCCACACGATAACGATGAAAAATCGATCGACATCGTACATCGTTTTACCACTGTATTATAATATATTTATTCAAATCCTGGTAATCTTGTAAATTTATCACGGACCGTAACAATTAACCAGTTATCGATCGTTTTTCCCGGTGAAAGTATCGATAGCGTTACGACGATCGCTCGGATTATTATCAATTTCGTGTTTCTGCGCATGCGCGGACGACGATCGGGCTCGAGGAAAGCAAAGCGCGCGCGATCGTCGGTTTACGAAAGACGACCTTCCAGCGATGGAAAACTGTAAACAGTCTGGTCACCCGCGACAAACTGGGAATTAATTAATCGCGGCAAAATAAGCGGTTGTGAATAAACGTACCGTAATAATGGCGTTCCCGATGATTAAGGCCGACCCAGTCCGAGGCAAAGGTATGCAGAGAAAGTAGGAGCCCCCTCCGTATACGCCTATGTCCGGTCGTTGCACCGTGCAGTACTTCTTTCTTTTTAACCTCTCGCAACATTGGCCAGCGTGAATTTCAGACTGAGGTTCGATCGATTTTTCAACGAAACTTTTCGCGACACAAGAAAGAAACGGATGTCGTACCTTCGAACGACCAAGTCGCCAAATATGGCGCGCAAGAACCAAATATACGATGTCCTCGAATTGGAGGTACGACAATTCGAATCGTTCGGTATTCAAATATTTCAGTAGTATTCGAATAGTATTCGTAGTTACTCGAATATTTGAATAACGATATTATTCAAGTATTTGAGTACCGTTTTGAATAGTTGAATGACAATCGAACCTCTCGCAACATTGGCCACCGTGAATTTCAGACTGAGGTTCGATCGATTTTTCAACGAAACTTTTCGCGACACAAGAAAGAAACGGATGTCGTACCTTCGAACAACCAAGTCGCCAAATATGGCGCGCAAGAACCAAATATACGATGTCCTCGAATTGGAGGTATGACAATTCGAATTGTTCGATATTCAAATATTTGAGTAGTATTCGAATAGTATTCGTAGTTACTCGAATATTTGAATAACGATATTATTCAAGTATTTGAGTGTCATTTTGAATATCGGACGACAATCGAACCTCTCGCAACATTGGCCAGCGTGAATTTCAGACTGAGGTTCGATCGATTTTTCAACGAAACTTTTCGCGACACAGGAAAGAAACGGATGTCGTACCTTCGAACGACCAAGTCGCCAAATATGGCGCGCAAGAACCAAATATACGATGTCCTCGAATTAGGGCTACGACAATTCGAATCGTTCGGTATTCAAATATTTCAGCAGTATTCGAATAGTATTAGTAGTCGCGAATAAACTTCCTGTACTCGATTACTCGAATATCGTTACTCGAATATTTGAATAACGATATTATTCAAGTATTTGAGTATCGTTTTGAATAGTCGAATGACAATCGAAATATTCGAATAGAACTTGAATTATATTTGCCGAATATTTGTGTCAGTTAAGTATTTCAACATTGGAATGCACAAAATTCGAGTTCCAGTCCTATTAGTGGAACGCACATTTAGAAAGATTGTAACTCCGACAGTCGTGATTTATTTAAATTCGTACAAGCTACATTCGTACATTCACATTCGTGGGAAATTATTTCTGAAATCTTATTATCATCGAAACGACATAACGTTTTTCTACGGGAGTCGAAAAATTGTATTATAGAAAAAATCACGTGTTACGTTTCTCCGGAAATTATTTTTTTTTTTTTTTTTTTTGGTGAAAACACGCTGCTTTTCAATAGACATCTCTATAGCTACTAAAATTCCAATATCCACTCTAACAGATACTGAACTCCTCCCACTGTGTCGGCTACAATAAAAGTAGATATATCCATTCTGAGATACCTTGTATGAATTCCGATGGTATCGTTTTACACGGCAAAAAATATTTCCAACACCGTGGAATTTTTAAACGTTTATTTTAACATTTCTTTATTCGGCGTTTGAAGCTCTGTCGAATTACAAAACGATATTTTTCGTGTATCCTAAAAAAGAAGAAATTCGACGACGGTTTTTGTATCTCGCAAACAAATAAAATACCAAAAAACCAATTATCGTATCGAACGATCCTCTCGATTAAGAACGAAATTGAACAGCTTCAAGATCCCGCTTTCGAGATCCAATTCTTACCCCGGATTCAAGAGTCGGACTAATCCTCCTCTAATGTATATATTTAATTAACACGAGCGAGCCAATACAGTGCCCAGATAAAAGATCCTCAGCTCGAGATAAAAATCGCTATCTACCCCGCTTTCGAGTAGATTAGCATCCTCGATTTTGTCAACGTACTCGAAAGCCAAACCTACCATCCATCGACAAATCTACGAGATAACATTTGGAACGAACCACTCGTATCCCTACAGAAGCTTACAATTTCGTTTAGAGAACGACTCTCGCCCTTCAAACTCGAACATTAACCCTCGAAGTGAGACGCGGAACGTCGTTTATCTCCAAACAAGATGGTTACTCGAAAGAAGATCAAAGTATCGTACGATAAGAAAGGAACCGAGAACTCCATCAAGGTTAAATTAAATCGATCACCTTCCTCGCGGGAACACTTTCGTGTATCTCCAGACAGCTTGAACCGCGAGCAGCCTCGAATTGAAATTTCTTTTCTTTTTTTTTTCTTCAATCGCCCACATTGGCGTAACCCGTCCAAGTGTGCGAAAGATTTATTCGCAACAGTGTCGAGCAAACGGAGCCGAAGTTGAGAAATGTTTACCGCGTTCTCGCGGCAATTAATCGATGCCCACATAAAACTTACATCACATTTAAGTACGTTCCACTTATCGTATCTCCAATGCGATTAATGCGCTTCACGAGGCTCGTAGCATCGCTGTGTCGCTGCTTCTTCGATGCACGTCGAGACGCACGAATTTACAACGGACGTTCGACGTCGTATCATTTAAAGAGGCATCGAAGCCTTGTTTTTGAAACGTCCGTTAACCATCGATGGACCGAATAATGCGCGATCACGCGTTAGTTCGAGTTTAACCTTGCCCGTCGGCCAACTGTAAGAAGTATTGCGCACTTCCGGCTGGTCATTCACGTGTCTCGGGCCCCTCGCGATTAGATATACATACGCACGTACGCATGTTTACGTCGTGCCGTCTTTAATTGCTGTTTGCCGGTAAAACTTAATTATCCGCTCGTGCCACGGCGAAGACCAGTCGTTTCGATGTAATAATTAAATGCGCCAACGAACGTTCAGCGTGGAATGTCGGTACCCCGCTGATCGTCAGAGCCGGTTTTTAAACAAATTTCGCGTCAAATTTTTACGCGTTAAATCTAATTACGTCACCATCCGGTGACAACACCGGCCGGCGAAGTTCACTTTCGTTTCGCGACTAGATTCCCGCCGAGGAACGCCTATTTACACGACGAATCTCCGCGATCGAAGCGAATCGAATAAATAAACACGCGTGACGAGTTCTTACTCGATGTTTATACGAATTGTATTAGCATACATGTAAAATTTATCGCGCGTAACAGTTACACATACTTCTGCGTTTTTTTTCTTTTTTTCATTTCGTTCCAGCGACAAATAAGCAGCGCCCGCTCTCCAAGCTGAATTTTACCCCGGATTCAAGCTAGGGAATTATTTTCGATGTTTGCGTTCCCTTCGGCTAACAGCGGCTGTGTAAACAATGGTCGTGCGACTGCAGAGAGACTAGAACTGATTGAAAATTGAACATTTTACATATTTAGTTGCACTTTTACGACAATGTTGCCAACTGGTTGGACGAGATCTTTCCGATGGTAATGTATCCAAACGCGACCATACTCGGATATCATTTTCAATAACGCGTGTTCCTAGGTGTCGCTAAATTTTGTAAATATAATCCTTCCGTTCATTCGTCAAAAATATTTCGACGAACTGTTATGAATAAAAAATATGAATTCGCAGCAACAATATTTACCAAGTTGTAAAACAAAAAATTAACAGAGGTCGTCTTTAATTTTAACGTTTACATAAATAAGCTCTTCGATGTCTGTTTTTTTTTTCCTTTTATTATCGATCCCGCTATATTGAGCCTAATTCTTGAACATCAATTTTAAAGATACAAGCGGCAAAAATTTTATAGCGAAAACACTCGATAACCCCAGCACGTATTTTTAACACGAACGTTCTATTCGAATTTTTGTAGTTTTCGAAATATTTACTTTCCATGGCAGCGTTAAAACACTGTCAAGTACTTGTTTACATTCGAGGCGATGGAATACTTCGGTAACCGAACACGTCGGAAACTATTACTTTTATAAATGAATTATTAATACATCCATCCCCGAAATAGATTTTTCCATCGAATTTTGCTGTAGAAAAAGCTGAACAGCTCTTTTAAGCAAATAAAGTTGACCTTCGGGTGTCCGTGACGCCTCCAACCGTAAATAAACTGTGTCTACAACAAGGTGTCCTCTACGGCTGACCCAATTATAGTGTAAGCAATAAAAATACTCCATACTTCAACGGAGTACTTATTATTTTCTCAATATTCTCAATGACGTTACGTCTCGTTGTTTTAAAAGTTTTTTTTTACTGCAATTTCGATCTTCTTTGGTAAATTATATACATAATAATCTACGACATAATTGTACACACATAAACATCTTCAAGGATACCGGTACAGATGTATACGTTACGTTTTTACTTTATTCGAAGCATTACACCGTGAAAGTGATCGCTAGAATTGCGAATAAACGTTTATAATTAAATTCTTCAACGATTCCCTTCACGTTGAACAAAATAATTCAAATCCAAGAGAATGCAAAACCGATCATCGTACACTTTCTCAGTTTAGACATCGCAACACGTTTATAATTTAATCTCTACGATTTTGTATTCCTTGTTTAACGTGCATGTATATAATTACGTTGCAAATTATTGCACTATTTACCGAAAAGAATCGAAATTACGAATAACAACGTTAGAATACTTACGAGGCATGCGAAAACGATCGTAATACCGATTGTAACGATGAAATAATGTCGCATAAACACAGGTTCGCGTACACTTTGTTGCATAACGAATAAAAAAAAATGCTCAAAGTGATCTCCTACAATACGGATACAAATTTCGTAGCGTCGCCTTGCGCATTGTTATTTCTTTGCCATTGTTATTGCTATCATTGTGCGATACCTATCGACGATTATTTACGCTATAGTGCTCGAGCGGATTAGAATCATGTTCACGCGTGTGACATTCCATTCGAACATGTCCTCTGACGTGAAACTGCGAATGATTGTAACTTATCCGCGAAACATTTCGGGACTTGTAGGTTTACTTAACGCGACATATTTATGCGACGTTTTTCTACGATTACGATCTGCAGGATATACTAGTAAAAATCAAACGAGACTTTTTACGAAGGCTCGTATCGAGGACAAAGGTAAGGGACAGCGAGAGCGAGTGAGATACGATCAACACGAAGCGAGTAGTTCCAGGAAGTGAAGAGGACAACTTTACGATTTTTCGATCAAAATTGTATTAACGATACACGTTGTAACCAGAATTGGGATTATTCGTTGAGTATCTTTGTATTCGAGTACTTCAATGACTCGACTATTCGGCGAATACAATTCAAGTACAATTCGAATACTCGAGTACTCGAATATTTTAACATTTGTGTAAATCTCTTGAATTGAAATTTACTCGTAAAATATACTAATTGCAAAGCCACACTAAGGATTGCACTCCGCAGCATCTGTATAGTGCTGTCTGAATAATAATATTCAAATACTCAAACATTCGAACAATGATACTCGAATACTCAAGTACTCGAATATTTTAACATTTGTGTAAATCTCTTGAATTGAAATTTACTCGTAAAATATACTAATTGCAAAGCCACACTAAGGATTACACTCCGCAGCATCTGTATAGTGTTGTCTGAATAATAATATTCAATTACTGATCGAATATTCGAGTACTCGAATATTTTAACATCTGTGTAAATCCCTCGAATCGAAATTTACTCGTAAAATCTACTAATTGCAAAGCCAGGCTAAGGATTATACTCCACAGCATCTGTATAGTGTTGTCTGAATAATAATAATCAAATACTCAAACATTCGAACAATGATACTCGAATACTCGGATACTCGTTACTTGAATACCTCTAAAATATTCGAATAGTCCCAACTCTGGACATAACCATTCGTCTATACAACACGATCGTGTTGAATCCACCAGCAATAGCACTCCGTGCAAAACAATCTCGAGATAGATTCAAATTACTCGAAATAAAAAAAAAAAGAAAAGAAAAAGAAACAGTACTCCGATCAAAAATTTCCAAAATGTTCATCATACCGATCTTCGTACCCTGATGTGTAACATTTCCCGAAGGACGATCGAACGACACCGGCGAAAAAAGAAGATTCGTAGAGGAAGTAAAAAGAATCGTTATCCTTCGAAAGTTCGGCGATCGGTAACCAGGGGAGTCGAAGTTACGGGAAATCCACTACCACGTTACGAAAAAAGGCGTTCGTCAATTAGGAATCGAGAATACCCGGTTGGGAGAAGCTAATCAACGTGCCTGGCAACGAAAGCGCGTCGCTACTTAACGACCAAGCTCCGCGCCGCGTAAAGACAAAGAAAATCAGATAAACCGATTCACGTACCCTTGGCCCATCCAGTGAGAACGTTCCCAAGATAAGCGACCTTATAGCAAGGGTCGTACTCGGTGATGGAGGCATTACCCCTGTGCCGCCTCCACAGCCTGCCGAGGCCTCTCTTCAAGGACCTGAGGGTCCGTTGTCCGAATTCCTTGCCGACGGCCGCGTTCTGGCCCGATCCCGAGGTGCCGTTTTGTTCGTCGACGGGATCAGCGACCACGTCGCCCATCGTCTTCATGGTGTTCGTGTTGCGGCGGTGTCTGTTACGCGCCGACACCGAAACAACGGTGTCGTTGTTCGACGAAATGTTCCTCACAGGCGGTTCACGTTTCCGTTGGTGTGTACCGTTTTCACCGTCGAATCGCACGACGAAAAAATCATGGAACCGGCAGCCAGCTACATCGCGCGATTTCCGGTAGCTGGTCCCGGTGGACGTGGACGACGATCGCTCGTGATACGCTCTCGGCGAAGGAGCTCGACCTTTCGGTGTCCCCCGGTGCTGGCCGAGCAGAGTTATCCGACCAGGTGGATGAGCTCTATCGAGGTCACGACCGGTGCTGCTGATCGAGAGAGGTTGTGAAACTCGAATAAATCTCTCCCGATGCCGAGTTGGCTGCACGACGACCACTCCGCGCGCGCAACTCCACACACCTCAAGGCCGACCTCTTGTCGTTATTCTCACGTACGAAGGAAGGTCGGCGCTTCTCATGAAAACCCGGGGATATCTTCCGGGACCTCCTCCTGTCTCTTCTTGCCGGTGCGAACGACCACGGTTCCTCGGTTCCTGGAACAGAAAACGACCGGCCGTGAATTAGACGCGAATTTAATCGGCCGCGAGTGCGCCTTAATTAACCGAGCGGGATAATTGTCGGTCACGTTTCGCCCCTTACCGCCAACGGAGTGAAGATACGCAATAGTTGGCGTTCACCTGTGAATTGCCGCGGATGACGCGACAAATGGTATTTACCTTTTTACGATAATAAGAAATAACGATACCGTGCGGTGCATTGTAATAGGGGGACGCCTCGCGGCGGACCAACGTGTGCAGTCGGCGTTCACGGGAGTAGGGGATTCTTTGTATTTGAATAGTCGAACGTTCGAGTGATTCGAGTAGTCGTCCGAGATGAGTCGAATAGTGTTCGAAAACTGTTCGAATACTTTACTATTGAAACACGGTCGATTAGTAGAGTATAGTCGAATATTCGATTAGTAGAGTATAGTCGAATATTCGATTAGTAGAATATACTCGAATATTCGATTAGTAGAGTAAAGTCGATTAGTAGAATATAATCGAATATTCGATTAATAGAGTATACTCGAATATTCGATTAGTGGAATATACTCGAATATTCGATTAGTAGAGTATAGTCGAATATTCGATTAGTGGAATATACTCGAATATTTGATTAGTGGAATATACTAGAATATTCGATTAGTGGAATGTACTCGAATATTCGATTAGTGGAATATACTCGAATATTCGATTAGTGGAATATACTCGAATATTCGATCAGTGGAATATACTCGAATATTCGATTAGTGGAATATACTCGAATATTCGATTAGTGAAATATACTCGAATATTCGATCAGTGGAATATACTCGAATATTCGATTAGTTGAATATACTCGAATATTCGATTAGTGGAATATACTCGAATATTCGATTAGTGGAATATACTCGAATATTCGATTAGTGGAATATACTCGAATATTCGATTAGTAGAATATACTCGAATATTCGATTAGTGGAATATACTCGAATATTCGATTAGTAGAATATACTAGAATACTTGACTACTGTGATAAAGACGAATACTTAACTATTGGAACAAAATCGAACACTCGATTAATATAATAGAATACAGACGAAAGTATTTCACGAATGTAACTCAAATATTTACTATTCGAGTACAGCGAGTAGCCGTCTCAGGCGATCAACTCGTGCCCGAGACTACTGCTCAAGTAGAATTATATAAATACGCTGTATTGCAGAGAGAAAAAGATCAGTCTCGGGTTAAGAATAATCCGGTAAATTTTGTTCAATCACTGGTCAAAAGGTCCAATCCAATACGATTGGTTTCTTTCAGAAGTTTCTTTCAGAATACTTTAGTTTCGAGACTTCGCTCAAATTAAACGCGTTTGTACCCCTTTGTAAAAAGTAAATTGAAGAAAAACAAATTTCATTTAGTATGTAAATATGCACGTAAAATCTATTTAAAGATGAACTGAGCTTCGAACCATCTCGCGTGATATTGCGCCGTACTTTTACACTTGTCTCTATGTACAGTATATACATTACGGGAACGAGCTATTACATTTGCGAACATTTATATACAATTATATTTGCATTTGCTTGCACATAAGTAAATTATTCATGGTATTCCGAGAATCGTAAGTGATCCGTCGATCGATCGATGTCAAGACGCAAGAATTAAACATACCATCAGTATCCTCCGTTACTCGAGTACTATTTCGTATTACGAGTAATGGTATCCGAATACTGCAATAATCAAGGTTTATTCGAATAACACAGTTCCGGCACTCGAATGTCTTTATATACCCGAGTGTTCAATTATTCGAATTGTTCCAGCTTTAGCTGGAAATCGATGCGGGTGGTGTAGCTTTTCGCGATCGAAGCGCTTCGATGTCGGAAATGCTATTTTTACAATTTTAGACCTCCCTAAACGTAATATGTAAGCAAAGAAAACTCCACCGTTTGTACGCGAGTTCGCCGGAGTGCTTTCCAGAAACTGGGACGAGCGAAGATGCAAACAGAAAGAAGTTGCATCCTGCAATGGAAACGCATCTTTTCGCGATGCAAGTTTCCCTCCCTCGGCGAAACGATGCAAGTGCATATTGCACTTTTATTCAAATTGATAGCGATCCTTATCTGTCGCAAAAATTGGCACGATTCTATATTTATAACCAATTGTGTACCAATTGTAACCAATACCGATAACTTTTATTGGTAATTTTCGTTCATTTTCGCGAATACCGTACGTTTGTAAATTCGAACGGTTAAATTCGTTAATTGAACTTTGCACGTATCGAAATAATTTACGTAGAGATTTCGTCAAGTAGCCTTTATACGTACCAACGATTCGTGTAAACACAGACAAGCAAAGATACAGAACCGGGAAATTTAATGTACAATTTCTACATAGTAATCGCGGACGAACAGTATCTCGTGAATTGGCTTCGGTACGATGTAATATACGTAACATTAATCGTCGATAAAAGTTACACGCGCAATGCTTGAACTTAGAATCGTGTACTTAAATACCGAAGAAGCGAAAGGTGAGTGGCGAAAGTAATTATACCGATAAGGAAGTGCTATTGATCCAATAAAACGGCGCGACTAATGGCGCGCTCGACAAAAGGTACGCGCAAATTGTTTAAGATATTGTGCGGCTGAATACCGTGGACCAAGGGTGAAAGATAACGGCAATTATACCGATGGTAATATTTTCCAATTTTTTATGGAGGATGGCGACAAATCGTAAATGAATAGCGGCTGCGAGAAGTTAGGTGAACCGGTGCGAAACCGGTTGTACGTCGTGAGTGTTTGATAGTGTTTTAGGATGCAAACGAGCGAAGCTGGCTGAAATATGCCTCACGAATAGTAAATACAAAATAATTTATTTCATTTCCACAACCTATCAATTGTAATCGAGATAAAATACTACTTTATCGTACCAATTGCTGTTTCACTGTGTTTCGTTGCTACGTATTATTTCACACGGAGAAAATAATATATACGTTATCAACGATTTTGTGTTAGAAAAATTTGTGCAGGAATACCTGTTGCAATTTGTGCATAGTAATCGCGGAGGTGAGATGTTACACGTGAGAACTCACGTTTGTAAGATTCGCATTAGAAAATGTACTTCTCGCAAAAAAAATTCAAAGGCAAATTGTCTTACAAATTAAATTTCACGTTACCTATACACCTCTTTTTGTAGATTCGATTCACATTTATCGAATCTATTCAAAATTTATCTTTAAGATGCTAAATTGTTTTCGAAAAGTGATCACCAATACGACATGTATTCGTTTTTTTTTTTTTTTTTTTTTTTTTTTTTTTTTTTTTTTTTTTTTTTTTTGAAGACGTGTGAAAAAAAAAATAAAAACTTTGTCATTGAGAAATTGTAATGAAGAGTGCAAAAAAATATTTTGCATTTAAGTAATATCGGTTTCCAACTAGGTAACTAGTGTTATTAAGTTTTCATCGTATTCGTAAGTAGGAAAAATAGATCAATTATGAGGTAATTTGAGTTTCCCTATATCTACCATAACTAAATTATAAATATCTGCGTCTTCGGTATGTTTTTTTTTTTTTTTTTGATGGCGAATGGTAAGATAAATTGCTCTTCGGGAAAAAACACGTTCCGGTAATTGAGATAATATAGCAGTGAACTCATTTTTTTTTTCCTCGAATTCTCAAAGTCCAATTTTGCGTCAACGGTGTTTATATATTATATTTTCACGATTACTTCACCTAACAAACACTAATACTAAAATGCATAGACATAATTGCACGATACAATCTAACAAACACTAATGCTAAAATGCATAGACATAATTGCACGATATAATTATGCAAAACATACAAATTTTTATATAAAACACCACCTAACAAACACTAATACTAAAATGCACAGACATAATTGCAAGATATAATATAACAAACACTGATACTAAAATGTATAGACATAATTGCACGATATAATTGTGCAAAACATACAAATTTTTATATAAAACACTTCACCTAACAAACACTAATACTAAAATGCATAGACATAATTGCACGATATAATCTAACAAACACTAATACTAAAATGCATAGCCATAATTGCACGATATAATTATGCAAACACAAATTTTTATATAAAATACTTCACCTAACAAACACTAATACTAAAATGCACAGACATAATTGCACGATATAATCTAACAAACACTAATACTAAAATGCATAGACATAATTGCACGATATAATTATGCAAAATATACAAATTTTTATATAAAAAATTAGAGAATTTTTCATTTGAAAATCGAGATCGTTTGCTTTTTCCCTGCTCGAGCTTGCAACACGCCGGGTAAACGAAATAAACTTTGGTTCCTGTTTATTTAAACAACATTTCTTACATTCCCGTGATATTGTTTGAAAGTCACTGCAAGTGAGCTCCTTTAATTTACTCTTGTTTTACTTTTGCATTACTGAACCAAAAATATGTTATACTATCAAAAAATATATACAGTGACCTTGATACGACCTAATATTTTATATAAAATATTTCTATTTTTAGTGTATTTATTATAGATTAATATTAGAACTTATAAAGTTCTAAAGAGAAATAACGATGAAAATTTCTGTCGCGTTTTTCCCGTTTATCTCGAGACGTGCAATAACGGTAAGAAATCCGCTGAAAAGTTTATTAACGAAGTATGACGCGATCGTTTGATACATTCAATGAAAACAATCTTCATTAAAGTATTATTCACTACGTTGTACTCGTATGTACAATATTCCAGTGAGTAAGCTTGTATCCAGTATCGAACAGATTTTTATCCAAATAAAAGCTTATTTGTGCAAATGATTACTCGAATAATCGAGGTACATGCATATATGCGTAATACAAACAAATAACTAGTACCCAAACAAATTATTCGAATCATTATTATTATTTATCAATCGAACGAAGCAATGTCGTATAGTTAAAGAAAAAGACTATTTACTCAAAACCTTTTCGACTTTGTTTTAAGTAATTCTCAATTTCAAACAATTTCTGCAACATTGAAAATAATCACACAGGTTGGGACAATATTTTGAAAAAAAGAGATAAACTTTCCAAAGAGATAATTACACAGTGATTAACTCACTGTTGCATCTATACGATAAAATTTTGTTTTAATATTTAATTATTGTGATACCATTTTTCAATATTGTAAAAATTATTTTTCATTGAAGATGATCTCGAACAAGGTCGAAAACATTTTTTACACCCTTCTTTGATATCACATCGGATCGTTCGATTCGACCCATAAATAAATTTCGATTTCCAACGTGCGATATTATCGAATTCAAATATTTGATTAATTATTCGAGCAAAGATTCAACACGAGGTAGTACGAATAACGCGCGTTTCTGCTCGTGTTCAGCCATCGAGTGCTTCTCTAAGAGGCACCGAGGATCCTTTGCTATTCAAAGTGGTCTTGCGCACGACCTCGTTCGCTGTCAATAACACACGTAAGCACGTAACAACGGGACAAAAGCACAATGTAGTTTTCCAAGTGTCCTTCTAGATTTCACGACGAAACGACATTAGCCACGATGGCCCGACATACTGGCGCACGGAACACGAATGATAAGCACGTGCCAAACGTAACGTAAACGAAGTGCACTCTCCAGGCACGTTCCGCGATTACCGCCCCTGCTTTATTCGTTTAACAAAATTGAGAAGTGTGTTGCAAATTGTGTTCGAAAAAGAAAATAAAAAAAAAAAAAAAAGGAAATGCTCACACGGTGCAACAGGTGGCTGCGTGAGTGCAATGACTTCCGTTACATAGCATTAATTTGCATTGAAATCATGTGTGTGTGTTTTATTTATTTATTTATTTATTTATTCTTTGGTTATATAAATATATATATATATAAATATGTATATATAAATATATATATATAAATATGTATATATAAATATATATATATATAAATATGTATATATAAATATATATATAAATATGTATATATAAATATATATATATATATATATTTATTTATTCTTTGGCTACATAAATATATATATATTTATTTATTTATTTATTTTTTGGCTACAGATGATCGAAATATTCTTCGCCAATTATTTTCCACCAAAATGGTTCACCGATTCGTAAAATAACAATTTTCGTAAAATATGAACCAATTACGTACCGGGCAAGCACGTATCACGTGTCTTGAACTGTTTACTAGAGAATTTTTAATCGTAAATGTAGATAAAATTTAATTGCGAATACAGATAAAATTTAATTATATATAAAGAGATACCTGTCAAAGAAACTATGGAAAAAATATTTCCCGTCACGTTTCATTTGCGTAAAGAAAATTGAAAGCCTGGAAAACGTGTAAAATTAACCCGGAGATGCAAAAAGCCACTGGTTTCAAATTTTGTTTAATAACGCTTCCCTGAATAGTACAAAATGTCGTCGAATCTCGACGATAAAACAACCGATCCACGTGTTTCCAAATTGCACATATTTTTCGCGTCCCCCGATTGTACATCAGGAACCCCTCCGAATTGGAAACCATCGTTGCAATCAGTGTCTAATTGATCACAATACCACCGTATCGTGTCAGCGTTTCGTTCATTCGTGAAATTCGTTCGACGACTGGTCGCAGACCGCCATTGATCAATATACAGGTGCAAGTGGTTGAATCAATAACGATTAACGCTTCGAGACGATGAGAATGGGAGGAAAATTTCTCGCGGTGAAGTTTGCACGGTGCGAAGTGGGCCGTTACACGAAGTGGTAATGTTTTCCTCCTTGATGATGCTGCTTCCGAGATGCTACGAAGGTCATCTAACCGTGTCTATTCACCGGCCACGGTGGCTCGAAATGGCAACGGTACACAGAAATGCTTTCAATTGCTACGTAATTGTTTTTCTCGGTAGCGATGCGTCGCGTACTGGTCAATTCGAGTTAACGTCTCGAACCCGGTGCGTAATAAACTTGCTTTATTGCAACTATTCGCGATCGAATACTTCGTACGGGACTTGACGCGAAACAACGACACACGAGCGGACACGAAATTCTGGAAAATGCGCTAGCTGCAAACTTAATCGACGTTGACGAGACACGTAATTCGCGCGTAACGCGTTCGGTAGAAAGACACGGTGAAAGTGTAATTTAACGCATGGCTGATTGTATACGTACCGAAACAACGTTACCATTGTTCGAGACGGATAAACAATAGTAACTTCATGGGTTGGAGGTATAGTACACAATCTGTGGAAATTTTTTTATATTACTATAATAGATTGGTAAATTGTGGTTGGTATTGTTTTCGTCGATATTATCACGGTTCATCTTCAATTATCGGGAATGACGCGTTAATGCGTAAGGTAGACGATCGGTGTAAATAAAAATGTGTATTTGTCAATATTGTTAGTATTATGCGTATATTTATCGATATATCTTCGCGAGAGTGTTATGTATGAATTGGTGGTGTTTTCACGATTAAAATGAGCCCAAACACGGATCGAATGCGAACTGTTTTTAATTATGGATAATTCGAGTGATTTGAAAAATCACTCAATGACGTGGAATTGAAAATAGTTGGAAGAGGGTCGTGTTTGGGCTCGTTTTCACCGGGAGAACCTCGCCGATTCGTTGGTGATGTTCTCGTGAAGATGTAATGAAAAATATTGAAAATATGAAAGAATTAATTTTCATTAATTTTCAGGAAACGTGTATCTTCTCTCTCTCGGTTGCGAACGATACGAACGACGTCTCAGCCTCTGATTAAGATAAAAAAGGTCGATTTCTAAAATAAGATAGCTACTCTCCACTGTTATAACACGAGGGGACCCTAATATAACATTGTCGTAGATATTGAGTGATTATTGTATATGAAACAATGCCTCGTGATAATGCAAGTAAAGAATATAGAAAAATGATTTGATAAATCAGTCCTTTGCAATTACAGTTTGTATATTCAAACTATATAGAAATATTTTCTATCGCGAGATTAATGTTACATTGATTTTCCAAATCTGTGCCAATTGTAAAAATTCTCTAGGATATTTTTTACATAATTTTTTCTTCGTCTTATAATGGAAATCGATACAACGCAAAAAGAAGCGATGATTTCGATTTTGTCAATTGGTTTACTCGGACCACGATCATAATTACTTATTAATGTTAATTTAAGAGAGCGTATTTGTTAAATCTTTGACCTTTCCAGCCTCAATGGTATCTACATTGGTAAAATTTTCTCCAATTTAAAACTGTGCGCAGCATTCGGTAATGCTCGAGTAATGCTTCAGTACTCTACAAACACACGTTCACGTCTCGTTAAATGTACTTGCAGTAATTACAGTGCATTTTACGCCCGTGATATTTATATCCTGTCATTATAATTTCGTTGATACGATTGTGAAATAGCTACGACGTGTTTAATAACATAATAGTTCGTAACGAAGCTAAACAATTAATTCGACGTAGATGTGATTTTCGAGTATTCCTTTAACATCTGATATTCCAATCCCTGAAACCTTTATCCTCTTCGGTAATAAAATATCGTTTAATTAAGGTGCGATATTTATTTCGTTGATAAATATTGATTTCCAGCTGAATAAGATACATAGGATAAAAACGATTAAATTATTCGATTATCGTATCGCGAATAATCTGAGCTTCATCCTGCAGTTTATTGTAACTTCGATCTAACTGTGATGAATGTTAATAAACGTTGATCAATGTCACGGTGAAACAAGGATAGAGTGTAAGATAAATATTCGTTAGTTATACGTGTACGTCTCTCGACTGTTCCCCATTGATCGCGTTTCATTTGTCTCGCGTACGACGACCAATTTTTAAAACGATTCGAAACGTTTACAACATCCTCGCAAAGTTTCCAGAACTGCGAGGCGTACAAACGGAAACGATTACAAGGATGGACGAGGATAAGCGTAAAAGTTGGTACACGGCTTGCTGAATTTCGAGCCCAAGGCTCCTCTCTTGCACTTCGGCACAGACTGAACCATACAAATCGTCTAGGTTTTTGCCCGGTTAACTTATCTTACCGGAAATTACGGCTTCCAACGGAAGTCTTGCGGTCAGTCCAGTACGAAACGTTGCTCAAGACCCATAAGCTGTCGCGTTTAGAAACACCCAAATTTTTACTTTCCTTCGAATTCGTTGTCCTATCGTATCCTTTCTCAAAATTGTAATGCTTCGTTGGAATTTAAAATGAGTCGTACAAGACGCACGCGATGACACCTAATATCCTGTCATGTTTGGTAAAATTGATAGAAAATTTGTATACGTTCGTCGATTATGTCAAACATCGAATATCATTCAAATACTATTCGAATATTCGACTATTCCAATACTCGACTATTCGAATACTCGACTACTCGAATTTCTTGACTATTCGAATACTCGACTACTCGAATTTCTTGACTATTCGAATATTCGACTACTCGAATTTCTTAACTATTCGAATACTCGACAACTCGAATTTCTTGACTATTCGAATACTCGACAACTCGAATTTCTTGACTCTTCGAATACTCGACTACTCGAATTTCTTAACTATTCGAATACTCGATAATTCGAATTTCTTAACTATTCAAATACTCGATAATTCGAATACTTGACAATTCGAATATTTCATGGACTGGTCGAGTGTCTGGATATTCGTAGTACACGAATAGTATCATATGGACTATAAATTAAGTTGTATTTGCATTTAAGATATTCTGTATAATATTTTCATTTTTAGAAAACAAAATTAACGTGTTGCGTTGAAATGGTAATATTCGAAAAGTCAAATATCAGAAGTTTATTCATGATATTCGAATATTCGTAGTATTTGAATATCTAAATATTGGTAATTTACCTATGTCAGTCATTATCGATTGTCAGGTGTCCATATGGTGAAACGTGAACTCAAGTTACAATAATGACTGGTTTTTGTTATTCCAACGTAATCGTGTTATCTTCCTTTTTGAAATGATGCCCGTTATCTTTTCCTTTCCTTTCGAAAAGAAACGAAGACCGAATCCCTCTGAATACTATGATCACGTGCAATTTGTAATAACAATAAAAAATTATCGTAGAAAAATTACCGGTTAATCTGTCGTTCTAATCGAACGTAGATAATCGTTTCTACGACACCGTTGCAATTTCCAATGCATCGGCACACAAATTTATAATATTTATTAAAATTTCCAACGAGCACTGAATATTCGACAATGTCAAATTATTGACAGTGAAGATTAATGAACAGTATGAATTATTGTACAACAGAGTATAATTCGATAGCTACAGAAAAATTCAAAAATTCTCACAAGTATCGAAACTCGTGCAATTATCGGGGTAACCGATTCGATAAAAGAAAACTAACACCGTACAACCCTGCTACCTATAGCTAAAGTGATTATGCATCCCTTTTGTGATTATACATCCCATATTCCGACCATGGATCAACGCAAACTCGTTTACAAGAAAAAATATACAATTCCTTGAAAATAAGAAAATTTAAAAAAACATCGTCAACATTTGTAACCTCACTTTTTCGCAAACACGGTCAACTACAATTAAATGTCTACTAAATATACCTTATTGACCCCTCTACAGGCAGATCTGAGACGAAACGCAATTCCCTGTTCATCCTCGCGTCGCTGACAAAGAATGGACGTTGACAGTGACCATATTGCGTTCCAAAATGTGCCTGTGGTTGACAGCCTGCGTCCCTCCGATTCCTGGAGACCAACTCATAGTCCCTTGCCAACGATCTCCTTTTATCACAGACGAGGAACTTCCACTTCCAAGTTCTGTTGTCGCTAAGCGACCAGTCTCGACGACGCGATGCAACGAACGGGGCGACTCGCGCGCAACTATCGAGGTTAGCACTGTTTCCTCGGTTCTGAGCGATTCACGTCGCGCGTAACGACAACGTTCCTTCGATTTCACGTGAAACGGTATCGTGGATTTTAATATCTCGTGCCGTCTATCCACAAGGAAGTGTCACGAGCAAATAGTATTCGGCTGGCGTTTCGTGTCTACGTTTCCGAGCGACGTAGGTCGTAATTAATGGCTCGGCTGTGTCGTTAGACACAATATAATCGTAGTCACTTAAGCCAATGCCGTGCAAAGAGACGACAGGTGAAACTATTACAATGGAATAAAACTAGAACGTGGACAGTCGCGGGGTAGCATTTAACAATTACGCAATACTGTTCCAGCGGGTAACAACGTATTATACGAACAGATAACCCAGAAAAGAAAACATACACACGCACACACACACTCACGCACACGGAGAACAACGGAACATTTTACTTTCATAGGATCTTGTGAATTCGCGAAGGAAAAAGAAATAATAATAATAATAATAAACAGGGCACACGTAAATACGAGGACGCGAAAACTCGGTTGAAATGTTACCGTAGACCTTTTTGTCTCTGGACATTTATCACTGACAAGACTTGGAGGAAAATAACGTTTGATAAGAAAAAAAAAGAAAAAATACCGCGCATTAGGACTTGTAATTACCTACGACTTACAGTCCGTTTCGAAACATAAATTTCAAATTAGCATTCCTGATGATTCGACTTATCGTTTGTGTCACGTTTCTGGTACGTTTTCTTTCGGTTGTCACGTGTGATTTAAAGGAAAAAAAAAAAGAAAACCTTACCCGTGCATCATCGATGCACAGATGAAAGGAAATATACCAAAAGACCGCGAAGAATGAAGAACGTTTCTAGAGACTAGAAACTCGTCGATCTCCCGGCTTCGAATAAAATGGCATGACACAGCGACGATGTTTATAACCGTAACGTCTGGATCTATGATAGTCGCGTGAAAAGTAATCCTTAGTGTGCTTTTACACGTTTAAACTTAAGTTCCAAGCGAACGGATCATTAATCAATTGTGCTGGAATAACGTGCCGTGCGCGTCGCCGTGTAACTCGTGTTTTCCACAAGTTTTTACCGTGTTTCGAACTTTTCTCGATGTAAAAGGTGAGAGGAGAATTTAAATAAATGTCAAAGGGTGAAATATTTAGAAAATACGACGGACGACAGAACGGTTCCAAACTTGAACGCGTATTGTACGCGGAACGAAAAATTACTGCCAAATGGAGAACAATGTTGTACCACGAGTAAACAGAACGTAAATTTATTGTCAATAGTTGACAATGTTGTAGACCTTACAAGAGCTTATTGAAACATCTGATCGAACACGACTAGCAATTTCTAACAGAATTGATTCTATTTCTATATTCTAAAATGGAGAATGTATAATTTAATAGAATGTTTATGCGCTCTAAAAGAATGGTGTTTCATTTTTACCAAAAAAAAAAAAATGAAATGACTTTCCAAACAACCCAATGTATTGGGTTTATATACAATATTTCTATATAATATTGCTATAAGTGTATATACAATACACGTGACGTGTTACAGAACAATTCTTATAATTTGCTCAAATGAATATATTTTTCTTTTATCGTTTCCATCTACCCTCGACAATTATTGCTTATTTTCACGTGTACCGATCACTCGTGGTATCCTTGCTCTTTCGTTTTGATTTAAAGCTTTTAAACATTCTATGCATAACAAGTAACGTACACTTCGTCGATGTATATGCCTATTTGTCAACATATAGTAAATGGACATAACAAGTGACCTTCACTTTGAAAAATATACGATAGCTGTATGAATAAACGAATGATCAATCTAACGAGTAATTACATGCTATTGCAATATTCGATGCAACACGATTTTTAATTACAGTTTACACGGTTCGTTACTATACACATCCCGTATACAAAATTGTACATTTTGCTCATCAAGAAACGACTATCAATTACGTTCTTTGAATACTTTATCCGGCAAACGTATGCACATTACACGTACAGTGATACGTTATTTGTAAAGCGAAAAGGCAATTAAATTTAACTGTGGTGTTGATAGTTACGAAATAAAACACAGCCGAGTGTGAGATCAATAACGTATCGGTGATTTGTATTTTTAACAGTCAAATAATTTTTCGTCGAACAATGAGACCGTGTCGCTGAACAAGTGAGCGTATTTGTATTGAAATGTGGATACATGGTCCATAAAAACATTCGCGCTTAATAATTGACTTATAAATACGGTCGAGTGACTTTAAATGTAGAATATTCCAAATTCGGTTGAATAAACATTTGAAATGCAAAACGTGCAAAAGTTTGCGCTTATATATTTTCATATTCACGGCGAAACTCAAACGGAGTCAATGTCATAAACGAACGTGAAAAAAGATTTTAAAACGAGGTATAAAATTTTACGTGCATTTTAGCGATACACCGTCAAACCTATCCGGGTATTTCAAAAAAGAAGAACACGTCTTATTTGCCCGCAACGTTATTTCAATATTTTCTATAGTCAAAATTTAAATATTTTTATTTTTCATAGACCCGAGAGGAATCACGATTCCCCGAACGTTCCAAAATACAACGCTCCCCAAATAACAAAAACGTTTTTGAATACAATTTGAATACAGAAAACTTTGTAACTTTTTCTTAAATTTTTCACGATACTTTACGCTCGATCCTGAGATTTATATTTACCAATTCGAATTCCCAGATAAATACTTCTGATCGACCTTCCACGAAAGGTTAACGTTTAATAGCAGAGGACCATCTGCTTTCAGAAGAGTAGTTCGAATATTAAAAGTTTATACGTAGCATTCGAAAACGCATAAAATATTCACATATTAAATTATGTGAACAGTTCCAATCCTCAGTCACGAGACGTTCAAAATTTTTTCTTTCATCCTTAACGAGAAACAATACAAAACAACACAAAAGTAGAATTGTTGCTTTCGAAGCTTGGAAAAATTTCTACCAAGTGAATAACGTACAATATGAAATCACTGTTTAATTGTTCAGTACTGGTAATCATCGCGTAATAATATAGTCGATCTCTCTCTTGCATGGTTCTGTCAGCATTGAATTTTTCAAACATCTCGAGTAATTGTCGATTAAATGCCCAATTACTCCGAAGAAATATGTATACTTAATAATCCGGTGCACGAAAACAAGATAAAAAGATCCAATTTTTTCAAAGACGAACATTACGTATCGTTTCTCGATCAATGTTTAGCGTGTCGTAATCGAGGTTAATTTGCATTTTCGAAACGGTCTATTTCATTATGCATATTATTTGTTAAGTAGCACAGTTTTTCTGGGTAGGATGAATGTCGAGGCGAAGATAAAATTTTCGAGGACAACGGTTGCCAGAATCCCACTGTCTTAAATCATTCGGAGAAGGATGCAGCGACATTACCAGGGGCCACTCTTACAATCGTAAAATTTCACATTAAAAATCTCTTCTTCGAACGAAGTCGCGGTAAAAGTGACGCAAGCCTTATAATTTACAAAATCGCGTCGATTGCGGAGTAAAAGTATGGCGATTTAAACTCTACGAACGAGGCAGAAATATATTAAAAATTATTCGAAAGCAAAAGACAATTTTAAAAATAAAAACTTCCAAAATGACACCGTCGTGAAATAAATCCCATTTTGAACACTTGTTCGAAGGCCAAGTGTTTTCTGTAGTGCATCGCGTATAAAATTAAAAACATTGTGTATTATTACATTACATTACATTAAAAACAAATTAATACTAGTTCAAAAGAATACAATTATCGCAAACTGTAGACTCACGAATTTCGTTGTCAAAGAATAATTTTCCTCTCCGTTTTCTAAAGGTTGTCCCGATTGAAAAAAAAAAGAAGAAAATATTCGAAAAGAATCGAATTTTGATATTTGTATACGGTCAACGTGGAATTGAATATTTCCCGTAACGCGTTTCCACGAAATCGGTGTCGTTTACGTAATTCGCTCGCGCAGGCCGCACGCACAGTTTAATAATACGTGTTCCGCGGCACACGTTACCCTCGATTCTTTTCAGTTTCTTCTCAACGGTTTCGGGAAATAGGCTCGGTTCCGCACTTTTGTCTTCCCCGATCCCCCGTGGAATCCCGTACGCGCTGACATCTCGTTCCTCATCTTCGCACAGATACGAGATGACGAAAGTGCGGACTACTCGGTTCTCTACCGGGGTACAACGCGAATTTTCATGCTGCGCTCTCGCAACCGGCGCTTTAGCATACAATCGTGGGAGGTACCGTGCGGCAGGGCTCCGCTCCATTTCCCTGCGTCTCATCTTTCCTTTCTTTCCGGGCGTTTCCTTCTCTTTTCCAGCCGACGCGATAATTACCGCAGCGAAAACGCTGCGACTTTTTCTCCCTTCCATGCTTTCCACAACGTTCGTTTTTTTTCCCCCCCTCCCGTTACACTACACGAGACCCGCTTTCGCGCGAAAAAGAGAGGCGAGGACCAACGCGAACCCGCTCGTGTCGTTGCAACGAGCCAATATAACGGGTGGAACGATCGTAACGTATTTGCCTCGAGCGTGGAATCGTTTTGTCAAATTTTCGCGAACGGAGTGACAATTGAAAAAAAAATTAAAGAAATTTAATAAGTTTGATACATCTGGAGTGTGTTCACCGGTGGCCATTTTTTGTTCATCGATACAATTTTTATCGCGATTTGGTGGGATGGATCAACGATCGAACAGATTGCGGAACGTTTTTTTACGACATATTTCACGAACCGAATGCAGAAATTCCTCGATAAAAGTATAGATTCCTACCTCGATAAATGTTTAGGTGTTGTTTATGCAGATTTGCTGGAATGGATTGATAATCGGACAGATCGAATACAGAAATTCCTCGATAAAAGTACGGACTCTTACCTCGACAAATGTTTCGGTGTTGTCTATCTAGATTTTCTGGGATGGATTAATAATCGAACAGATTGAATACAGAATTCCTCGATAAAAGTATGGATTCTTACCTCGATAAATGTTTCGGTGTTGTCTATCTAGATTTTCTGGGATGGATTGATAATCAAACAGATCGCGGAACGTTTTGTTACGACAAATTTGACAGAGACGTTTCACGAACCGAATACAGAAATTCCTCGATAAAAGTCCGAATTCCTATCCCGATAAACGTTTCGGAATCCAAGTAACGATTATGCGACAATAAATGTGTTTCTTCGGAACGACCGACGATTCTAGATAAAAGTGTGACGAATCGGTGACTTTATTTGTTCAGGTGTATAATTAAAAATCTAGATACCCAACGGAACGGTTTCGTTTGACAAATCGTTGGATCGTTGTATTCGTTCCACCCATTATACTTGGTTATATTGTGAGACATCGTCAGAGTATGGCCAGACTAAATAATCAAAGTCCGAGGAAAGTTTTTGTCCTGGCGCGAGAAAAAGTGCTAAACGCTCCGTGGCAGCAGCCTGGGAAATACTTTGTTTCTTTGCTCGGCGCTCGGTTAATTGCAGAACTCTATTACGATTCGCGAGCACTGAAAATCGTTACAATTCTGTCATCGATACCGCTGTTCCAAACACTAATTTAAACGAACGACACTTTATTTCGCTTCACGACTTACGTAATCTAATAAGACCTCGTGGAACAAGGTAAGAATATTCTAATATTGTTCTCAGTGAAACGCAGTTCTGTACATTTATGTAACACCTCGATACGTGTTCGTGAATCGTGACGTAAAATTCTCGCTCGAAAGTTCGAATTCGAAATTACGACTCAACTTGATACAATTTTGCGAACGCAGAAATTTTAACAAATTCCTTCTTCCAACACGTGAAATAAGCTCATTAGTCGTTACACGTATCGCTATCAATTTTGATCCTTCTTCCTCAATAAAGGTGCAACGAAATGAAATTTCACCTGCCTTGGATTTCGTATATGTTTCATCGTTGTATGTTCGAATAACGAAAACGTAAATAATGGGAATACTCGTGACAGATTATCGAAGTTACGCAGTTCTTCCAGACGAAGGGAACAGGTGTAAATATATTATAATGGATACGTTACGAGAAATAATTTATTATCTCCGGTAATTTTACGTCGGTCAGCGGGACGATTGAGTGAATATTAATCACGTTCTATAATTAACTTCTACTTCGTGGATCGCCACTATTAACGGTTTCGGTTCTACCGAATGCAAACACTTTCATACATCCAGCAAAGTTTCAAACAGAACGTGTAATTTACCATAATTTGCCCACCTGACGAATACTCGAGCTTCGAACGCTGTGCGAGCAAATTCTAACGAGTATCAACCGCTGTACGGCAAAAAGCCATATTCGTTGGCGTTGCGTGGACGTACGTGTACGGTGAATTTTTGTATCGTCGAGCGAGTCGTACGGAGAAAGTTCGTGGCGAATGTAATTTTTTTCTTCTTCTTTTTCTTTTTTTTTTTTTTTTTTTTTTTATAAGTCTTACACCCAGCACATTAACTCGATTTAATCCTTTCACTGTTAACGAGATCCATTAAACGATCTCCGCTGGATACGTAGCTTCGATGTTCTTTCGTGTGGCCGTATAAATACATTTCCTACCGATCTTGACAAAAACTCACTCGAGAAGAAAGAGACATAAACAAATCACGTGACCAGCCAACGGAACAATTAGGCGAGAGAACGGACACGTGAACGTGTTCGAGGGAACGCGATACACCATGAAAACGTATCGTTTATTCACGCGAGGGGGAAAGTTGGAGATTCTACACGATGGATGGTGTTTTCAATTCACACGGACAAAGTGATTCTTCGAATGTCGTAATCGTGTTCCAAATTTATCGAAAGTCAAATTTATCGAAAATCAAATTTATCGAAAGTCAAATTTATCGGAATTATTCGTGCCCGAGCGTTAGAATGAAATAGAAAGGGGACGGTCGTAACGAGGAAATTGGAACGAGTTGAAGTGTTCGAATTCGCAATTAGTCTCCGGCCGGAAACGGAAAATTGAATTTGTTATTTACGTTCGAGAACGTAAGAATATTTCGCGGAAGTTGTAACAGTTCCCCGCTTTCGAGTGAATCAACGAAACGATTTTTCATACTTGGGAACTGGAGTTACTGTACTTTCTTCTGTTCGAGATAATGGTACCTTAGATATTGTAATTTACAACTATCATTTTTTTATCCTATATTTTCGTATTCTGCGTATACAACAATAAGCGAATTCGTCGATATTATCGCATAGTCGCGAGTGTATAATTTCTTTTCTTTTTTATTTCATCCATGTAATTTCTAAATTTTTTTACCACCGAAGTTGTAAGAAAATATTAATAAATCAAGTTTCTTTTATGCTGTGCAGTGATCGACTCTAACGAAACGGTGACGTAACTACTGTTAATGATAATTTACCGTTACCAATTAATTGTCTCCCGATAGTGTACATCTTAAATTGCAATGAGACAAATATTCCCGACAATTTGAATTCAATTTCGCATAAACGTAGCCAAGAATGCAAACTTGATCCCAGATACCGACGTATGACCGGTGTTGGTTTCTTTTGACATATTTCTCACAATGTCAACCGCATTTGTCAAACCGAGCCACGTTCGAGGTCACCTGAATTTTACGAGTACGCGTCCACTGATTTCACGGAAAACGAGAAGTTGGAGGTCAGGTATCGTCTGCTTATGATTTCGGTACCATAACAGAGTTCAATTAATCGTGTATTTACATATATATTACTTCACTATCGTGGGGTACGTCAACACGTAGCGCACTCAAATCACGTACGAGAACGTGTACATTTCGTTGCAATTCGAGCCCTAAATTAATTCGTAATTTAAATTTTTATACTTTCCCCGTTTATAATAATCTTAACTGATTTTTTACCCAGTTTCCTGGAATTATTCATATGATCGTTATCGTGAAATCTCTTCTGCATAATTAAAATTTAAGTTACTCGGAATTATTCGAAATTATTAATTATTAATTAATGGATCTTAAATCGGAGAATTTAATTGCAAGTTTAATTATCAAATTACAAGCGGTTTAAATTAAAATACTTATAGTAAGACATTTCGCCGTCTTGTAAGTATGCATATTTTAAAGACGTTTACGTTTACCGAATTTTTCTCTTCCCTTTCTGTGCACTACACGCCCCTAAAGTACGAACCGTTTTTTTTTTTTTTTTTTTTTAAACACTTTATCCCGGCGTCGTGAATTTCCATTCGTTCTACCACTCAACCTTAGTTGAAGAGTACTTAACAAGGCCAGCGATTAACCTTCTCAGACTTGAATTTTTTTCCCTAGGTAAAAGAAATGTTCTACATGTGTCTCAAGTAACTTGGCGTTCGATAAACGTAATTAAATTAAAAAATTGCAATAAAAGTATTTTACAATACAGGGTTTTGCAATGAAAAGTATGTTCTCAAATGGTCTTGACTACGACTCTTTTATAAACTGTTATTATACGTTGTAGAAACAAACTATTGTATGCACGTTTTTTGACAGATGTCAATTATCATAAAAAACACTGGAACTGAATTAAATTTTATTATATACGTGTAACATGCATATTATTTTAAAGAACTGGTTATTTCGTATTAGAAAATAATCTTAAAGTCCACGTACATTAAAATGCATTGCAAACTCCAAAACGTTAATAGAAACAAAAATTCCTTTGAGTCATTCGAGTTTGAATAGTGTTCGAGAATTACCAAAATTGTTCTCGGAGGTACTCGAGTTTGGATAGTGTTTCAAAATTAACAAAATTGTTCTCAGAGATATTCGAGCTTGGATAGTATTTGAGAATTAACAAAATTGTTCTTGGAGGTACTTGAGTTTGGATAGTGTTTCAGAATTAACAAAATTGTTCTCAGAGGTATTCGAGTTTGGATAGTATTTGAGAATTAACAAAATTGTTTTCGGAGGTAATCGAGTTTGGATAGTTTTCGAGAATTAACAAAATTATTCTCGGAGGTACTCAAGTTTGGATCAAGAATTAACTCAAGTGTACTCAAGTGTTCAAGAATTAACAAAATTGTTCTCAAAGGTATTCGAGTTTGGATAGTATTTGAGAATTAACAAAATTGTTCTTGGAGGTATTCAAGTTTGGATATTGTTTGAGAACTGACAAAATTATTCTCGGTGGTACTCGAGTTTGGATAGTGTTCGAGAATTAACAAAATTGTTCTTGGAGTTATTCGAGTTTGGATAGTGTTTCAAAATTAATAAAATTGTTCTCAGAGGTATTCGAGTTTGGATATTGTTTGAGAACTAACAAAATTGTTCTCGGAGGTACTCGAGTTTGGATAGTGTTCGAGAATTAACAAAATTGTTCTTGAAGGTATTCGAGTTTGGATAGTGTTTCAGAATTAACAAAATTGTTCTCAGAGGTATTCGAGTTTGGATATTGTTTGAGAACTAACAAAATTGTTCTCGGAGGTACTCGAGTTTGGATATTGTTTGAGAACTAACAAAATCGTCTTCAGAGGTATTCGAGTTTGGATGTTGTTTGAGAACTGACAAAATTGTCTTCAGAGATATTCGAGTTTGGATATTAATTGAAAACGAAGAGAATTTTCCTGGTATTTCAAACCGTCTCTCGACACTTACGTTATAAAAGAAAATACAAATAAGGAAGTGTACAAGAAAGGAATAGTACACCGACGGTATATAGGCGGACGTAATAAAAAAATCACAAGTAAATACACTCGTGTAACGAGCGTCGTCGCGCTCGCTCGAAGGCCGTTGACTCTGCGAAACTTTCGCCCGACGCTTTCATGTGGAGCAGACATAAAGGCTTGTCCGGAACACGGTAAAAAGTACACGACACTTGAATCGAACATCAAAATTGGTCATCGCGAAGTTCAACTTTTTTTTTACAATTTACACACTTGTCGAAATTATAAAACCGACTGTCTTGAAAACTCGGAGGTAAACCGTAATGATTTTAAAATACAAATTATACGCATTTCACCAGTAACAAGTGAATATAAACGTGTAAAATTTCTACGTTGCGTAAATAAGATATCGGTTTCGGCTCTGAGATCTTAATAGCAATTGCTTGAATTTATTTTATTTACATTTAAGTGAGTAGTATTTCAAATATGTTGGTTTATCAGTAGTAATTAAAAAACCAAAAATGCGTCACTTGGATAATTGTAAAGATTGTCTACGTTGAGTAACAATTGTCTTGATAACTATTTACACAACTCTTCAATGAAATACGTCAAGGCTGTATGCGAGAAGTACTATCTTCCGCTCTCTTTGTACTATTCTCTATTTTTTGTATTCAACTTATATCAATCACTGAAGTTATTGTATTCGATTCTGATATTATTTCTTACATCGATCAAACGTCAATTTTAAAGAAATATGAATATTTTGCTCCAAGTGAAAAGTGAACGTGAGTGCAAATAATTAATACTACTTGCCCGTTCTGTGGACACTGAACGAAATTAAATATTTCCTGAGAAACTGTCACAGGCTTGGGTCTGAACTGCGACAACTTTTCACACATATAAGTGAAATTTGTTCTTTGTCAACTCCGCGGTTTGCTTGCATTTGTATGCATTATATGCATCGGGAACGAGAGTCAGGAACAATGAGAACGAGTGAAAAACAGTGGGAACGATACAATAATTCCCGCTTTCGAGTGACAATAAAGTACCGAGACAAATTAAATAAACATCCGAACAACGCACTAATCGTCAATCTACTGAATAATAATGAACAAATAAATATAACGAAGCATTACGATACAAATGATGTAATGAAAAGATACGATTGTTAAGCAAACAGCCTTTCAGATAAAAGTATAGATATGTTATCTGTACATAACCAAGATCACTTATGGACTTAATCCATTCATACTTTCCATTAGTGTAATCCATTTATTACACCAATACCAATTATATAATAAACGCGCTAAAAGAATGACAATTTTTACATTCACTTCGTCTAACGAAATTTCATCTTCTGTACGGTCATTAGTGGTTGTCGAGCCGAGACACATCGCTTCTAAGTTACAATAACCGAGAGCATGTAATGCGAGACTCGTCATCTGTTGCACTATCTCTCTCTCCTCGTCTATCCCCTTTGCTTTTCTCACCGAACGAGATCAAAATCGTTACCAACCCCGCTTTAGAGCGAACTCTTGAAAACGGGAACAATCGTGCGTTACATTTATTGCACCAATACCAGTTATATAATAAACGCGCTAAAGGAGTAATAATATTTACATTCACTTCGTCTGACGAAATCCCATCTTCTGTACGGTCATTAGTGGTTGTCGAGATGAGACATATCGCTTCGAAGTTACAACCCAGCGCATGTAATGCGAGACTCGCCATCCGTTACACTATCTCTCTCTCCTCGTCTATCCCCTTTATTTTTCTCACCGAACGAGATCAAAATCGCTACCAACTCCGCTTTAGAGCGAACTCTGGCTCTCCTCGTCCCTCGATAACGGGATAAGGATAGGCAACGCTTAAAAACGGGAACAATCGTGCGCTACATTTATTGCACCAATACCAGTTATATAATAAACGCGCTAAAAGAGTAATAATATTTACATTCACTTCGTCTGACGAAATCCCATCTTCTGTACGGTCATTAGTGGTTGTCGAGCAGAGACATATCGCTTCGAAGTTACAACAACACAGCATATGTAATGCGAGACTCGCCATCTATTGCGCTATCTCTCTCTCCTCGCCTATCCCCTTTGTTTTTCTCACCGAACGAGATCAAAATCGCTACCAACCCCGCTTTAGAGCGAACTCTGGCTCTCCTCGTCCCTCGATAACGGGACAAGGATAGGCCAACGCTTGAAAACGGGAACAATCGTGAGAAATGGCAGAGATTCTTAAACAAAAATCGCGATACCTTCCCGAGAACAGCATTTTCGTGGCTCGTTTTCTCGTAATTGTATCCAGTTTTACACAATTTCCGATAAATCTATTACGTGTGTTCCCAAGCAGCTCGTTGCATCGTCTTGCGCGAACGAATGGGGCTCAGAATTAATCAAGCTCCATCGCGTGTCGAATTGACGATTGCGTTCCGAAATAAACTCTGACCCTGACGCAATCAATTAAATGCCGCGAACGGAGCTGACGCGCGGGGTCGTGGCAGAGATTTCTCGGATCTTCTCAAGGAAGGAAGGAAGGAAGGAAGGAAGGAAGGAAACACCGTGGTTCGTGCCGGGACGTTCTCACGACAGAGGCAACGTACTATCGCGAATCTCTCGCTGGATCCTAGTTGCAATCTCTTACGGCCACCTACGAGTAACCGCAGTCATTTAAATTTGTACCATTACGTTCCGCGCGTACGGCAGACTCCTCTTGAACGTGGGACGACAAACATCGGTGCCCAACGAGAGAACATTCCGCGGTTAAAAGAGCCGCGTTCCTTGTCTCATAACGGATATCGGTAAATTAATAATCCAACCGGCCGGGAGGTTACTTTCTTCGACGGTAGATCCTTAATTAGGTAATTAGGGTGTACGGTGTTGCACGTGAGTTTACGCAACCTGGACGAAAACCACAACGGACGAAATATAACGTACCATTGTGAAGGAGAGTTAATTGATCGGGATTCGAACAGATGGTACTTTCCCTTATTGCGTAGCAGACGCTGGAAAGTACACGCAGAGAGGCTACAATTCCTTGATGATATTCGTAGCATGGTTTTCACGTCGAGAACGTTACCGTTGTCCTTGGATGAACTATTTCCTTTTCCGATCGACTCGAACCACGATCGATGTGCTTGAATTAATAAAATTGATCTTGGATCGGAATCTGTCCTATGTTCTACGATGGGATTTCTATCGTGCGTTAAATGCGCGATGGAATCCTGTTCGAACTAGAACTGGGAGCTATTGGAGTGTAATTATTCGAAGTAACTAAGGAGAATACGGTGAATTTCAATTTCAATTTCGACGATGTGAACATTCATTGGCAGAGGAGGAAGCTTTCGAAAACGGTTTCTAGAATCGTCTCGCAGAATAAAAAATGATAGAGTAACTGGCTAAGTAGATCGTAGTGAAATCACAGAAGTCGATTAGGTTAATTTCCTAGTACTAATTACAGTTTAAAGCGATCGAAAAAAAACCGGTCTGGAAAAAGAGATTTCGTCCTTTCTTTCTGTATCGAGTAGAAAATATACACATATACCTAATAAAACAAATATATATATAAATCGAAGAAGAAGAAATACGAGCGTTTCGTGGAAAGTAAATAAATTTAATATTTATCGTCAAACCGATAAACGTTCCTTTTGATCGTTCGCGACGTTGTAGTATAAAAACCGATCGCAGTGATCGAATGTCCTCAATTCAAAAAATCGTCCAACAAGCGGCTTATGAAGGAGGCGCTTGGCGGAGGACGAGAGAAAAAAAAAAATCAAGACCACTTTCTACAGCGTTCGCTCCAGTTACAATCGAGACACAGTGTGTATCTTTGTGCGGTTATAAAGCGATCAAGGTGCAAGATCATGGTCCGTCGGAGAAAAGCGAACAACTGAACCTCGTCGCTGTTTCTGTTCCCCTTGGTTACCTTCGAAAGATTCGTTAAGGGCTCCGTGGCATTTATTTCGAACAATTTTATCGGAAAAAAAGTGTGTATATATATATACACTTCGGTCATAAAGTGTAATCAGCGGATATAATCATTGCTCGCTGTACCGGTGATAAATTTAATAATAATAATAATAATAATAATAATAATAATAATAATAATAATAATAATTGTAATAATTGTAATAATAATTGTAATAATAATAATAATAATAATAATAATAATAATAATAATAATAATAATAATTGTAATAATTGTAATAATAATTGTAATAATAATAATAATAATAATAATAATAATAATAATTGTAATAATTGTAATAATAATTGTAATAATAATAATAATAATAATAATAATAATAATAATAATTGTAATAATAATTGTAATAATAATAATAATAATAATAATAATAATAATAATAATAATAATTGTAATAATAATAATAATAGTAATAGTGTTGTGTCTTGTTAATATACCAAAAATATATTTTTGGAGGAGTAAAGTAGAGAAAGTAAAACATAATACACACACACACGCACACGCGTGTATACTTTTATATATATTATATATGGCACACACACACACACACACACACGCGTGTATACTTTTATATATATTATATACGGCACTGAACCCACCAAAGACAGTGGCGTTTGACGACAGAAGTTGCCCTTCGAATAGCCGTACATTACACGCGGTGGATCATGGCCAGCAATTTTCGTTTAAAAAATTTTGCGGCGAACACGATACGTAGGAGCTGCTTGACCTCGCGCGAGGAGTCAAGATCATTTTCTGCAAACTTTCTTTCGGTGCAGATTTCGTATCCCCGGCGAGGTTATGAAAAGATCAACGCACGGGGTCAACGTCCCCGAACGCACGGACTCCCATGTAAACTCGTTCGTCGATTTTTATTGCAACGAAGACGGATCTCGACCGCGAGAAAGTCAACTCTTTGCCGAAAGATTTATCCAAGTCGATTATGAATTTTTAACACCGCGTTCGATCTAAACGAACGACGAATTAAACATTTCAAACGAAACCGAACTCGGTTACAAGGAGTGATCAGCGGATGTAATCTTTGCTCGCTGTACCGGTGATAAATTCAATAATAATAATAATAGTAATAGTGTTGTATCTTGTTAATATACCGAAAATATATTTTTGGACGAGTAAAGTGAAGAAAGAAACATTAAAAGATATCAATTACGTTCCCAATTATTTAACGCTGCCGTTCGACCTCGCTTTCTGTAAGATAATAATTTACTCGAAATAGTCCACAATTTCAAATAAATACAAAGATACGATTTTTTGTCCGTTTTTAATTAAACGATAAACATTCGTTGGTGGTAAGGTCAACATAAGCGTAATTTTCTCGCCGAGTAAATAAATAACGCGTATCTTGTTCTCGTTACCAACGACCGTTCACCGTTCTCGATACATTTTTAAATACAGAAACTTTTCGAAATGTACAAAACGATACGTACGATCGATACATTTTTAAATACAGAAACTTTTCGAAATGTACAAAACGATACGTACGATCGATACATTTTTAAATGCAGAAACTTTTCGAAATGTACAAAACGATACGTACGATCGATACATTTTTAAATGCAGAAACTTTTCGAAATGTACAAAACGATACGTACGATCGATACACTTTTAAATACAGAAATTTTACGAAATGTACAAAACGCTACGTACGATCGATACATTTTTAAATGCAGAAACTTTTCGAAATGTACAAAACGATACGTACGATCGATCGTTGGAAAAACACGTAATCTCGTATTAGAATTTCAGTAGGCTAATGTTCCGCCTAATGGCCGAAGGAAGCGAGGGAATAGGAAATTTCCCCCCACCCTGTTGGAGCGCCTCTTTGTGGCCTTAAACTCACGACAGTATAGCAGGTAGGTACACGTGGGTGCGATCAATGTTCCGTAACGAAAGGAGCGAGATAGGAAACGTCAAGTGTGTCACGCAAGTAAAACGTTTACTCGGTTCATTGTCGTACAATTGTGTGCCAATCCGTGCGACATTCTTCGGTGGCGTTCCAACGAGCCTTCTACTGTGCATCGACGTCACTTAGCGTGCGCGTGCGCGCACGCGAGCTCGTATCGGATTTTATTGATGTTAATACGTTCGTTCAAAGGACCATGTCGCGTTGTCGCTCGACAGTAAGATTGGTTAAATTTACGCCACTATTGCGAACGGGAGGTCAGACTCCACGGAGAACTTTGATCCGTTGAAACGAATGCATCGTGGATGAAATTCAGATGACACAGAAATTTCACTTGGAACGCGAACCAGCTCGAAACGATACGGGCCGTATCAACGTGTTATCCCGTGAACGTTGATTTTCACTTTCTCGTTTCATAATAGCGCCGTTTCGAAACGACTCGACACGTCGAATACCGAGCGAGCTTTTCGTCTTTCTGCAATCACGCTGAACATCGTACAGACGATTTCGAGTTGTTCTCGACACTCGTCCGGCATCGTTATCCAACGAACGAAAATATTCAATGCTTCGTTGCGGATAATTGTTGCACGATAGGCAAAGATACTCAACGTTTTCGTAAAATAAACAAAATATATTTGTACGGAGAGATGTATTCGAAGGATCGGAGTATCGAGTATGTTTACTACGAACGATTGAAAATGTTACAATCGGCTAATACGCAATTCCCTTTTATTTAAAAAAAAAACGCACGAATTCGCGCCTCCACGATTAAATAATCCTTGGAAGATAAATTGAGAGTATTCAAAGTCTCTCCTTTCGAGGCTTGCCTCCTGCAAAACGATCAATGACCTCATCAAAATTCACCATTCTCGCATATTCATGTTCTATTGAAAGTAAAGTCAGATTTATCAATCTTGCCTGACGCATGGTCGAGTGTAAGAAATTCCTTGTTAATTTCGATTCGGAAATGCTTCTTTCATCAGGGGCCAATACACGCAGAGACAGTCAAAATGACTCTCATTTGTGTTCCAACGAACAAGTGTTTAACGAGTATTCGACGAGTATTACGGTATTCGAATACAATCTTCCACCTTCGGTTATGAAATACTTACTCGTGAATATACAAATATACCAATGACCAAAAAGTAATCTCTTCTTATTCGTTTTGAAAAGTGAAACATTCGTGAATATACAAATATACGAATGACCAAAAACTAATCTCTTCTTATTCATTTCAAAAAGTGAAACATTCGTGAATATACAAATATACGAATGACCAAAAAGTAATCTCTTCTTATTCGTTTCGAAAAGTGAAACATTCGTGAATATACAAATATACGAATGACCAAAAAGTAATCTCTCCTTATTCGTTTCGAAAAGTGAAACATTCGTGAATATACAAATATACGAATGACCAAAAAGTAATCTCTTCTTGTTCGTTTTGAAAAGTGAAACATTCGTGCAATAGATCGAAGGATATGTTCAGAAACGAACTGTTACTTCTTAGAAGGAAAATGGAGTTTGCTCCGTCAAAAAAGGTACTTTCGCTAATAACGAACACCAGTCTTCTTCTCGGTACGATAATGTATAATGCAAAGAGCCGCAAAGCGGGTTAGAAAACGCGTAGGATGCGAACCTCGTGACTAAACTCTCTTAATCTTTTTCCGGCTACCGGGTGCACCTGCAGGAAAAGACTGTTCCTTTCCTTCTCGTGTTAAGCGTGTTCACACCTGACAGGAAGGTATCATTAGAAGTTTCATCGCATAAGCTCGAACAACCATTCGGTATTCAACGCGGTTCCTTTCACGTTGCACGAAAGTCAGTTTGTGAAATCTGGAAGGTTGGAATCGCGTAACGTGAATTGCACGACGCGCGCGGAATTCGTCATTATAGATTTCTAATTACGAACGATTCTGCGCCCGGAGCCAATTCGTTGATAAGCAGCTGCTGCACAAGCAGATTGATCAATTTTAGTTCCGGATTTCTGCAAACTGCACAACTCTCGAAAAAATTACACGAGACTCGTTAACTGTTATTACGTTTGCTTTTTATTACATCTTGTGTGCAATCGTGTATTTTACACGACGCGAGAGAATCAAGGAAATTTTCCCAAAAAATAACAAAATCGACAAAATTTCTTTCGCAAATTTATCAAATCCACCGTGGAGAAAGGCTAGCGAATAATTATAAACGTAAAAAAAAGAAAAACTAAAAAAATTCTATAAAGAAGCTATTAAATTATGTTTTCTTTTTATTACATTTTGTATACAATCATGTATTTTACACGACGCGAGAGAATCAAGGAAATTTTCCCAAAAAATATTAAAATCGACAAAATTTCTTTCGCAAATTTATCAAATCTACCGTAGAGAAAGGTTAGCGAATAATTATAAATGTAAAATAAAAAAAATAGAAAAATTCTATAAAGAAGCTATTAAATCATTATATTTCCTTTTTATTACATTTTGTATACTATCATGTATTTTACACGACGCGATAGAATCAAAGAAATTAACCAAAAAATAACAAAATCGACAAAATTTCTTTCGCAAATTTATCAAATCTACCGGGGAGAAAGGTTAGCGAATAATTATAAACGTAAAATAAAAAAAATAGAAAAATTCTATAAAGAAGCTATTAAATAATTATGTTTGCTGGTAGGAAGCAAACGCGAAATTTTCCGATTGGATTTTTCGATTAACGTTTCTTTCGAGAACACTCGAGTGCGCTACTTATACAGTAGCTATGGATAGATACGAACGAAGATTCGAATCGGCTCTTGAAACGTAATAATGGTTTTAATAATCGAATCGGATCGATGGTAGGTCCACCTCGACGGTCGTGGATGGCATTGAGTCCGAAAGTGGCGAGAAATCCTTGAATGGCGGCAGTTTCCGGCCGCCTTCCGGACTTTCTAACTGGCGTCGTTCGAGACGCCGCGCCGTTTTCACGGATAATCGATCGCCGTCCCAAGGATCTTTTGCATTCCTACCGGTGCGTTCCTCGGATCGGGTGCATTGTTTCGCGGGATAAAGACTCCTTTCGAACACCGCAAAAACGATTCACGCGATGGTCACGGTTTTATGAGAAATTTTGTACTCGCGTTACGAACTTTCTAACGCTGTCTACCATTTACAATGCCAGCGAAAACGTTCAACAATCGTGACTGATATTTAAATTAGAACGAAACCAACTAGGAACGACCTTCGAGAAAACGGAATTTGCATTTGCATAGAGTAGAAAACTACGTTGGAATGAAAACGGACCGTTACTTGTGCGGTTACCACCTTTGACTCGACCACCACGAAACGGAGGGGTCGTCTTTACGAATTTTTAACAACAATTCTCTACCCACGATCGAAACGAATTTTTTCATACGAACGAAACGTACAACGAACTTTGAAATGAAATTTTTTCCACATTAATTAAACACGCGAGCAGATAAGGTGGCGATGATCTCATCCGCGGTGTGCGCGATACTCTGGCCGGTCTGGATTCCGACTCCAACCATGTTTGAAAGTCTGAACTTGAACGAGATTATTTTTTCATAATGTTTAACGTTTCGACGAGACGAATTTTTGAAATTTGAAATAGAAATTGTAGTGTTTGGAAGAAAACTGGCCCCTTTCGGCGAACATTTCTTTGTTATTATATATTTTGGAAATTAATTATTAGAAAGAAAAAATCGTACGTTATACTCGCGGTTGAGAACGTTCGTGGCGAATTTCATCAAAATTCTAGCTAGAGAAATTTCAAATATCGTACATACAAATGTATTTACTTCTACTTTTACAAATCACACGTATCTTCTCAAGATTAATTTTCTTCAAGTATAAAGAAACATCGACTGTAATATCTCTTTTTAATATTTCCATTTAATAGAACATCGTAGAACGCCACATTCTTATAATAAAGATGCTGTGAAAAGGGACTTTAGCTAATAACGAACTCTAGTTTTTAAAAAAAATTTTTCTAGTTTTTTTCTTCTTCTTTTTTTATACGTTTATAATTATTCGCTAGTCTTTCTCCTTGGCAGATTTAATAAATTTTCGAAACAAATTTGTTGATTTTGTTATATTTTGGTCAATTTCCTTGATTCTCTCGCGTCGTGTAAAACACACGATTGTATACGAGATGTAATAAAAAGGTTGCTAGAGAGCTATGAAATAGAGATTAATGAACACGCTCGACGTTTCATAAAGGCACTTAAGCCACGCGTTAGTCTAATGATAATAACCACAAGCATAAGGGGGAATCCCCGTATGGAGGCCACGGAGGGAAATGGGTTAATATTGACGTTTTCGAATCTTTTGTTTCGAGTCCTTCTCGGGGCAAAATTGATTCGATGAGTAGAGTGTGACTAATGAAAGCGCCCTATTGGACAATTATTCGAATAAGCTTTCATCCGTTTAAAATCCGTGAAATATAATATTTCATCTCATAGTCCACGTTTCGACGGATTATTTTATTGCGCGGTTATTACATTTTCCCGGTTCAATTGCGTAATTTTGTATCGAGAAACAGTTTTTAATACATTAATCGTGCATCAGATGCTCGAATTAAATGCTCGACGTTTCGCAAACGTTTCAATTGCACGGTGAATATTTACTCGTTAAAGTGGAATTCAACGATTGAGAATTGTACTTTTATCTCTCGCTACTGTTACGTTGATTTGCATAGATGCATTCGTTGATAAATCAAATGAATTTGATTTATCATTAAATCCATTAACGATTTTAACGAATGCAGAAGCGGTTCAACTTTAATAAGATGAGTTAATTTAAAGTATTTTCATTTACATCGGCATTGTACCAAACAGTATATTGCCTTGTGACAATTCATATAAAACATTTAATTAATAATTAAGTAAACAAAACCACTTTACTAAAATAGTTGTAAAGTATCGTGGTCAGTGAATTGGGACAAAAGACTGAATATTATTATACGCTAGCACATATGAAAAAAACGTTCCGCATAAATCATGTCGCGGTTGAAGAAACCCAATTAGAAAATTCTAATTTTTGTATACTATATAGGTACTTTCATGTTTCAACATATTTTCATACTTCATGATTCACTGTTTGATTTTATCGAAGATGAAGAAATTTTAAAATTTTTAAATCCTCCATTTTTCGTTTTGTTTATTATAACAATAACAATACTTTGGATGCGCTAAATAAATTAAAAACCGTGCAATTCGTTACATTCTGATGCAATATTGAATCAATGTTTTTATTATTCACGTCGTTGAAAATCTATTGAATAGAAATAATTCCAGGTCACGGTATTTATTTATTCACCCGGTACGTTTGATGCTTCAAATCGTATAACTGTAAACCAACGGGTGTGATTTTTAATTATTTCCTTGACTTGCGTCAGGATACGAGAAACTTTCGAACTCGTCTAATCGCGACAAATCGCAATAAACGTACAATCTAAAAAAATAAAAAAAAAAAAGAAAATAAATAGTATAAATACGAAGAAAAATTAAAAAAAAAAAGATATATCGTAAATAGAAGTACTTTAATATTCTGAAAATGAATCGCTTCGGTGGAACATGTTTAATGCAAAATTTCACCTTTAACTTTCCAGTAATTATAAAGAAGAACATTTCTTATCGCTATTTTACCATCGAGTCGATTTTTATTTCTTACCAACAATAACACTAGCTTTAATTTTTAATCGAAGCGAAACGTTCGTACGAAAATTGAAACATTCTTTTCTAACGATGAAAACCAACGGAAATGTACTGCGTGAAAAATGAAATAAAAGTATCGATCATCTGGATACAAATTTATTCGAACCCCGTTGTCGCATACTCTAACGGTAACCTAACAACATCGTTGTCCCGTCGAGGCCTCGACGACATTTGAATCGTACCTATGCTACAAAAAAAAAAAAAAAACGTCAACAAGAACATCTCCCTGTTTAATACCTCGACACGATGCCCGGTAATTGATACGTATCGCTGTTAATGAGCGTATTATCGAACCGCTCGAATCGCCGTTGACGATGGAACAAAGACAAAAACCGAATCGTCCCGACGTATTGCGCGGAAAAGGTTACCGTATGAGAGCCGTCTTCTCGTAAATCACCGGTAGAGGGGAGGAGACACACATCTTTTCATTCGTTCCACTGGCTGAGCCAAAGCGGCTTTCGGTTACGGGCAACGGATTTCAATCCGTTTGAGAATTCTATTTCGACCATTACGAAATGCCGGTAGCGTGCGACCCGGCGTCCCGGTTCAGGCGAAATTCCAACGTCGATTTTCTCGAGGTTAATTCGGATTTCACGAGGCACCGGCGAGGTTATGCGCGGGGAAACGGCGTTGGTATTATTCCGCGGGAGCCACCGCGGTTAACCGATGAAAATTCAGGATTAACGTCCCTTGAAAGCCGTGAGAATATTTTCCGCAGCCCGGCATGCGACTCCCGACCGATAAGAATCCCGATTTTAATTTCCCCGAGGATGCTTTCGATTTCCATCCGGGAGATGCGCCGACACACCGGCGCGCGCATACAGCGGTGTGCGCGCGCACACCGCGTGGGTAAGACCGCGTACGTGTATCGTTAAGGGCGGGACTAACTAACGTCTAATCGGCCGGCCTAACGACCCAACTAACTATACGCGATACGCAGCGCCGCTAACAGCGGCAGCATCTTCGCATAACGATCCCTACCTTACTGCCTGTTAGTCATCGTTGAATCATGATCCAGTGATACACGACCTTCCGTCGAAAAAAACACGCGTGGAAGACTTACGATACACGCGATAGATACACCCAAGCAGTTTGTCCTTTCAGGCTACTTCCGTACGTGCACCCGGTGGCTTACCTCTTGTCGGGTCAACAACCACCGGCAGCTTCGAATTCACTGTCCGCGGACGCTCGATTCAATGCGACGATAGTTCTCCAAGACGAAATTAACCCTTCGCGCTCCAAGATTTCTCCGCGACGAGGAAATGATCGCTCGACGTATTTACCACTTCCTCGACTACGGACGCTCGATTTTTTAATAACACGGACACGGGTTTCGTCGGATGAAAATATTGTTGTTAAACATTTACAAGCATCAATTTTTTATTTTTTTTCATTTTTAGAGAGTAAGTGTGTTTATCAGTATTTAGAGACAGAGATGTATAGATAGTTGCTTCGGTTACTTTTGAAAATTTAAATAATCAACACTATTGTACACAATTACGATACGATTTGTCACACTTTGAACCAGTGGTTTCCAAGGGCCCCTAGTGGGCCTTGGAGACAGAGATCCTTGAAATTCAGGCCCTCTTTGATAACTTTACAAATTTAAATAATCATCTCTTTCCCTATTACGCAGAATTACGATACGAATCATCACACTTTTAACCAGTGTTTTCCAAGGACCCCTAGTGGGCCTTAGGACAGAGAACCTTGAAATTCAGGCCCCCTTTGATAACTTTACAAATTTAAATAATCATCTGTTTCCTTATTACACAGAACTACGATACAAGTCGTCACATTTCTGACCAGTGTTTTCCAAGGACCCCTAGTGGGCCTTAGAGACAGAGATCCTTGAAACTCAGGCCCTCTTTGATAACTTTACAAATTTAAATAATCATCTCTTTCCCTATTACGCAGAATTACGATACGAATCATCACACTTTTAACCAGTGTTTTCCAAGGACCCCTAGTGGGCCTTAGGACAGAGAACCTTGAAATTCAGGCCCCCTTTGATAACTTTACAAATTTAAATAATCATCTGTTTCCTTATTACACAGAACTACGATACAAGTCGTCACATTTCTGACCAGTGTTTTCCAAGGACCCCTAGTGGGCCTAAAGAGACAGAGATCCTTGAAATTCAGGCCCTCTTTGATAACTTTACAAATTTAAATAATCATCTGTTTCCCTATTACACAGAACTACGATACGAGTCGTCACACTTCTGACCAGTGTTTTCCAAGGACCCCAAGTGGGCCTTACGGTTCACTTACGGTTAAAAATATACAAAAAACGATCCCAATTTTACGATTTTTTCTCCACGACGTCAATCTCTCGCGAGAATCGACACAAATTCACAAAACACTATATCCAAGGTTACATCGCGATAAACGTAACGAATCATCGATTCGAATTCTCATTTGCTTGGAAGAAAATAATTTCCCCCCCGTGGTGGTCCAGGAGGTTTATCGTCTCTCGCGGGTGCCCGGTTTCGAAACAAAGTGTTCGCCTTAAAAAGCGTACACGAGCGAAAATCGAGCCCCATGCTACGCAACAGTTAGCAATTTCAATTTACGTCGAGGGGTTCATGGATCCTACGAAAGGCGGATGGAAATTGTTATCACCGGCGAGGGGCCTATATCGGAATAAATTAACGCGTATGAAGTCGACGGCAAACGGCTTCATCGTGTAATCGAGAAAAATGCGTAATACCGCGTCCCGCGGTGCTGCAGCCTGTATCTGTTCCGTGCGTTCGTGTCGTTAATGCATAATGCACCAGCGCGCCGCTCGTATACGAGCTACCAGACACGATCGTTTTCTCAATCATTAATCGATCGCAGAGGCATTAGATTAAAGGACGATCGTCGCCGCAGCTGCGCAAATTATGTCTTGCGGCGTCCGTGGATCGCGAGACTCCAGTGATTTTCACCCCACAATATATCGTATTTTTTCACCGCCTCGCCGCGATCAGGCAAAAGAAGAAAAAATCACGAGATCCATGTCCTAACCCTCCCCGGGTTCGTCCATTCCCCTCCCACCTCCCGTTCGCTGATTTTTCGTGTTCCTTTTTGCTGGAAACAGGTATTACTCGAGCTCCCGTCGTCGCGAAAACTGGAGCAAACGTGTGTGAGACGAAAGATCGAGAGATACGCTCGTCGAGGATGAAAAGTATCGGGGAACGAGTTCGAATGGTAATAGGATCCATTCTTATCGTTTCGTTCCGTTACAATTCGAAAAATTGATAATCGTATCGCGACGGTAACAAATTGTACACTATCGAATGGTACTTGCGTGTTTTGAGAAATTAATTGGGATTTCTTTTTTCTTTTTTTTTTTTAAGGTATTAAAGTCAATATTTTCTTTTGACGAATCGAAGATCGATGCGCTACCACCCGTATGTGCGATAAGATCGAAATTTATTTCGATTTATCGAGAGAACGTAGTAAAAATACTCGTGTATTTCTTTTCATCGTCGATACTTCCTATCACGAAATCGACGAAATTACGCGTGTCGACTTCTTGAGAATAGTGATCGAACTCTTGTATTTTTATCGAGCGTTTATATCGCGCACGATTGAATATTTTCGTGAGGTATGTTCAATATCGAATAGACGAACAGTGTCGTAAAAACCAATCGTTAAAGCCGTTAAGTATTTTATAGTTTGAATGCTTGGCACGCGCCGTATGCGGAAATCCCGCAGTTGCATTTGTTAAACGTAATCGTGTAACGCCAATATGCGTGCAACGCACGAGGCGAACCGATCGGTCAAACGCTTGGAAACTCCCACAGTGAGCAGAGAGTTTAATAATGCACAAATTTGTCTTATCGATGTTCGTGTTTGTAATTTGTTGATCGTTCGTTGTAAACTATTCCTACGATATTGCACAGATACGTAATCGTGCAATTGACGATACACGTATTTAATTAAATATCAAAAAATGGAGTGGAAAAATGGTTCAATAAATACAAACGATTATTCGTTCAAGACTGTTCTTCGCAATAGTACGTTACGTAAATAAATAAAGAGGTTCTTTTCGCACACTTGGATATCACATGTTTGATAACCCAACTGTTCGTGCACGTTTCCTTTGCAGACATTGCTGCGAGTATTGCAGTTCGTTCAACGATACGCGAGACATTGTTAGTTTTCGTTAATTTCTAAATTCGTTGCGTAAAATATGCATACTTCGATCTTTACAATCTTAATTTCTATTATCGCTTAAATACTTAATTTCTCTTTTAGAAATACACTCTATATATCATCTTGGATAATTTACTCTACGTAATTAATGCTTGCATTATTTTTCTTCTCGATCAAACGGATACTTACGTTTCGAACACTTACAAGAGCGAAAGAATCTATTCTTTGTATTATTATTAAAAACCTTTACGGTCCACTAACCCACGAATGGTTCCAGACGGTTTTAAATTCGACGAAAATATCAACGATACGTTTAAATTGAAAAATTTATTGCTAAAAATCGATAAAATCTTCCGCACGTTTAAGCGATCACCGCATTTACGAACACAGCACGTGTTCGTCTGTTAAATAGAAACGTACACGATATCGACGTAATTGATACAATTTAGAAGTAAATATTTCCCTATTTATACGAACGTCGTTGTCGTTTAGATTCACAAGTAATCCAATAACGTGGATCGTTACGAGTATCGCGGTTAACTAACGAGAAACGTTTGAAAAATATACTATAGTATATTTTATATAATTAGTATATTGCTCCGTTATCGTTTCGATCGCGAAAAATGTCTACTCTCTTGCCCGATTGGTCAACAGCGAGTCGCGCTTCGGTTTAATAAATAGTAGCTAAATACGTCGGTTCGATAGCCAACGAAGTTACGCTGTACCGGTTTAACGTTAAAATATTCATTAGGCGTAACGATAGCCCCGATATTTTCTGTACGGCTTCACGCGCTCCTTTTGTGTTTCGTACACGTGTGCGCGGTGTAACGTAACGGCCGTGCAGAACGATAATGCACGAGAATCGCGTTATGCCGCGTTCACAACGCCCCGGTCGCGCATGCGCGCGCGCCTGCGCACGGGCAGCGCCGATTTCACGTCGCGTCCCATAGATTTTCACGCGCCCCCTTCGTTTATAACGTATTTTACGACGCATTTTATTTCCCGGTTCACAACTATTTTTACGGTCCTCCCTCGCGGTTTACGATTGTTTTTATTTCCCCGCATTCTTTCGCGGCGAACAATCGCTGCGCGTCTTTCGATATCTTCGATCGGGGGCTTCTCGACTGCGACTCTGTGGGAATTGCATCGTCCGAAATCATTTTCGAACATCGCGAGCTCCGTTCGCGCAACGGTTTACAAGACAGGCTCTTCTTGGAAAGCTTCTTTCCGAGGAAGAGACGAAAATTCCCGAGCACGAGTATCGGAACGAATATTGGGTTGTTCGGAAAATTATTTCGTTTTCCAAAATGGAGAATATACAATTTAATAAAATGTTTATACGCTCTAACAAAAATCGTGTTTCATTTTCACCACAAAAATGCGAAACGACTTTACGAACAATCTAATATAATCGTAGAGTTCTAGAACCTCGACGATCGATGCGAAAAGATATTTAATTTCAAAGAGATAATTATTTCATCGAGTTTCTTCGCGATCGTCGAACACCATCTGGTTTAAACAGTCTCTATATTTTTCAACCCTTTAACGAAGATAAGAATTGCACGATAATTGTTATTTACGTATTCTTCGAACGTTGACTAATGAACTTATTCCGTTAGGTATCGGTAAGTCGCGAGTTATAATTTATTTTATTTAAATTTTCCAGAACGAGGTTACGCTGTTTCTACTTTCTCAACGTTTTGACTTTATGATAAATGAACAAACACGAATACTTCGATTACGATTGTTTTCATCTTTTTTGTTTACTATAGATATCCTTGTAAGAAAAAAAAAACAGACAAAAATCGAAAATATTGTTCTCATTGATTCCTAACTTGCAAAAGAAAATCAACCTCCATCCTCGTAAAAATTTGACAAATTTCCAATTTTCGTCGCTAAGTAACGATTATTGTCTTCCTCTTGTTTACGACAATTAGCTCTCCGTCTTAATTAACGCATGTTCAATGATGGCCCGATGAACGCGTAAACGCTTTCTTTCCTCGGGGCAACGAATGGGTGCCGGTCACGGAAAAACTTGGCGTGAAAAACCTCGATAAAAGAGAAAGCCGCTGAACGTCGGAAGCGGTCGTAAACGCGAGGAACGTGGACTCGCGTTACACGACGCGATAATCGCGCGTCTTATCAATTCGTGGCTCGAAATTAAAACCGACAGAGCCACGATTAATCGTTAATGAGTCTAGACGAGTTTTTCTCGTGACGTTGCCGAATTCGTGTCGCCTGGCAGCGACGGGATGGGTGACAAAAAGACAGAACGGAGGATGGATTAAACTCTCGATAATTGAATCTATGCTCGCAGGACGAGGTTTCCACGACGATCGTAATGACCGAGCTTAATGGACCGAATGATCCAAGGAGAGAATCGAAACGTTTCTCCGTCCACGCTTCTTCACGAGGGTTCCGAAAAGCTGAAAACACGAGGGAGAACGATTTTCTTTCTCTGTCTCTCCCCCTTTCTTCGAGAAAATGGATTACCATATATATATATATATATATATATATATATATATATATATATATATATGTATGTATGTATATAAATATATAAATGTATATACATACCATATATATATATATATCTGTATATACATATATATGTACGTACTTACGTTGCTCAGCAGCAATTAATTTAATTACTACCGTACCATTTATCGTTCGCGATGCGGAAATTTGAATTGCGATTTTCCTCGTAAATTCGATCGCGATATTAGAAGGTCTCAATTATCATTATTCGTTGCATTTCGTTCAAGGTCTAATCACGCGACCACACACGTTACTGAGACTGTTGCTTTAAATTTTAATAATTGGACGATACGCCTATACATCCTACGCGAAAATATAGTACACGGTTCTCGGAGCTACGTGCTTCGTGTTATTCCGGTTTTCCATTATGGAATAAACTCATCGGGTATATACAACGTGAAAGGACGCGCGCGGAATTTTTTAACGTTGAAATTTCGAAAAATTTCAAACACGAGCGCGGAGCACGTGGAAATCACCGACACCACGAAATCGTGTACTTTCTCGTGAAAACCTCGTTTAAGGAAAAAGCGTGCACGCGTCGAAAGATAGCCGTGCGCGAAAGATAATATTGGTAACGTGGATCGGAAAGTTGCATTTCGTGCTTACGTGCATTACAACACGCTTGGTTAACGGTATACGAACATTTCACTAGCTAAGCTATCTAGGGCGTATTGACACTGATCCATTTCTTTGTTCATTTCGTATTACGAGCAAGGCTGGGGCTACTTACTTGAGTACATATTCGAGTACATCAATGATTCAAATATTCGACGAGTGTAATTCGAATACTTGAGTATCTAGATATTCGACGAGTGTAATTCGAATACTTGAGTATCTAGATATTCGACGAGTATAATTCGAATACTTGAGTATCTAGATATTCGACGAGTGTAATTCGAATACTTGAGTATCTAGATATTCGACGAGTATAATTCGAATACTTGAGTATCTAAATATCCGGCAAGTGCAATTCGAATACTTGTGTATCTAGATATTCGACGAGTGTAATTCGAATACTTGAGTATTTAGATATTCGACGAGTGTAATTCGAATACCTGAGTATCTAAATATTCGACAAGTGTAATTCGAATACTTGAGTATCTAGATATTCGACGAGTGTAATTCGAATACTTGAGTATCTGAATATTCGACGAATGTAATTCGAATATTTGAGTATCTGAATATTCGACGATTGTAATTCGAATACTTGAGTATCTAAATATCCGGCAAGTGCAATTCGAATACTTGTGTATCTAGATATTCGACGAGTGTAATTCGAATACTTGAGTATCTAAATATCCGGCAAGTGCAATTCGAATACTTGAGTATCTAAATATCCGGCAAGTGCAATTCGAATACTTGAGTATCTAAATATTCGACGAGTGTAATTCAAATTCTTGAGTATCTAGATATTCGACGAGTGTAATTCGAATACTTGAATATCTGAATATCCGACGAGTGTAATTCGAATACTTGAGTACCTAAATATTTTGTGCACCGATCAATCATAGATATTCGTTTTATTTTAATATCGTGGTGTGATCTATAAATGAAATTTGTTTCTAATCCTTATTTCGGTTTAAAACATTTTAATCTTCGAACAACGGTATTGAAATATTCAAATACACAAATATTTAAATAATATTCGACTGCTCGAATAATCGAAATTCATTCATAGTATTCAAATACTTGCAACATATGGGAGCAGTAAATTTTACCTACAGTCCCAGTTCTAGTTGCGAGGTTCCTTCCACCATATGTAATTATTAAATAGTTATTCTATCAACGTACGTTTTCAAAATGATCATGACGCACAACCTACTCCCTTTATCGGCCCGGTACGTGTATCCATGTCTAACGAAAATTACAAAATGCGTGCACAATCGAAACTTAAGTGATACAATATAAATTATAACGATTCCGAGTGAAACCAGTAATTGATCTCGGCAACATGTTTAAAATTTTGTTTAAAAACAAGACGTCGTGCTACTTTATCGGCTCGATAAAACCTATACCGGGTCCAAGTTAACGATATCTTATTTTGTTCGGTTTAGCTCGTTCATCAGACTTTAATCCATTAACGTTTTTCTTTGCTGCGCAAAAGTAGTCCATAAAGAGAATATTACGTCACAGGACGTGCAGCAATATTATATATCGATATTATAGGATATACTTTGCCATAATAACGATATCTATAATATCTGTTTCGATTACCGATTAACTCTTGAACTACAAGTTTAATTTGAACTTTGGTAAAATTACATTCGTACACATTCCCAACAAAAAATTGTAAATTCACTTTCTCCAGTACTTTTACATTATTATATTTTTAAAACCTATTTTTTTAATCAAAATTTCTTCATTCTTCCGTTCAAAAATATAATAATAAATAACAATCGAAGGCTATGAAAATATATTTACAAAACACAAACAACAGCGTGCAAGTCTTCCATTGCATACGCTCAATGACCGAAATATCCAAGTTATGACTCACGCGTATCGCTACGTCAACCACTGATGTCAAATAAACCATTTATCAATTATAACAATTCATCACTACAGTAACCCATTAAGTACCAGTGTCCTATTTAAAGAACATTCGGAATAACACTTCCCTTATTGTCAAAAATAATCATACATCGTTACTTTACCAACACCGTATACAAGAAACGAGAAACGAATCGAAATACAAAATTCTTCCATAAAAGTATAAATAACTATACATAACGGTGCACACTATACACCGTTATTAATCCGACACGGAAAACAATCCACTGCAAACGCAAAGTAACATCACGGTATAAGAAAAAAAAAAAAAAAAAAGAAAATCAGAATTAATAATAATGTTAAAAGAGAAGAAAAATTCCGCAAGAAAATATAAAATTCAACATTGAAAGTATCGTTCGTTGCTTTAGAAATATCGGTGTTTATTTACGGGGGCAGGCGGTGTAGATTTGAAATGTCGGTCACCGGTGGCCTACGCGGCTCGAACGGAACGCACGGCTGCGCGTCACCAATGATAAAAAAATCGCTCCCCGTTCGAAGAGAGTCCCGTCGATCGATATCGGGGGCGGTCGATAGCGTTCGCGTCCACGCGTAGCGCGAGGATATTTTTCTTCTCCTTTTTTTTTTTTTCTTTCTTCCGTACCCTTTCGTGGGACGCGAGAAATAGCGGGCATAACTGTTGTGCAAAGTCCTTATCTCGTTGTCAGTCTACCGTAAACTTGACTTTACGAGCGTTGCGAGCCGTGCCGCGTCGGCGCATAGCTTTTTCGCGGTTTCCACAGCATTTCGCCTCGTCTCGCCGACGTAACGGTTCCTACCGTCGCAACTTGTCGAACTCGTACGACCGGAAGATCAAATCCACTATCGACCGAGTGGCATTTTTCCGTCGGGGAGCGAAGTGTGCCACGGAAAAGCGGCAACGTTTTCACCTAGGCGGTGGTGTCGCTAACGCCGACGGAATTTCGAAACTGGTATGTATCTCGCCTCGACGAAAAAAAAAAAAACGAACGAAACACGTTCGCGAATACACCTCGATACGTCAGATTCCACGGATTCTATCGGGAACGTCGTCGCTCGATTCTTCGTAACCGTGTTTCCGGGAGCGTTTCAATCCGTGAATTCCACGAATCGTTGATAAACATCGACCCTACTCGTTTCCTAGAGTCGAGCGAATATTTGACGCCGGGAGAGTTCACGCGAACGAACGCCGCGTCTTGGGTACGTAATGAGACGGTTCTCGTACACCTCTTTGCGTCGATCGATCGCAACATTTCCATCGGCGATTAGGTCGTTCGAGTTTGTTGAACGTACACGGATTTCGTTCGGTTGATTCGTGTATGGAAATTTGTTACGTTGCTACTCGTTCTTGTGGTCACATTTTACGATCGAGACTACTCGGATGACTCGATGTTCGAATATTTTATAAGTACTCGAAGCTTGTGTATGAACCTCGAGTACACGAGTATTAGAAGGCTGCGTATGAACTTTGAATATTGGAGTGTTCGAATACCCGAGTATTCGAGTTTTCGAGTATTCGAATTGTTGAGTATCGTTATTCGAATAGTCGAATCATACGTGTATCGTGACTCGATCGTCGACGATTCTCGATGAGAAGATCAATAATCTGCATACACGTACACGTATGGGAAGGCACAAGATCGCGTGAGATGGTTTATCGCGTTCTACTCGTTGCACTCTCAATAATTTAATCTAAAGCGGTGGTTGTACGAGGCACGAATCGAGTAGACGAATAACACACGATAGAAAAAAAAAGGTGATTTTAAAGTCGTCCACGGTTTTGTTATTTTAATAGTATCGTATGTTTTTCATTGCGCGGCAATAAAACCGGTATCGGGACGAGTTTGATGACCTATCGTATCGTGACCTTGAAATGACTAGAAGATGAAAAGTCGGTGTTGAATCGTTCCTCAATTTTTGATTAAAGTTAATCTCGGTGATCTTCGGATAACCTTGGTCGGTAATTTTTTACACCCTCGCATCCGTCCTCCTCGAACCGTGCAACTTCCTTGTTAGTCACTTTTTATTTATATCATCGCAACAGAGGTATTTAACGTGATAATGATAAAAGAGACGCTACGTGCAACAGGATTGAGTTCAATTTTAATTCTTCAAATCCTACAGTTATCACTCCGGTATCGAATATTGTTAAAGAAATCGTGAAATCTTTTGTATCTTAATGCCGCGTTTGTTTTACCCCTTCCGTTTTTTCGTAAAAAGATACTTCTATGTTTTCGTTACGTTTCTTTCTCGAATTTGGTATTTATGGGGCAGATAATTCTGTCAGACTTTCTTTTGTCTTAATCTATGAGAGTTATATCGGTACAACACGACGTGTTAATACATTTCGGTTCGCGTACAACAGTTTTATTGCCTCGTTTTCTCGAATCACTGTACTAATATCAAGGTTTTGTTGTTTCCCGCGACCGATCTTTCAAAACTAAAGCCCGATAAATCCTGTTTGCGTACAGTTCACGTGCTTGATAACGGTGTATTTGCATTTATTCGATGTTAATCTCTATTTGCAGCTTAAAAGGTCAGCTAAGTCTCCTTTAATTGCGACGGTACGAAAATACGTTTCGTGCGCGATCCAAATTGTTTCCAAAGGTGAAAACAAACTTGTAAACAGTGTTCTTTCCTTCTTTCGTCGAATACTCGTACGATATTCGAAAGTTCAAATATTCGACTACTCGTTAGCGTCCCAAGACTCGAATATTCAGATACTCGAGCATACTGATACTCGAACGTTCCAATACTCAAATATTCGAACTATCGTCGTTACCGTTCGAGTACTCGTGAAACACCGAAACACTAAATTGCTCGAATAGTCCCAATCCTAGTTCCGATTGAATTTTCGATTCCACGTCGTTTCTTGCCGAACGCTTGAAGCTCGATGCCGCTCGTTAACTTCCGCGGTTAATTACATCACGGCCAGTGACGTAAGGCAGGAATCATCTGCATGAGGCCCATGGAATGTGTGAAATAATCCCGGAATATTTTCGCGGTGGTCATTGCGTACCGATTCCATTGGCTGCGCAGCGTAACAAATTATGCGACGATCTCTCCTCCTCCGTTACAATTAGACGGTCTGTATTCGCGTTTAGGGATCGTCATTAGCCGACGGACGCGGATATCGTGAAATATATTTATAAGTGTGTGGCTGCTAGCACTAACGGAATCTAACAACGACGCGATCGAACCGCGACGACGAAACAAACATCCGCGCGCTCAAGTTTTTGCAAAACTTCGTTTCGTAAAAGTCTTGTTGCGAACACGGTGTCGGATGCACCCCTGGCAGCTGCACGTGAAATTACGCGTTCAGACGGGAAGAACCGCGCCGCGGAGTAACCATCAGATTCTATTTCAGTCATCCAGCGCATCAAACGCTTAATAATCAGTGCCCCCGTGTCCCTTCCCGTACGATGGTCTCATCGTGCGTGTAATTCCTGACAATCGGTCGTCTTTCCCGCGATTATTAATTGCAATCCGACGCGGCTGATTCCCTACTTAATTCGAGCGTTGCACACGCGATAGCTTTCGATCAGGTTCTCACCGATCGACCGTGAAACTCGAAACGACGAATGCGTGTTTAAAAAGTTAACGAGAATCACCAGAAAACGATACTGGACTCGAGGTAGGGATTCTTTATCTCGAGTTGGGGACGACGAGAGCGAGAGAGACGGAGCAACGGAGCGCGAGACTCGCATTACATACGCTCGCTGTAAAATATAGGCTTCGACCAGTCTTTCACTGGTCAACCGTGAAACTCGAAACGACGAATGCGTATTTCGTTAAGATTAACGAGAATCACCAGAAAACGATACTGGAATTCTCTTACCGGAGGAAAAGTTTCTGAAACGATTTATAAAATAGATTTTGACGCTCTGGAGTGTATTAGACTCGAGGCAGGGATTATTTATCTCGAGTTGGGTACTATGAGAGCGAGAGAGACGGAGCAACGGAGCGCGAGACTCGCATTACATACGCTCGGTGTAAAATATAGGCTTCGACCAGTCTTTCACTGGTCAACCGTGAAACTCGAAACGACGAATGCGTATTTCGTTAAGATTAACGAGAATCACCAGAAAACGATACTGGAATTCTCTTACCGGAGGAAAAGTTTCTGAAACGATTTATAAAATAGATTTTGACGCTCTGGAGTGTATTAGACTCGAGGCAGGGATTATTTATCTCGAGTTGGGTACTATGAGAGCGAGAGAGACGGAGCAACGGAGCGCGAGACTCGCATTACATACGCTCGGTGTAAAATATAGGCTTCGACCAGTCTTTCACTGGTCAACCGTGAAACTCGAAACGACGAATGCGTATTTCGTTAAGATTAACGAGAATCACCAGAAAACGATACTGGAATTCTCTTACCGGAGGAAAAGTTTCTGAAACGATTTATAAAATAGATTTTGACACTCTGGAGTGTATTAGACTCGAGGCAGGGATTCTTTATCTCGAGTTGGGTACTATGAGAGCGAGAGAGACGGAACAACAGAGCGCGAGACTCGCATTACATACGTTCGCTGTAAAATATACGCTTCTTTTATTATACCGTTACGAGAACATTATCAACGAATCGCGAGGTCTTTCGGATGAAGATGAGTCCGTGAAAATTCGCGAATTCGCAGAATCCAAAAACGAGTCGTTTCACAATCGGAAGCAATCCGAAGGAGGTCGTATTTGGATTAATTTTCATCGAGAAAAATCTCACCGATCTATCGACGATACTTTCATAATTAACGATCGGATTAAAGCGATTTTAATCGGGATCACGGTAATTCTTGTAATAAAATCGGGATCACCAGTTCACTTGGAATTACAGTCCGAAACGTAATAATCCAAAAGTGATATATATTTAATATCTTCCAGTTAGATGTTCGTGGATAAGTAGAGCGTGCAGATACGGAATTGGAACTGAAAAGAATGCGACGTACTGTTAAATGCGGAGGAGGGAGTATTATGGAACGGGAATGTATAGTAATGCCAGGATTTGTAGGAGGATTTCCAGCGTTACTGATAGATTTATGTACACGTACACACGTGTAACTTTAAATGGAAATCGAAAATGTACAGCATCGCGCGGGTGGACTGGGTATCGAAAATACCTGTTATTTTCAACAACAAGATCGAAAATGAAAATTCACAGTGAAAATAGTACATCGATGATCCGTCGAATATTTATCAAACGCGTTATCGAAACCGAAAATACTTTTTTTTTTAATTGGAAATGTTTTTCAATACTGTTCCAACTCGTAGAAAATCATCTTCCAATTTTACAATAATTATCATTATTATTATAAAGAAACCTTGCACCGTTTAACGTGTAAATGTTACACGTATATTGTGCGCGTAGAATTTTGTAAAGGCCTGACGATGATAAAAATTGAAAACCATTACTCGCGATCGCGGATCCATGTGTGTGTGTAAAGCTACTGGTATAAAATCAAGTTGATGCAAATACGCATCATGTACGAACCGGAGGGTTAAATTGTAGTTACGATCTCGCGAAGAACGTTGTGTAACGAGAAACGATTCCATCCGCGCCACCAGCTTGCTCTAAACTACGGTAATCAAGGACCCCACCTGCTAACGTAGATATTTCTCTGCCCCCTCCCCCTCTCTAGAAACAGATGTCGACGTGACAGCGTTAATCGAAAGGTGTTAAAGCGACGAGAAGCACGAAGCTCCGACCGGTGACGATAACTTTTCATTCGGTTCGTAAGTACAGAACGAACCTACAGGGCTGTCGCAAAATCTACGAGCGTGTATCTGGGACCATACTTCTACCATACGTACCACTTCTGCCATAACTTCTGTTAAAAGTATACTGTGTTATCGCGAGAAAACAAGAATAAAGAACATCATAGTTTGTAATTAATTGGAATTTATTCACACGGTCAACAGTGAGAGAAAAGTAACGATATCGTTCAAAAATGGCCACCTTTTGCAGTTACGAAGACTCGCTGAAGAATCTTCAAGATTCTTTCGGAAATTACTTTCGTCGGGGGTATTTCACGAACCACCGAAATTATTAAAAGAAGTCTGCTGGTTTCATTCTCCATCTCTGGCCACAATTCATAATTAAGGACACTTTAAAGCTGGGCTATCAGGGGGCCAATCTTCGTCTGAAACCAACCCTGGAAAAGTCCTATCAAAAGATCCAGCTTTGTCTGTGAACGAGACTCGTACTCGTTCTTAAGGTTCTTCTACTCCCAACAGTATACCTTTCCGGTAGACTTTGGTCTCGGTTTTATCGTCTTTCTCATAGAAACGAGGGCGTGTCGAATCTTAGTGGAGTCACTCCATCCAAATTACTGACTTTCTGTCAGACCGGATTTGAATCCACTTACGAACTATTATAAACTTTGGTTGGAGAGTATGCTCTGCGAAACTACTCGAAAGTACCTTAAAATTTACCTATAGAAGATCCTGTACTTTGTGTGCAATCCTGCATCGCTTAGACGGTCGTTTCGTAGCTACTAAAAATGATTCCACTTGTAAAAATGAAACTTACAAGGTGGTGTGTGCAGTCGAGGACATAAATATCCAAATCTTTTGTATCTCGGACACAACTACTCGAGTTATTGCGTTATTTCATAACGAGCAAACGTTTCCGGTTGATTACTAATTGCATCGCATAGATTGTCTACGCGTTTCTGTAATTCCTGAAGAATTTGTGCCGAGGGAAGGTCAGATGTGCTAACTGATACGGTTTCTTGGCATTCGTTCTAATAGTTCCTATGTCTGCTTAAAATTGCTGACTGTAATGACCGCTGTAACTTAGACTTACAGCATCTCGAGAAGAAAAGGTTAACTTCATAAATTCGAAACGCGAACGATTACGCACCGTGAGCAAGTCGTAAAATTGTTAATCTCTTAGATGAGAGCGTTAACGATTTAACGACATATCGATCGATAGAGAACAAAAAAAAAAAAGAAAAGTCGTTTACGATCGTATTCGTTCGCGGAGATTTGAGAACGTTAAAAATAACACTGCACGAAATGCTTTCCTGTTCTGATTTTTCTTTCTTTTTTTTCTTTTTTTGTTCTCTCATCATCCCGGTTTTTAAAATACGACTACCACATTTCGTAGGAATCACTCGGCGAGACAAATATTTGCGAAACGGTTCTCAAATTATGGTTCAACCGATTGGAGTGTTTACGTGTCGTCTCTCGTCATTGAATCTCGAAACGTGAAAATGAATCGTCTCGAACGTGAGCTTTTCTCTTTCTCTTTTTTTCTTTTATCATTACGTTTACCGTATTGTCGAGTATCGCGTTAAATCTTCTCTGAACTTATCTGTTCAGGGAAAATCTGGACACGCGCAATACATCGTTCGACAAAATGTAATAACGCTAATCGGTTGAATATAGATAAGGAAGGAAAATATTTGCTTAACTCTGCTACGACTTTTTCTCGACCGTCCCAGGAAATTATGTAAATTGGTTCAAGAAATCGTGATTACGGGGGTGCCGCGAATAGTCCCGAACATTATTTTCGTAACGCGCGAAACTTTCGTTCGGGGAACAACCCCGACGATCACGGGGAACGAAACAAAGAAACAACGGTAACTTGCACAAACCGCGCTCGCCAATCGCACATATAAATCTGGAATTGTTAATGCAAAAATTTACACAATTTTTATAGCTGGTATGCACCGACCGATAAAATCGTGGTTGCGCGGCACGCGAAATTACGATAAATTCCCTGACAGAAGGCAAAGAAACGAAACAGCTCGTTTCGAGGTCGCAGTAATTTTCGATGTCGCCTGCAGTAGGGAAGGCACAACAAAGTATTACATCATACAGTTACTTACGGATTCAATCGGAGGGCAAATACAGCTATTAATGCAAATTTTATTTATTCATTTGACCAGACGGGACACACCGGTTATTATTATATGCAGGGAAATGGAAAACTGGTGATTCTTTGCTCCCAGTGCGTGCGTGTAAACAACGTAGTATACAATGTAGTATACGATGTAGTATACAATGTAGTATGCAATGTAGTATACAATGTAGTATACAATGTAGTGTACAATGTAGTATACAATGTAGTATACAACGTAGTATACGATGTAGTATGCAATGTAGTATACAATGTAGTATACAATGTAGTGTACAATGTAGTATACGATGTAGTATACAATGTAATATACGATGTAGTATACAATGTAGTATACAATGTAGTATACAATGTAGGATTCCTTGGATTCTTTGGTTCTATAGAAGTATAAAATAAAATTCTACGATGGAATGAATGTATGACGAGAATATGACATCCTAATGAATTTAACTAAAATTTACGTTACTGTAAATTTTCTTTGTAATTTTCAAATTATATTTCAATATATCCTATTTTTTTCTTTTACGTACAATTCTCTTTTTCTTCGTACTTCTGAACATTCAGGTACTGTTTTTAACCTGTTTGTAAATTATTATGGCGGGTATACAGTTAATAAATACTGTAAAGATAAATTATTGTATAAAAATCGGGTAAGAATAATGGATTCAATGTATCGAATTTCGGTTTTCATCGAGTATTTTTTGTAAAATAATTAACGAATTTACACATTTCAATGACTGGATTGCCATAAGAAAGACTGGTTTTAAAGTTTCTCGTTCGAAGCAGTGAATTATCGTAGCTAGCTAGAGCAGGAGTTGTAATAAATCGATTTCAATATGATAAAGCTATTGACGCGGCCATTAATAATTTGCAGAAGAAAAATAGCATCGGCAAAGTATCTAGGCTTCCAGTGTGCGCATATTTAAACGACATAATGCAAAATTATAGTCACGATTCACTCAATCTATTCAGTTTTATTAAAATTGAAGGCCTACGTGCAATAAGAACAAATGGCACAATTTTCCTTGAAATTTTATTATCGTTTTATAAAAACTTCGTTAAATTCAATGATTATTACACGATATAAATATAACTCCATCGTTTAATCGCCTTCTATCCAACTTACACTCCGATATGATCTCAAACTTGATATAAGCCATAGAAACAAAAACAAAATCAATGAGTTTCTACTGCTTCGATGAGTAAAAAAAAATTAATATCGCGCAAAGTATAATTTATGGATACACAGGGGGTGTAAAAAGGAAAACCTGATACCTCTCCAATTTGGCCCTGAAATTATTAATAAATCGATAAGAATAAAACGCATCGATAGTTTACATACGCAGTACTATCCGCGGTATTCTTACCCAAATAAATGTCAATCGATGAATAACGCATTATATCCAAATGTAATTCGACCGTTTACGCGAGTGTTGTCTCGGATCAATTGTCTCGTGTCTCTCGAACACGAACTCGTTTACCCCAGTTTCTTGGGTATCCTGATCTCTGGTTACACCTCCCGTAAACAATCAAGTTACTCCCCAATTTACGCCCGATCGCTCGATATTATTCAATACACGTATCTCGTTGATCGATGTTTCGTTTCTCGTAACGTTTCGAATCGTGAATAATTAAAAGTACGATCATCGTCGAAGTTTACCAATATATCCTCTCAAATCCTTCGACCGTCCTATTTGTTTCCAAAACAAATCATTCCGTACAAGTCGTCGCAAACTTTCCCTGTACGATGAACTACCAACGATACGAGGAAGAAAACACTACGCGTACCGTGTTTACGAAAACTTCCTACCTCAACAAGTGTCTCGAAGGTTAATCGCGAGCCGAAATAAAATTTCACGTACACCAGGTGCTGTTTAATAAACGAGAGAAATTCAACATTCTCGGCAATTTATAGTAAAATGATCGCCTACCTGTTGTCGTAGATAGTGACACTTGGCTCGCACCTGCGCTGCGATCACAAAACTTTTTCGACCGCGGTCAACTTCGAGGGGTACGTTTTCGCGATATCGAATCGGTCTCACCGATAGGACAAGTTACGCGTGCGACGGTCGTACACCGACTGACGCGACTGTGCCGCTCGCGAGCAACGTCACCGTCCGACTGCGGACGGCGCCTAACCACTCGCCACGCGATTGGTCGACGACCGACCACCTTGCACGTATACGCGCGCCGTACACCTGGCTAAATTGCGCGGGACAGTCGTGTGCGTTTGCGCGACCAGGAACAACAGAGGTGGAACTGATACCACCGAGCGTATTTTTTTCAAGACGAATGAATGAGATGCGCTCGTTCGCTGCTTGGCTCGCGTTCGAAGTCTCGATGCTCTACGGTAGACCCACGGAGGCAATAGGGAACTTGTGTAGGAATGTGGCCGACGCGTTTGAATGCTGGTAACGTATCAGCTTGCGATTCAATACGCTCCGCGACAGTAAAACGGAACACTTGAAAGTTTTTAATGCATTTTTAAATTAACCGAACGTATGTACGAACCGCGACTGGAACTATTCGAGTAATTTCGTACTGGAATATCCGAGTATTCCGAAACGATCATTGAAATATTTTGGTATCGTAATATCATTATTATTCGAGTAAGACGGGACAGTAGATAAAGACTACGCGATTTACAGCCCGTGATACACATTTAGTATAATTGTTCAGATAGTTGATCGACGTTGAAAATATTCGAACAGCTACTCGAGTATTTGAATTACATTCGCCGAATGGTTGAATTACCAAAGTGTTCCCACATTATCGATACGTTTAGAACAGGGATTCTTTACGATTACGATTAGAGATATCAGCTTTTACAACCTGTGGATTCAATTGTCGTATCTTACCGTCGTAAAGTAAGTCTACTGAAAATAATGTAACGTCTTTGCAACTGTACGAGGAATTGTGCGTCTCAACTATCGATCAAATTTGGCAGTATGTAATTGCGTTAAAAAATTCGAGCAATGGTATTCGAATACTCGAGTAGTCCAATAATGGTATTCAAATGCTAAAATATTTGAATGATAATATTCGAATAGTCAAATATCCGAACAACGATATTCGAACGTTCAATTGTTCGTGTTACGTATTCGAATAACCGTAAGATACACGAATATTAAACTATTCGAACAGTAGCAACCCTGGCCTGAATACGGAACATTTTAGAATCATCCGGAGCATTGTTGACGAGAAACTAGAAAAAGGTACGGGATCTTTCCACGCGTTTCGCGTTTCCGAGATTTCCGTGCTTCTATCCGCGCGTGCTATTCAAGCGTCGAAGAATACGTGCTCGCTGCACAAAGTATGCAAATAAAGAAATGAATTCCTCGAAAGAAAGCTCGGTGAACGTTACATCATTCACGACAGAATTTTTACACGACGACATAAAGAATAACAACTTTCGCCGTTCCTCGTTTATAATTTGGTGAAAGCGCGCTAGGCATCTCTTACATCCGAAGTTCGTTCAATTTCGAAGACGTCTATTAGCCTTTATTGCGCAGGAAGATCGTCATATTTAATTAAGCGCGCAATCGTACGAACATCACCGTATCGTTCGTCGCGGAACGAAAGTTTTGCGCAATTCTAATCTTTTTTTTTTTTCTTTTTCTTTTTTTTCCCCCACTTTTTCATCGATTCAGTCACGCGTGGTTTTTCTTATGCATTTTTCATCGGGGGCCGCCTAACGTTTGATCACAGCCGACTGATTGTCATTAATGCTCGGCGAGCACACGGAGCGCGTTCACCTGCATGCCGGTTAATACACGTATCATTGCAAAACCACGAAATCGCGAAACAACCGAGCGCTGCGTGCAGAATATCACGCGAGGATACGCTGCGTTGCACGTAGAAACGATAAAGGGTGCCAGTTGAATGTTAAAATAGAAACGACGATTTTCACTTGTTTGCAAAATACCAATTGGTTCGTGTTCGCTCGGTTCGATCGTTCGTGGGGCTCGATATTTTCGCCAACGAAAAATAAAATTGAAAACTCGTTGTCTTACCAGCCTATTGTGCTGATGAAACTCTCGGTATAATTGGAGAGAAATTTTAGGTCGGAATATCTTTTAAAATTGCGTCAATGTGTAGACATTTTAAATAGAAAACTTGGGTGTTTGGTATGTAAAACTAATTTCGATTTAGGGCTTAGAATATTCGAACCTTTACAAATACCTACGTATTCGAATAAACTTCGAATATTGTCATTATATACGATATAACTCGAATATTCGAATTATATGCGAATACACTTGGAATATTATCATTATATATGATATAACTCGAATATTCGAATTATATGCGAATACACTTGGAATATTATTATTGGAATTATGTGAAAATGCACTTTAAATATTACTATTCGAATTATGTGAAAATACACTTTAAATATTATTATTCGAATTATGTGAAAATGCACTTTAAATATTATTATTCGAATTATGTAAAAATGCACTTTAAATATTATTATTCGAATTATATGAAAATGCACTTGGAATAATATTATTCGAATTATAGCCGTCTTATATTTGAATCATCGAATAGATCGGATATTTTAATCGAAAAAAAGTCGATAAAAATCACTCGATGTATCGAGAAAACACTACCTTGAATTTCAACCTCTTCAAAGACAATTTCGCGTTTGAAACGAACAATAATTCAAGTTTATCGGTCTCGTGACATCTAGTAACATCTTTACTTGCACGTACTGTTGACAGAAGTGTAGAAAGTCAAAATGGTGACCTTGTGCGTCGATGCATGGTTCTACAGTGATTCGATATGGACAATACTGAACGTTGTTCGTAACACCGGATCATATGGCACGATCGGGAAATCTCTTGCACACATCTCTTACGCATATAAAACGGATTGCTTATCTCACACTTCGACGACATTCACCATGAATGAAAACCATATTGACTTTCTCCGTTTCGATGTAACGCAATACGAAAGTTTGAAGAAATTTATGACACCTTGTTCTTTATTGAATTTATTTTATTTTCTCACCATCGTTCTATAGACTATTAGTATTCACGAATACGATAATGCGATTCAAGTTAAATATTTTCCTTCGCAGTTGAACTTCGACGACCTCTAACGTTCTTCGATCAGAGATCAATGTACGTATTTTAAAACGATCTATTAAAGGGCAAGTTAAAAAACAAAGTTGCTCAGAAATAATTACATCGGATCGTGTCTCCCTTGAAATCAAACAAGATTTCCAACATCCGGTTTGAAATATCTCATCCTATATTGAAAGACATAATTATGAATATTTAATCAAAATTTCAGTGGTTACTGCCATATTACAATGTTTGATTATTTTGTACGATAAATACATATGGAAACTTGATTCCAACATTAGTAATTAATTCGTGGTATTAACATAGATTACTGTGCATAAAAAATGACAAGGTGTCACGCTACACAGCAGTTATGAATGTTAAACCAGACGCAGCAGTAAATATTGACCCATTAGGCCGGAATTTTTCCGCACGTGCTGTAAACAGGATAGAATATTTGTTGTTTCATAATATTCAGTCGCGACTGAATCGAAGTAAAAAAAGTTCATCGCTCAATGTCCATAAAGAGACAAAACCAAAACGAGAATTGCGTTCTACGGTATATCGAATTTATAAAATGGACAATTTAAACTTTCAATTCTTTAATTTCTCAATTTTTACGACAAGGAAACGCATAAAATATCATTGTATGGGAGAATCGCGTACATTTCTAACAATCTATCCCGGTTTGATATTTTTTTAAATACTCAAGAACGTACAAAGGTATCTCACCCCTTCCAAGTATCTCGTCACCGGTTCTGAAACACGAGCATCCTTCAAAACACTACAGTTGAATGCAAAAAAGAATTGTTCTCAGGGGTGATGAGAGGTAAGGGGAATGCTTATAAGTAGACCACGTTTCCATGACAATGTTACCAGACATCTGGCAATGGCTTGATATCTATGTATGCCAAACTGACAACTAGTAGTTGTAGTCAAAGTTGTATCTACTACGTGACTTCAAGAATACAAATATAGGCCTGCAAATGCTCAGTTGTTAAGTTACAGACATTTAATGTTTCTCATTAGAGAACACCTTCGAATAGAATATAAAGCACATCAACATAATTTCCATGTTCTTGTACACACACACACACACACAGCGTAAACAGTGGTAGGTGGATATTAGCTAACAATAACAGTAACAGTAACGATTATAATCCACAACACGTCGCAGTGGAACTTGCCGAGGAACACCACTTTGAACGAATATTATTTCACGAGTACAACTTAAGAGACTTGACTTATAATTCACATCACACTATTCGAATACATATTGGGAGTATTCAAATATTCGGTGCACAAAATACTCGAATAGTATTTCACTTTTATTTGGACAGTATTCGACTTTTATTCGAATAATATTCGACTTTATTCGATTTCATTCGAACAGTATTCGACTTTATTCGATTTCATTCGAACAGTATTCGACTTTATTCGATTTCATTCGAACAGTATTCGACTTTATTCGACTTTATTCGATTTCATTCGAACAGTATTCGACTTTATTCGATTTCATTCGAACAGTATTCGACTTTGTTCGATTTCATTCGAATAGTATTCAACTTTATTCGATTTCATTCGAACAGTATTCAACTTTATTCGACTTTATTCGATTTCATTCGAACAGTATTCAACTTTATTCGACTTTATTCGATTTCATTCGAACAGTATTCGACTTTGTTCGATTCCATTCGAATATTCGAACACAGAAAAATTGGACAATCCCCGGCCTCGATAGACACGCACTTCGGTTGAAATCACTTTGGCTATGAATCGAGCTCGTTATTTCGGTCGTATAGATTGAAAAATGTAACGCTATTACTCGTTTTTAGCGGGCAACCATCGTGTACGCAACATGCTCGCAGACTGGCCGGCTCTGGCCTAGCGGCAATCTATATCTCCCAAGACTAACTATGTGGTACGTTTTCTCGTACATATCTCTGAGCGTGACAGTGTATCCGCAACAGAGTACAGAAACAGTTACAATCTTGGTCTCAGGGCGACGCCGACATTACTCTCTGTCCGTGCCGGTGTCGTATTTAATCGAGAGCCGCGTAATTTATGCGCTTCTTATGCGGCCCTTCGTCGTCATCCGCCTGAAATTGCCGCGAGGAACCAGTTTCGCGCTTTTTACGCAACGACCGAAATACGATAATTGATACCTGGCCCGATTAGACGACGCTCCTCCCGTGCCGGGCTGTACATCCTATAAATACCGCGTGCAAACAAGAGATTTGACGATACGAACAACCTTCCGACATACAGAGATAACAGGTGGTATGAAAATACATACATAGTAAGTAACAGGTTGCTTGCGTAGCGATTACGGCCAAGATTCTGAGTTTATCGATGCGTCGATGCGTATTACCCAGATACACACATAGAACCGACGATAATGACGATGACAACGACCGCGCTGATGAACCTTTGTTCTCGCTGAACTTGAGCAACCGTTAACAGTCCCTCTTGCGCTCAATTTCAGGAATAATTTATTTCCAACGGGCAGTACGTAACGATCTACGGTATTTCCTGGTTAATTGAAACGCCTCGGTTAATCGATTCCACTTCTGATCGATCAGAGAGGGAAGGTAGCGATTCGCATCTAGAAACTGATCCGTTTTATCTTCGAGATAAATTCAATTATTCGGCCAGTTTCAACTCTACGTTACTTTCGAAAACAAATATTTGAATGCACAGTTTTAAATACCCTTTCCACTTGTCAATAATTAAGATTCCTTTTCATTATCTGCATTCTGTGCGTATATTTCTAGACAATAAATCGTGTCTCCTTTCCCATGCAATTCATTCTGAACTCGAAACGAAATTAAATTTCACGATTGTGTTTATTATCCATCAAGTTAACTCACTATTGATCGTTTCGTTGTTCCTCGAACAATCTAACCAACGAGGAATCGCAGTATCTTTGGAGTTTAGAAACAATGGACGATGTCCAAGGAAAGAAAAGTAACATAAGAAGAAATTCTCGGTCAGACACGAGTAACCTCGTGTAATCGACTTGACCCCATGGGACGATTAGCCAAATTGAAAGGTCTCGCGGGCAACTGTGAGTCATGACATCTCCTTAAAGTTCACGATCGTTGACGCGGTGCCGGTGTTTCGTAGCTTCTGACGCGTGCGTTTAATAAATATAGCGCGCCCGCGATAGATCGAAATTTATGAAAGTTTACACCGACGGGACGAGGGACGGGTGTAAACGGATTTGCGAATTTTAACGAGGCTCGATTCGTACCGTGCGTATCCATTCTGACAGACGTGGCGCTCGGATGATGTCAAGGTAACAGCGTCTTCGTGATTCCTGGCAATTTCGCCGCGGACTCGAGTGCATTTTCAAATAAACGTTCGCGAAGAACTGTGTACACAGCTGCGGTTACCACAACGAACAACATGATTTTTCAACAGCTACGCGTTGTCTCGATGCGTACGATAATTAATTTTAACTCTTGTTCCTTCACTCGTGTTCCATTTGATCGATTACACTTACCAGAATTTTATTTCTTCGCGTACAAGCTATCGGACATTAATCAACCAAAAGTGACCAAATTTTTTAACCATTCCCGCGTTGCACAAATATTTGAGAGTAAAACATTCTTCGTCTATATATATATATCAAAATATTTCGCAATCGTACAAATTTACTCCGATCTGATTCAGGTTCAACGATATGATTCAAATACAAGGGACACGGTTTTGTGAATCTTCCAATAGGCGTGCACAATTGTTTTCCGCGATTACAAAATAATTATGAACCGTTTCTCGCTCGACTAAGAATAAAATTGCAAGAGAATCGAGAAATACGAATACTCGAGATTGCGAAACTTTTCGGTTCCTTCGTCCGAGATGTTTCAACGATTAGATATCTAACCTCCGGTCGCAGACGGTGTGGTTCCATTTGATTGACCATAACTCTTCGACAAATCGGAATATTTCGATCGAATTTAATCGATTCGTGGCTCGATACGCGTACTTTTAGATGATGGATAAACATTCGACGAAAGTGCGCATCGTTGTCGCGAGAAAAATTCTCTGAAAAGTCACTTCGGTTTTCAATCTGACGTAATCCGTTAAGTCGATCCTAATAAGAGAAAACAGGATTAAACTGTTACGCGTTGACTCGTAGCCATAACTTGCGAGGTTCGGATAAACACGTTCGCGGTTATAAATGTCATCGATCATAATAAATTGTCCCAGTGCACGATAACAAGCCGAGCAATGTGAAACGAACAACCCGGGGGCTGGTATCAGATAAAGTAATTCATCGATGATACGCTCGCCTTCGACCGAGGTCAGTTTCAAAACTGTAGATAATAATTCAGGGAATCCCGTTTAAAAATAGTCGATACCCCACTCCAGATTTATCTCGAGACCCAAAGTACATACTTGAGATCGCCTCTGGTTATCTTTCGGAAATTATCTAAGATTGCCGGCCGACCGCAATGTCACTCTGCGAAACAGGAAGCGATTGTCTGATTTTTCACGTTGGCGGGGAATACTTCCTAGTGGGGGTCAAGTTTCAAAATACTCGGGGAACGAGATACAGTCCATTCGCATCTTCTGTCCTCTACAATTACGCAACTATGCCAACATACGCAGGAAATCCCGAGAATAATGGAACAATCCACGTAGACGCGAGAACGTGTCAAAATTCGAGCATTATCTATCCGCACCTGTTATAAATTATTATTTTGTCGCAAGTATTCGTCTATCGTTCCGTTACAAGTATTAGACTGTTGTCGACAGTGAGGAAAATTATGAACCGATCGAACAAATTAATTTATCTGCACAATTAATTTTAAAAGAAAGATAACGGTTGAAAAGAATGACCACCCTTTGCAACGAGCAAGGATTGCACGCGATGCAGCTAATTCGTAGCACGTATAGCGTACACTCTATCTCAGTGTTTTTCAAAATGGGAGGAGAAGATTACAATGGACAAATTTGCTCAATTTAAAACGTGTGGATAACTTAAACATTTATTTCACCGGTGTATATTTTTCTTGTATCTGTTCGAGCTTATTACTTATCTCAATGGTAGAAATCTTTTTTTAGAGACCGAGGGGAAGGAGACCTTTTAAGTTTCAGAGTCAGGAATTATTTTCGCCAGTGTTGTTAGGGCTACTCGAATTTTTCAAGAGACGTTTCTCGGACCACAGTCTCCGAAACTGACCACGGTCTGTAAACGTTTGCAAATGGATGAAAATTCGACCCGAGTTAGTTCAACCGAAGATTGATCCTTTGGTAGCCCAGATTCGAATCTGATCGATCGTGAGTCCTGGTCAGAGCTGGAGGACATGCAAGATTCATAAATTTGGATAGCTGAAAGAACACCTTGACACAAATTGTTCCTAAAATAACCTTGTTGCAAGCTTGTTTCTCGGAGGAAAGGTGACCATCTTGAATAAAATACTCTGTATCGATTTCAAATATGTTTGCAGTAACGTAGCATGCATTTGTCAATTCTTTTTCTCCTTTTTTTTTTCTAGATATCTAAGGTGATACCGAGTATCCTGAAATTGTTGAGCAACAGTGCATTTTATCTGTATTTTCGTGTCCTTCTGTCCGTTCGTTTGTCACGCGTTTACCATGGCCGTGCAAAAACTATCGGATGTGATATGTAACCTGTGTAATTTTTTCGATTCTCTTCAGAGAACCGACAAACTAAACGTTTCAATACCGTCTTGTGGACTTATGACACAACGAGTAATGCTGGCCACTTTATTTACACTAACAAGTTACGCGTATCGGTGTACTTAACCTCGAGTTTTTCAACGAAACTCGCTTAGGGGTGAGAAAGGTCCTCGCGCGGCAAGGACTCGAGATCCTTGAGCAAAAAAGATACAAACTATATGTACACGTAACGCAACCCAATATGTACAATAGAATCTAGATGGTTACAGAAAAACGAGACTGAAAATTACTACAAATATCGAGGTACGTGCAATTATCGATGTAACCAATGCAATAAGAAGTTCCACTTACACAGTATATTTCCGCTACTTATGACCGTTACCATCCTTTCCATTCCTTTACACGACGAAACAAACGAGTTATTCTCCTGTAACTCGGTGTTTCTATTTATAAAAATTATACAATAATATAATATATTCTGATACAATAGTGTAATGATATATCGGTAATGTTCAAGCGCGTTTAATCGTATTACTAAAAATCAGAGAGAAATGTAAATAGCTGACTATAAATAAAGAAATATAATTGAATAACGGCGAGTTCTAGCGGATATTCATGAGACATAACGAACTTGCAAGATCGTCTCGGTAAACGTGGTCCAAGTCCGAATCAATACAAACGAGGCAAACATTTTTTTTTTATTAGACACATTTCAATTTAAAATTTTCTGTATACTCGAACCTCGAATTCGTTATGTTTGGTACGTACCAACAACAAGGTAAATGCGAAACCGAAATTTATTAAATTGTTTTCAGCATTTGGGTTTTGTTGTAAACATACTATCCTCTTGGTAGTACGCTTTGCTAATACATTTTCTTCTTATTGTTAATAAGATGTTTAATATGTTCCTTTCGATGTTGATCCATTTTGATAGTTATTCTAATTAAATTACACAAATTAATATACCAAACGTATCGTGACTAATTAATAAATGTTTATTTTAATCGTTTAGTTTTTGAACATTTCTCCAGCGGTATTGGTCGCTCCCTCTTCGACAACCGGAGGATATGAATGGTATCGATCGATGAAGATAGTATTTACGATAAAAGACTCATCAAGGAACACATAAACGATCTAACTGTGCGGCTTATAAGATAACGTCTAATTCTTTCCGAGTATATGATCGATGCTAGATCCGCTGATCGATAAATAGATACGTCTTGAAGTTGCTCTATGATCATCCTGGCCGGAAAAATTTCTGGAACATTTTCCATCCACTATCATTTAAATAATTCCATCGATCCGTACACGAGACCTTAATGTGACCTCGTTAATGCAAGGTTTATTCAGGAACGTAGGGTTCGTTTTCGCGTGACACAAAGTCGTAACATTTATTGCCCTGACATTGAATACCAAAACATTTGTCGTCGTGAAAATTAACAGTAACCTCGTCACGAAATTCCCATCGATATCACAAACAGTACAATGTCACGGAGTTAAAACGAAGTTTGATTTTTGATGTTGTTTCCAAGGCGATGCCGCGAACTGTGTACAATAATAACTAACATAATACCATCGACACGACGATATATAAACAGAACACCACGTACCAGTTCTCTTCTAAAGTGGATGCTCTTGAAACATTTTCTTCGCTAAATCCGCTTTGCTACTCTGTTACACAATTTTCTTTTAATTCTATTTATTCGTGCATCGATCATTTTCCTAACAACGACGGCTGTATTTCTTTATTATTTCACTTTAGTTTACTTTATATTATTTCCTTCTCTTATCGACGTAACTATCATTTTGCATATTTCTCCTTATTCTTTTATTGCGCTCTTATTAAACCGTTTTCAAAGTTAGGTTAATAACATATAACTGTATCTCGTTTTTGCGTCGACCGTGTACTTCATTTTACTTTCTTCGATCAGTACTGCGATATTATTTTTTTCCTTTTCAATGTATAATATCTTCGTACAATAAAGACACATTTTCTCGTGATGTGTCGCCCAACCTGTGTAATTTATTTTTGAAAATTCAGTTTTGAGAAAATAGAGAAAAATCTTTGTACAAAATTTGAATCATTGCTACTCGTTATGGACTGAATACAATGCAAATTTTCTCGTGGTATCCAAACGTGTGTAATTTATTTTTGAAAATTCAATTTTGAGAAAATAGAGGAAAATCTTTGTACAACATTTATAAGTGACTGCTGCTCGTTATGGACTGAATATAGTACACATTTTCTCGTGACATCCCAACGTATGTAATTTATTTTTGGAAATTCGATTTTGGGAAAATGGAGGAAAATCTTTGTACATTTATGAAAGTCATTGCTGCTCGTTATGGACTGAATACAATGCACATTTTCTCGTGACATCCCAACGTGTGTAATTTATTTTTGAAAATTCAATTTTGAGAAAATAGAGGAAAATCTTTGTACAAAATTTGAGTCATTGCTGCTCGTTATGGACTGAATACAATGCAAATTTTCTCGTGATATCCCAACGTGTGTAATTTATTTTTGAAAATTCAATTTTGAGAAAATAGAGGAAAATCTTTGTACAACATTTATGAGTCACTGCTGCTCGTTATGAACTGAATACAATGCACATTTTCTCGTGGTATCCAAACGTGTGTGATTTATTTTTGGAAATTCGATTTTGGGAAAATGGAGGAAAATCTTTGTACATTTATGAAAGTCATTGCTGCTCGTTATGGACTGAATACAATGCACATTTTCTCGTGACATCCCAACGTGTGTAATTTATTTTTGAAAATTCAATTTTGAGAAAATAGAGGAAAATCTTTGTACAAAATTTATGAGTCATTGCTGCTCGTTATGGACTGAATATAGTACACATTTTCTCGTGATATCCCAACGTGTGTAATTTATTTTTGAAAATTCAATTTTGAGAAAATGGAGGAAAATCTTTGTACAACATTTATGAGTCATTGCTGCTCGTTATGGACTGAATATAGTACACATTTTCTCGTGGTATCCCAACGTGTGTAATTTATTTTTGGAAATTCGATTTTGGGAAAATGGAGGAAAATCTTTGTACATTTATGAAAGTCATTGCTGCTCGTTATGGACTGAATACGAAAATACATAGATGACTGTCTGCGATAAAGCGGTGCTCGATAAAGGAAGGTAAGATACGTGGAGCCTTAAGGCGTGGGTCGTTATCGCGAAGTGCTACTTTGCGGGATCTATGTATGCTCCCAGTGGCCGCTAGAACGACACGAAGCAAAACAAGAAACGATCTGGATAGTCCGATCAGATTCGTGGCAAATAAGTTCCCCGACTAAACGCGTCGTTTTACAGTCTGATAACCGTGGCTGTAATTTTTACTGCGCGTTATCCGGCGATCTCACTTTCGAGAACATAAAATTACTACGATGATCGACGAGATCTGTGGGTCATCCAGCTTTCAAGCGACTGTCGATTCGGTCGAAAACGTGGCAACTGGTGATCTCTACCTCGAGGTAAGACCAAACTATGCGTAAATCGTTCGAACATGAGAGAGTAAATGAAATACACTGAAAATGAGAGAGATAGTGCAACAACGAGCAAGACTCGCATTACACGTGCCCGATAATTCAATTGTATCTTTATAAGAATATTATCGTTGAATCGGCAAAATTTTTTCAATATAACGAGTCCAAACGCGACCCCATTCGGACGTTTTTTTTTTTTTTATTATTCACAATTAACAATTTTATGGAAACGTTTCGAATATCGTACGATTAAAAATGATCCGAACGAGGGTCGCGTTTAGGTTCATTTTCATCGAGAAAACCTCACGAAATAATTGATAATATTCTTATAAGAATACAACGAACGGTATAAAAATTCTTATTTTGCATTATTTTTCGAATATTTCTCAATTATCTCGATATTGGTCTCTCCCTCGTACATAAAGTCGATACATTAACCCTTTGCACTCGAGGGTTCTTTGCTACCGGAAACCGACGCCTCGAGAAAATCCTTCAAGTCGTAAAATTAATCCGAAACATTTTTATATACTTCGCATAGATGCGTTTACGCTCCACAAGAACGTAACGTTTAAATTTCAATTTGAATTCCAAACCGTCAAGTTTTCCCGGATCGAAAATAGTACAGTGAATTAGGTGACGACCGAGGATCACCTCTCGAGTCCAAAGGGTTAATTCGCATGCAGAATTGCTCCGAAGTTACAGCCGTGTAGAGCATGTAATGCGAGACTCGTTCGTTGTTGTTCCATCTCGCTCGCTCACGGAACATTCTATTCTCACCTCTCGGCCCGATCTGAAAGAAGCATGATTCCTGAAACCAGGATGAGATTGCAACGAACGAATCGAAACGGTCCACGGTAAAGAATGAAAATCGTACCGGTTGCACGAATCTATGAAATTCGAAACCGTTCCACCTTGTTGCTAAGTAAAATACCTCGGAAATTCAAGGTCCGTGTTAGGTAATTTACTTTTCGAATTTCCAACTTCGTTAGGAAGAAAATACAAACAGTTAAATCGGGCAACCTTTTATCCGGGCACGTTAATATGTGTTATCTGATCGAACCCAGGATTTAAATCCCGAGCCGACCTTGCTTAATCTCACCGCGAAGGGCATCCCTGAAACTTCTACACATTGTAAATTCTTGCTTTATGTAGATGACGTTAAGGTATTCTAAATGGTCGAGCGCCGAGTAACGCGTTGTGCATACAAGGTGGGCTTAAATATACTCTGCGTTTGGTGTGACGAAAACACTATTATCTCTGGACGTAACGAAACATCACACTCGTGGCTTTAGCCGTAACGAAAACATTTGGTTCGATCGCGTTCAACAAATATTACATCAAATGAAATACACGTGTAACCACTGTTCGGTCTACGTATTGGTTTTAACAACCAATTCATCGCTCGTCTATCGCCACCGAAATAAGATTAACGAGATATCTACGGATTTAGGCTTCCTGAAACACAATTTCGGCAACGTGCGTAATTCTATCACATTGAAAAGATTACTCAACGCGACGATTTTAACTGTCATTGACCTCGTTACGACTGTAGTCGCATTTTTCAAGAATAACAAACAACCGGTTCGTCGCGAGACTAGAAAATTCAGGTCGATTACCGATCGCGATTATAAAACTATTTGTACAATGTGAATCGTTTGAAACAGACCACCTGAATAATTCTTTTACGTTAAAATTGGAAAAAGTGTTTCGCGTGGAAGTATGAGAACGTTTCATCCGAGGGGAACACTGTACAGTGCTATCTTTTTGGTTAGTAGGTCAAAGACGATTCAAGGTCGCCGACATTTTTGAACGGGACAATATCATTTTTCATTTACATTCTAACAACGACTTTTAAAACCATTGAAGGTCGTTTGGAAGCAAGGTCGTCGAGCTACATTTATTTCTACGTCTAAAGACGATACATTTATTGATAAAAAGTTTTTCAGTTACCCCGTTCGATGTCATTGTTACAATATCCGTAGAAGAAAGACTAATATAGGATACTAAACAAGTGTATACTTTTCCACCGTATTTTGAAATCGAACCTCGTATAATCACGTGTGGCAAATCAATTGAATAAACGATACGCATAATGAGAACGCTAATGCTCATTGAACGTCACCTACATGACAAGATGTGTTCTTGTTAATGCTGCCCCAGAGCAATTTATACTGTATACACATATGTACGCTCTATATTCATAAATTTCTATAATCAGTTTCGCTTTCCACTTCGATGCTAGTTGCAATTGTTTCCCTCTATTTACAGCGATCGAATGTCACCCGTGAATAACATTAATGGAAAAAACAAATATATATTCTTACTCGAAAGTGAATTTAACGCGCGTGGATCCCCTATGGAATGTTGAAGAAAAAAAAAAAAAAAAAAGACGAGGATGTGGCAACACTTTTTTCTTTATCCGCTGTACTCGTACGGCTTCAACGCCCACATAGAAACATTTACACGTTACCCGATGAAATAAAACACAGACGAGATCATTGGTGAGATTTTTAGTTTCGAAATTTTCTTCCGTTCTAGAACCACCGGTGAAAGTAGTGCAACTCGAGTGAAAGTCAAATTTATAGCATCAAGCCTTCGGGAGTATAGAAAGATGATTAATTAAACGAAAGAACGACTTAATGAAACGTTTAAACGTACGATCGCTTCCTGAAACCTCGAAACGTCCGCTGTACCTGGAAAATCATTCGCTTTCTTTATTGACCGTGTAGTAATCTCCGTGGATAAGATAATTCACACTTAAGTGTATACTATACAAAGTCAGAACGGGTGCACGTTATGGCGTGTTTAGATATTAACCCATTAGAAGCTGTCGTGTACACACTGGCGACGAGAACTCATAAAACGATCCAATCGGATGTTACTTCATTAGGACCATATTTGTAATAGCCCCAAGAATCTTCCAATACTGGATGAATATCATTAACGCGCGTTGCTCAAGTAAATAAATAATGGTCCAGTTGCGCATATAACAGACTACACATTCAACACACTTAATTCGAACAACTCATGAATATATACAGTATGTTTCACTATGTATATCTACATAGTATCATCGTTGTTGCAAATATCACGCGCAGTGTTGGACATTATTCGAATAAATATTCATCCGAACAATTGAACAGAAAATATTATTTTACACAACGATTCTTCGTTTACTAATAACAAGGCGTTCGTTCGTTTGCATCGTTCGAATGAATAACTAAATTCGTTATCGATGTTTCGAAAATTGTCCGTCATTCGTTATTCGATTAAAATTATCATCGACGATTGACCGTACGTTTGAAAACTATTTTAATTTCAACGTAGCTAATTACGTTAGAGCGCCTACTATTTTCCTCATTTACAATTAGTACGACGCCATGTTCGTAAATACCGGTTTCTGTTGAGATTCCAATTTGATATCTTCGTAAAAATTGCACGCGATAAAAATTAAGTTTCATATCAATTTGATAATAAGCCACCTTCCCGCAGGTTAGACTTTCCTCTTGCGCTCGAAATTGTTCAGATATTAAATTTAATCTCACACGAGGTGACGCGCAAAAACTGGTTTGCAACTAGAGTCTCTTATTTCACGTCTACACGAGTACACGTGAATTTAAGTTTGCGCGCAGTACAACACGTGATGCTATTTTCACGTCTACACGGGTGCACGATTACACGTATTCACGGGTACACGGATCACGTGCACCCTTGTATATTAAAATATGTACAAGATAGAAGGCTCTATTTACAACGCAACGATACTCCCGATCGCTTATCCGTAGATGGTAATATCGGACAATGCCGGTACGTTTTACCGTGAAATTAATTATCTCTGACTTTCACTCCTTATTGTGAATAAGAGCGATCAACTTTCGGTCCACGAGCTCCCATGATACGAATCAACGATGAAGCAAACGCGACAGCTATATATGTAGATACACGTCGGGTGGCAACATTTTTCTTTAAATTGCCCTCGTGCGCCAAAACAACGATCAATGTGAGCACGGAGGGTGCAAAGCAAAGGCAAAAGACAGGAGTCGCGGGCAAAGCAAAGCCACATACCTGAACGAGTCGCTTCGCGTCGCTGCGATCGCGATTGTCAAGCCCCACGGCTATGTTGGGCCCCGCATTCCACCTGTCAGAAGGTGGGTCCGCTCTCTCACGGACCGTAAAGGAAGCAAAGAAGCCACTAACGGCAGAAAACGAATCGCGTCCCCAAAAACTTTCTTCCTTAACTACCCGATTGGCCGCCTTCGTAAAATAACCGTTTTCAATATGGCAGTAAGCATAGATCCCGTTCCGCTATTCTCTATAAGTACTTACATACCTCTCTAATGTCCATTTTCCGCAAACGATTCGCGCCGCATCCCCGGTCGATTCGCTGAAAATGTCCTACTCGAGAGATCGTTTACGATCGCCGTCGGTCGTGATTCTCGATGGAAGGGTTTTCAGTGTTTTCCCGCGGACGTGTTCACCAAGCACCCAGATCCTTCGTGCTAGAGACCACGCGTGGGTCTGGAATGTAAATGGTCTCGACAGCGATATCGAAACTGCAAGAGAGTTGTCTTCAGTTTTCACGATTACTCGCGCACAATCGACAATAGAACGCGGCCTGTATTGTTGCTGGGAAACAAACAACGCTACGAGATTTTTCGCGACTTTTGTTTCCAAACGAATTGTCGTTCAAGCAACGTTCGCCACGACAACATAACTGGACACCGGTAGGTAGGGGAACTGATCCGTGGAGGAACGAGTAGAACTGTGGTCCTGAAGGCGAGAGGAAGGACGTAGGGCGCCCGGTGCGGGGAGGGGAACAACCGAGCGGGGTAGAGGGGGAAGACTACTCTGTCCCGGTCAGGAAGGAGGATGGCCGGTAGGCGTTAGGGCTCAACACAGTTCCGCGCCTGTGTACGAGCCTTTCTATACGCACGTGAATGTAATTGAAATATCCTTGTTTTCTTTCAGACCTTTTTTTTTCTGCGGCTATCGCGAATACGCCTGATTCCATTTTTGCTTTCCGCACTAATATCTAGGCACTGATGCGTCCGAACAGTTCTTGCGTTTATTTGCAACCACTTTATACTTTTTCTAGAATGTTTACACAGGCGGTTGAAACGAAACAAGCTCCGATCCTCTCCGTGCTTTTTGCTCCGTTGTTCGTTTTTGTCGCATTACTGTGCCTCTCAAATCGTGTTTTGTTTCTCCAGCGTTTGTACTTTTAACGCTTCACGGATTGCATATTGTAGGAGACAAATGAACGCTCGACGTACCTCTACATTTGTCAGTGTACAGCGATAAAGGGAATCGATTGTTACGTATCCAAGGATGTTCACACGTCGGATATCCTTTACTTCGATCTTTATCTCCTGGAATAACAATCGAAACAAAAGATGCGACATTGTGTCAAAGGCTCTCAATTTTAGGCTGAGAAAATGGATTTAATTATAAATATAAATATTACAATGCGGTCGGTGAGAGAAATTAGCACTAAAAAAATAATAAACTGACTTGTTAGAATTGCGTCAACGACTTCCACCTGTACAAACAAAAGTGACGTAACATACGACGTCATTGGACGTGAAAGTTTTAACATGGGATTTATTTTGATGTCATAATTCATCGACAAAGTATCGAATTTAAAGAATTAAAAGGAAAATTCGATTCGTATTTTTGTATGCACGCAAGAAAAGGTTGAAGTAATGTCGATACGGGCATACGTATGTGAATAACGGCATGGTGACACGAATTTGTAAGTCATTTAATGCTTTCCTGATACCTTAACTGCCAATTGACCGAGAAACAGTAACTGCATTTCTTTACACAACAATATAGTACTATTTATAAACTTGTTACCATTAGTCTTTGTAATGTAACAATTTAACTCTTATTGTTGTTAAGATCGACATCTATTGTTATTTCAAAAACTACCGAGAGTAAAACAAATTTTGCCATTTCAATTTTATTATTTGCTATACTATTCTATTGTTTACTAATATATGTACTACTTTTGCGATCTGTGTACTAGTATCGTTTGATTGTATAATTTTGTGAAATATAAACAAACGCTCCATACATAAACGAAAAGTACTCCAATGTAAAAACAGAAATTATTAATTTTTACACAAAATCGAGAATAATTTTGAGGTGAAATTATAAAAATTAAATTTAAATAATTGAAATGTAATAATTTTAAAAAAACGTTACTCACAGTATCATCATAAATATCCAGTACATCAGAACCTCGATAAGTGTAAGAAAACGAAACTTTGTAACGAGATTCATGCACTGATCGAGGTAACCAATCCAATAAGAAGTAGCCCCACTTAAACAGTATATCTTCACTACCTATCACTACCTGTTACTTCCACCTCCAACTTCACTCGTTGCTAAGTAACCATCCCTTCCTCTCGTCAACACATGCAACGCACAAGGTTCTTGTGTGATCATTCAGGTTGCATTTATTGAGGTTTTATTATGTATCAAATATTTATTAAAGGCAATTAACAAGAAGGTTAAAGTTGTAGGGAATGATAAAAGAAAACCTGCAAAATATTAAATATTATATGTACATACTTGTAGACGTGTTTCTGTCAGTATTTTGTAAAATTGGACATTTTTTTACGTTACATTTATGTAATAATAAAAATAGAATGTGCCTACATCGATAATATGTTTTAGTTGCACATGTACTGTACTTTATTGAGATCAATGCGTAAGTCAGAATAATGAGCAACTTTCAATACTAACATGAAAACTTGATTTTATTGCTCATTGGAAGAATTTCAACATAAATAGAAAACTTTCGGAAACTAAAGTTCAATTTACTAAAAATTATAAAAAACAGTATGAAATTAAAAATCACGATTTAATATTACCCGATTTGCTTTTCTGCATAGTTATATAAACAATTCATGTAAATTTGTTGTAAATTCATTATGCATAAATATAAAATTTATTTTTAGAAGTCTTATATATTATTGATTATCAAAGATATACTTACTTGAGGAATATTTTACCTGTATCAATAAATAAAATTCTAATCCAATAATCAACGCAGGAACAATTTATTCTTAAATACCTGAGCGCAACGTGATTCCCTTGTTTGTGTCTACAATGCGTGACTAACATTTCCTTTTTTTTTCATTTCAACTGCAGCACTGCATTGTCATATTATCCGAATATCATCCTTATTTAAGAGATCTCAAGATTAATTGTATATAGCAATATCATTAACAGTATTCTATGTATCTTCGTATTTAACATTTGTTAACCTTATACAATGACAAAAAAAGTGGTTTTTATATCAAATTAAAATATAATATGAAATATTATTCAATATAGCAGAAAGATATTTATTCAGAAAATACGATTAGTTTGTAACGAATTCATTGTCATTCGATATGTATAATTTTGTTGAATTTTCTTATCTTGTTATTTTTTCAATTTCATTTGAAGAAACTATCATAACGATCGACATGGACCGAGAAGAAATATCTGAACCGTCACCACCGAGTGCACCGCAAAATTACATAATAATTCCTTTTGCGATTGAGGCCAATCGCGTTGCGTAAAAGATTCACGGCATTTGCTATGCTCTAACTACCTCTAAACGGGTGGTTTATACAGATCTGCATAGTTATAAAAGTAGATATTTGAAAAGGAATACAGATGTAAAAACGAGCTTTATAAACACTGATCTCAACTAATGATCAATAGTGGTCGATTATAGCATATATATTGGAGGTAACTTAAAATAAAAGTTTGTATTGATTTTATATAGTGACATGGAATAAAAGTTACCTTTTACAATCTGTATTATAAATATTCATTTACTGAAAAATACCTACTTTTATGGAATACTAATTTTGATTATTACATTGATTGCTGTTAATAAATTAAAATATGAATATGAACAAATAGTCACTATTAAATTTAAAAACCTACAAAGAACAAGTCATTAAATATTTCAAATAATTTTTTTATAATATGAATTCAGAAAAAATTAAATGTACGAAATGATTTAGAAAACCTGAATACATTGGTTGGATGAAATGGTATTATTGAGTAATTAAAATTCTGATACATTATTTCATGTTTTGTAACACGTGAATACTATTATAACAAAAAGCGCCGGTGAAACACTTTTCGCTACGCACATAGAGTAACAATTATTTGAACTCATATTTTAATTACGGCATTTAAAAAAAAAACTGTATCACACAAAAAAAATACACAACTATTTTCTTCCTTTCACTGATGCATTTTACTGTTAAATACTTATTACACTTGTATACCTAACCTCATAAATACAATTATCAGAAGCACGTGTAATATATAGTGACAAAACAATGGCAACAATAATTGAGTTAATTAATTTTTACGATCATAATTCAAAGGAATATGACAAATTTTTGCAAGATTTAATATGTTCCAACGGAGACGTACCATTTAACATAGAAGAGGTAAAAGAAAATTTCTCAAATTAACCTTACATTTTAAAGCTACACATTCTTAATAAGTCTTAACATAAATTTACTATTTCTAATTGAAGATACTCATTTCTAATTGAAAATGAATTTATTTTAATAATCTGTTATGTCAATAATATATTTTTTGATTCCAGGTTGATAAAGCACAAAGTATAATTATATCAACTGTTAATAATTATTTAAATCGATCACAGACCCGTTATAATGGTTTGTTAATTTTGGACAAGATTTTGTCACAATGTTCAAAAGATATACTTTCAAAATATTGTATATTATGGATATCAAAAGCTACCCAAGTATTAGAAAGTATTCATAGTGTTCCACAAGAACTAAGCATTTCTTGTAAAGTTCTTGGTCGTTTAATTATCCAAACGAAAGACATTCCAGAAGTACAAAAACAAGTGTCTATGCAAAATGTAAAGCAACTTGTTAATGCGATTGGAAATTTGAATTCAGAAAAAAAGTGCGGCCCAATATATTATTTAATTGCTGTATTATTGCATCAGTATCCTGAAGTTTGCGAACGTTTCCAAGTAATGAAACTTTTTTATCGTAATAAAGGAAAAATTGATAATAAATAATAAATATTCTATTATTTTAGATATCCATTAGAAAAATTATATTATCACAAATTGATTCTACACAAGAGAATTTAGTTAACACAAGTGCAAAATGTTATGCTCTTTTAGCTAGAGCAACAGCTCGCTCATTTAAGCCACCAACTTCAAAACCGACTTATACTGGCTGGTTATATCACCAAGCACTTATTTGTAATAGTTTACACACTATAATGGATGTGTTATTTTCTAGTTTGATAGAATTAGAAAATGTAAATGTTTGGGATAAATTGGAATTACCAAATATAACGGAAGAAAATATTATACAGTATTTTTTTAAGCAAAAACAAAGATTTTTGAACTTATGTTCTTATTTGTCTTGCATGCTTCGGTAAATGGATGTTATTTAAATATATACAGCATATTAAAGAAATATGGTTATATTTCTTATTTATATTTTACAGTGGATTTGACAAAAAAAACTCAGTATTACCTCATGAGATTTTAAAAGTTTTATGTAGAGGATTAGCAATACAGCCTTCAAATTTGAAGAATCGAAAGTCTATCAGAGAACAAATGTTGTATCTTATTTTACCAAAATTGCATATTGCTTTATTTAATGTTTTGGATGGATTAATAGATGGGTAAGAATACAATAAAATTAAAACAATAGTAAAACAATACATAAAATTAGATTTACCAGTTTGGATTATTTAGATTTAAAGAGCAGTTAATACCATTTGGGTCAACAATATTACAACTGTTTCTTCAAACGTTACAATGGACAGAAATTTGTTCAGAAAATCATATAACTATTAATGGTAATAAAGCATTCAGAAGTGTAAGGATATCTGTTTATAAATGTCTTACATCTTGGCTTGTAAATACCAATTCACTATCAGGTATAGAAACAATAGCAGATGAATACCTCCCTTCTATATTAAGAGATATAGTTCCAGAAAAAGATCGTGTTTTATTAACTGTAAGTTTAAAATATATTGATCAAGGTCTTTATGTTTATTTTAATAAAAAGCACAATTAGGTACTACTAGCAAGAATATATTTTAACATTTTTGTTACAGATTCAAAAAACCCAGAATTTATCAAAAAGAGCTTTAAAGCGTCTTCGAGAGAGTCAATATGAAAAGGGTACTTATTTGAATAATGGAATAGCTTCTAGCAAAGAATACTATCTGGATGCGAATATATGTAAAGTAGCTCTTATTGTATTACAAAACATATTTTTTAATAGTGGAACTCTTTTGAAGCAAACATTTTTTAAAGTAAGCCCTTTATTTATATCTTATTATTAAATTCAATGTTGATTCAATAATGACACTTTTTTTCAGACTGTGCAAAATATTGTAATTCCTCTTTTGTACGATTGTTATTTAAGCTCGTCTAAACAAACATTTTATAAAAGTAGTCTTGAATGCCGTTTTCTATTATTGAGAGTTTTGAGATCTTTGCAAATGAATCCACATTCTTCAGTGCCTTTGCCTACTCAATATTCTTTAGAAATATTTGAAATGGCTTTAATCGATAGTAATGTACGTATTACTCAAGAAGCTAAAATTGCATTAGCAGAACTTGAAAAAATTGTGCATCCTTCTACACCATCTATACAATTAACTCAAGTGGAGTAAGTTATTGGAATATACATATGTGTATAATTATAAATATCAATATTATAAATTTTGTTCTAATTTATTAAATGTTACAAATTAAAGGTATTAATATTTTTTAGAGTAATACAAACGGAATTTGTTGTTGATAGCCAACGTGTAGATAATACTGAGACATTCGAAGATGGGTCTTTACTTAATGTTGAAAATACCATAGATGATACAGCACCGACATCAAGTAAAAGATTAAAAGTAACAGATCCTCATTTTGATGAATCTATTGAGTCTATTGTAAACATCACTGATGTACTCAATACTGAACAAAATACTGAAACAATGTTACATTTAGAAGAAAGAAATGAAGATACAGCAAATACATCAGAGAGTATAATAGAAAAAGAAACATCAGTTATGGTACAGGATAAAGATATTCTAGAAAATGAAGGACTGGCACAACCTTCTGACATGGTTCTAAATGATACAACAGAAATTGTAAATAATGAAACACAATCACCATCATCACCACATTTTATTAAAGAAAGTGAAAGCATTCTAATTGAGACCACAAACACGTTAGAAGAAAATTGTCCCAATTTGGAAAAGGATTGTCATGTTTCCAAAGCAGATCAGGAACATTTACCAATAGAAAATGCAGAAGAAAAAGTAGAAGAAATATTACAATTATTTCAAGATGTACCGAAAAATAATTAATTATATTCATTCTGTATATTTTAAATGCAAAATGAACTTGTTATTTTTCGATATTTTATAATCTTTTACCCTAAAGAATTCTAATAAACGGGGATTAATTTTGGGAACTGGAAATGAAACTGTGACCATCGTGACTTACAGTTTGTAAACTAGTATCGACATGTATTAATCTTGCAACTAGTATCTGTCGAAGACAACAGACTCTCTGCTTTACTCCTGATTTCTAACCCAGATTATTTTATAATTTTTGTCTCTCCTAATTATATGAAAATATATAATTAGAAGTTTGTATTAATTAATATCTTACAAATTATGCTTATTTTAAATTGTCGTGAATCCTGTAAAAATTCTGTTTCGTATTAACTTCGAATTCTCCCCATTTTGTCTTCATTAGCATAGTAGAGAATCATTAACTGAAGAACTCCATTCGTAGATAGCATTAAACGATTTCAAATGGCTGTTCAAGGCTATGCCATACCTTGAGCTTATAGGTTTATACAAAGAGCTGAACGATTTCTAAAATAGTTTAATTCTATAATGAGGTTAACCCCTACAATTTAGATCGGCCAGTTGAATGTGATTCCACTATAGGAATCGTTTTGTAACCATAAATTAATGACCAAACAATTGTAATTTAGCCGAATTTTTATGCCAATTTATTTCTTTTTAAATTGTGTGACATAAACGTCGTACAAAACAATATAATTGAGGTCACATAAATACGTCCTTCCATTTCGAATACTCGTATTACAATGAGCAGTAAATTTTTTTCTCCGGACAGTTTACCTATAGTTATCAATATATTAATAAGATACACACAAATGAAGACAATGCCCATACTATAGGATTTGAATTTATTTTTTTATTATTTAGGTACTCTTCATATTTGTAAAATATTAACAATTATCAATTATCTCTATTTTATATCAAGTTGTTGAGATTATAATACATAAGTCGATAGTTTTAAATCAAATATTTTACCGGGTATGCAGTGTAGCCAACTTAAATTCCGTACGATAGACCAATATCCGGTTGCATCTGTCTCTGTTTGATGTCGGTTTAATTGGTATGTGCCCTGTGATTTTCTTCCTTTTAAAATCGTCTAAAATTTGTAAAATTAAAATGCATCTAGTGTAAAAGAATTATTATTAGGAAAAGTTACTCAATTTTTTAGATGTTTTAATAAATATTTTAATTTATTAATACAAAATTGTGTTATATTTCGTTAATTTCATTTTGAGGTTATATTGTGCAAGTAATACAGTGTCACGTTTTGTGCTAGTTCAGTGTTACGATAAGCAAATAATTTAACGTTTCACACACTTTTTGTGTAGAATATTAAACCATGGGTCGAGTAATTCGTGCTCAGCGAAAAGGTGCTGGGTCTGTCTTCAGATCCCATACAAAAAGGAGAAAGGGAGCACCTAAACTCCGTTCCTTGGATTTCTCTGAAAGACATGGATACATTAAGGGTGTTGTTAAGGTTTGTATAGTTTTTCCAATGTAGAATATTATTAAAAGCTTTAATTGTATTTCAACATAAAATATAAACGTGATGAATTCTAGTACACCTACTTCTGACTAGAACTGAAGAGTAAACACTAGAGGCTCTTTCTGAAGTTTTTCATGTGTTTCATAAAATAGCACCTGTTCCAAGTGATTTGTTAAAACGTTTATTCATTTTTTTGTAGGACATTATTCATGACCCTGGTCGTGGGGCACCGTTAGCTATGGTCCATTTTCGTGATCCATACAAATTTAAAACACGTAAGGAATTATTTATTGCACCTGAAGGCATGTACACTGGACAGTTTCTATACTGTGGAAAAAAAGGTAAATAAATTCTTATGCTTTAGAATTTATCTAAAGTTTTTTATAATAACAAAAATTTTAAAAACACTATGAATGAATAAAATAAAATGTATGTTACAGCAAATCTTCAAATTGGAAATGTAATGCCTGTTGGTCAAATGCCTGAAGGTACTATTGTTTGTAATTTGGAAGAAAAAACTGGCGATAGAGGTCGATTAGCCAGAGCATCTGGAAATTATGCCACGGTTATAGCCCACAATCCGGATACAAAGAAAACCAGAGTAAAATTACCATCTGGTGCCAAAAAGGTCATTCCATCCAACAACAGAGCAATGGTTGGCATTGTTGCTGGTGGTGGACGTATTGATAAACCGATTCTTAAAGCTGGTCGTGCTTATCACAAGTACAAGGCAAAGAGGAATTGTTGGCCTAAGGTACAGTATTCAATAATATACGTAAAATTTAACATTTTTGTGAAAAATATTTGTAGATCTATTCAGATATATGGAACCTGAGTAATTTGTTATTGAAAGTTTTTTTTATTGAGTAAATTTAACAATTACCATTTGTTAACTTCATTAATGTATTGTATTTGGTATATTTATGATATCTGTAGGTTCGTGGTGTTGCTATGAACCCTGTTGAACATCCTCATGGTGGTGGTAACCATCAACACATTGGTAAAGCATCTACAGTTAAACGTGGAACCAGCGCTGGTCGTAAGATTGGTCTTATTGCTGCGCGTCGTACAGGAAGAATCAGAGGAGGAAAAACCGATGCCAAGAAAGACGATTAGACTAAACACTGATTAAATTTTGGGACTTATACAATAAAAACACTAAAAAAATTACTATTTTGTGCATGAAATTATTCATATCTTATAACAATAACTTTATTCCATTGAAAACTTAAAATTTTCAAAAATTACCAGATAAGTATTTCATAGTTTTTTTTTTTATTTGGCTGTAAGAAGTCAGGTCTGAATCTACTAGCTTTGTATTCACTCCGAAATTGAATATTATCAATGTCTCGAACGTAGGTATTCGTAAAAAGTAAATTGAAAGGGTAATGCAAATGTGTTCACAACTTCGTTTCAGTATCATGTGTAAGATATAAATCTATGTTTTGAAGTTCAATACGCGAGAATCATAGGAAGAACAAACACCTAGAAAATTGTCCAACAGAGTGTGCTCCTTTAGTTTCGCAATATCCGGCGGAAATAAGTTGTCAGCCATCTTGCTAGCAATATTTCGGCGCTCGGCCATTTTTGTTGCGTCGACGTCAAGTGTGGCCAGAGGCCTTTCATAGTAGCCAGTCTTCGAATTTCCTTTGCATCGAAGTAGCGACAGGCAGAAACTGTAATTATAATTACTTGACTTAATCGACAAGTTTCGTTCGTAGATCAGCAGGGAACGGAAGGAGAGAGAATAGGAGCGAACAATTGAAATTTTTTGCTTGGTGATTGTCTAGGCGAGAAACAGCTAAAGAGCTTCTGCGGCAGAGCCACGAAAAATACGCACCGAGGCGGAGTAATATGAGTAATGCAGCCAACCAGAATGGATCAGGTCTAGAGCAGCAGGTAAAACCTGAAAAAGACTTAGTGTCTTGTACTACTGACAACCGTTGTTTCAGTGCACCATCTATCTGTCTTCCCTTTCTATTTGAGTATTTCATTGTTCTGCCTTATCATTGAATTTATATTCTCTACATCGCTTTCGTAAGCATCATTTCATAACCTATATCTTTTCAAATTGTTTAATCCCGCGTTTTTTTCCAACATAAAAAATTTTATAGACTTGGGTCGTCAATTTCGTTTGTGACGTATAGCTTTGTAATGGCGGCAACCAATTCCAAGAACAGCATGCCTTGTGCCATGACGCATTCTCGCGTTGCTTTTTTATCGTGTTCAAATTCTCATAATTAGATGAATTATGCGTAGTATACGTACTTTTTAGCTTTCTTTTTTATGGGCTATTTAACCGTGACAACAAAATTCTACTGCTTTTCATGTTTTCGAATTTTTATTTTGATTTAATAAACATGATTTTTTATTTGTAAACAGTATATCATTAGATTATTTTAAAAACATTAGATTGAATTTTTAGTATAATGTTTGCACACTATATTTTTGATAAATCAATTGCCAGTCTAGATTGGTTAACACGTTAATGGTACTAATTACAAGTAACAGTGATTTTAAAAATTAGATGTTTTATATTTCAGTTAGCTGGTCTGGACTTGTCTGGCTCCCGCCAACCAAGTGGGGGCCGCTACGTACCACCACATCTACGAAATAAATCTGGAAGTGAGTATTAAACTATATGATAATTTTATTAATTGTTATTTTATACGAATGTATCTTTTATTGTTACTTAATATTTAATCTTGATTTTGAAGTGGAAAATTAAGTTATAAAAATTTACACAAGGTTTTGTTTACATATATATTTAAGGTGAAAAAATTGTTCTATTTTTTTTTAATTTAACATTAAATATTTGGTGATGTAAAGGTTGATACTACTGAAAGAATTTGTGAGTCAGTAGAACCTCCTGGTGATACTGTGTTTATTATTCTGAAATATTGATAATGATAACAAAGTTGAACAAACTAGAGTATTGATTACTTCCAGGTAACGTGCCTTCTGGTGGAGATCAACATTCTTCTTCCAACTCAAGATCATATCCTGACAGAGATAGAGGAGGTGATCGTGTGCGAGAGAGGGAAAGGGAGCGCGACCGTGATGGGGATAGAGGTGCTTCAGGTTATGGCGTTGCACGACCTTCTCGCGATGTCGACTTTGGAAACTTTGGAAACTTTGGTGGACGCAATAGACGTAGTACCAATCCAGAAAATGGAAGAGAATATAGATACTCCAATGCTGAACGTGAACGAGAACGGGAGCGTCCGGTTAGCTCTGGAAATGAGCGTTGGCAAGAGCCTAGATCAACAGGCCGCTGGCCAGACAATAGAAACGATCATAGAATGGGCAACAGCAGTAGCAGCGTCGGTAGATGGAAGGACGATAGAGACGGAGGAAGAAGAAACTCTGAAATTGACTGGACAATTCCCACTGACAAAGATGAGCGACTGGAGGTGGAATTATTTGGTACTGGGAATACTGGTATTAACTTCAGTAAATATGAGGATATCCCAGTTGAGGCTACCGGAGATAACATACCTCCACACATCACATCTGTAAGTATCAATATTACAATAAAAAATTTAATATTAGTAAAATAATGCATGCTTATACTTTATTTATGTTCTAGTTTGACGAGGTTAAGCTGACAGCGATAATAAAGAACAGCATTGCTTTGGCTGGTTATGATAAGCCTACACCGGTACAAAAATACGCGATACCGATTATCATTGGACGTCGTGATGTTATGGCCTGTGCCCAAACAGGGTCTGGTAAAACAGCGGCCTTTCTAGTGCCAATATTGAATCAGATTTATGAAAGCGGGCCCCTTCCACCGCCATCACATGTCAATTCTTCTGGCAAGCGTAGACAATATCCGCTGGGTCTAGTATTAGCACCTACGAGAGAGCTTGCCACTCAGATATACGACGAAGCAAGGAAATTTGCATACAGATCGCGTATGCGTCCTGCTGTTGTTTATGGTGGTTCAAATATGTCAGACCAAATACGAGAATTAGATCGTGGCTGTCATCTTCTTGTAGCAACACCTGGTCGCCTTGTAGATATGTTGGGCCGGGGCAAAATTGGTTTACATAATTGCCGGTATGAAGAAAATTTTATATTAAATATATAAGTGATTTTAAATATTTAATCTACAGTGAAATATTGGACTTTGTATTTCAGATATTTAGTATTGGATGAAGCCGATCGCATGTTGGATATGGGTTTTGAACCACAGATAAGACGTATAGTCCAAGAGGATAGAATGCCTCCAACTGGGGAAAGGCAGACACTTATGTTTTCAGCGACGTTCCCAAAAGAGATACAAATACTGGCGAGGGATTTCCTTAGTAACTACATCTTTTTAGCTGTAGGCCGGGTCGGTTCTACATCTGAAAATATTACTCAGAAAATCGTATGGGTAGAAGAACACGATAAGCGTTCTTATTTGCTTGATCTTCTTCAAGCTAGCAATTTCTCAGATCCTTGTAAGTTTCAAAAATTTGTATGTGTGTTTGTACATAACACTTACAACGACAACTGTATCATAATAGAATTTATTGTACCGATATTTTAGCTGCTGAATCATTGACTTTGGTGTTCGTGGAAACGAAAAAGGGTGCAGACATGTTAGAAGAATATTTGCATCAAATGGGGTATCCAGTTACTAGTATTCATGGTGATCGTACTCAGCGTGAACGAGAAGATGCTTTACGCCGTTTCCGTGCTGGTAAAGCGCCAATACTTGTTGCGACTGCTGTTGCTGCCCGTGGACTCGATATTCCACATGTAAAACATGTGATAAACTTCGATTTACCAGGCGATGTAGAAGAATATGTTCATCGGATCGGTCGTACTGGTCGCATGGGCAATTTAGGTTTGTTTCTTTTTCTTTTCTATTTCCAATTTATTTTATACACGCAAAACGATAATTTTATTCTTACAATAGGTCTTGCAACGTCGTTTTTCAATAATAAAAATCATAACTTGGTGCGCGACTTGGTATCTTTGCTTGTTGAGGCTAACCAAGAACTTCCATCATGGCTGGACGATATGTTTACCGATGCAATGAGATATGCTGGAGGTGGATCTCGACGAACCGGCGGTGGCGGCGGTGGTGGTGGTGGTAGTACTAAAGGCCGATTTAGCGGATTTGGTGCTAGAGACTATCGTCAACAACCTAGCTCTGGGCCTCCGCGTAACAATGGTTCCTCCAACAGACCAGGAAGTTACGGAGGTTAGTTGGTAACTGACTAAATTATTCGTTTATTTTGAATTCAATTAAAATTCTTTAGAGTCGATACAAAGTAAAAGCTTACATATGATATGGATCGCTTTTATTTCTATAGGAAATTACGGAAATTACGGAGGTAATTATAGTAATTCATCGTATAATAGTTCTGCTAACAACGGCGGCAATATTGGCACCGATTGGTGGGAAGCATGGCAGAAGTAAATCACCATCATCTCAATTTCCACTTTTACCATTATTACTACTGTACACGTAAATTCAAATATATGTAAGAAAGACACGTACGACATACACATCGGATACAACACGCACGTATCTGTGCGCGTATTACATATACACAACAAAAGACAGACAGTATCACGTATAAACACATCACGTTCGCTGACTGCCTGAGCACTACAATTTTTCGAACGAAAAAAAATTGTGTTTATTCAATTCCACAAATACTTTTATTCGCGTGCGACGAAACGTTGGCAAATCCTAAGTGCAATTCCAGCATTAACAACTACGAAAGCGAATCGGAATAACGTGGAAGATAATGATCTCGTTTTGAAGGCACTCGGGGAGTCATAAACAGGATTTGTCAGACACTAGATACAGATATATAAGATCCATCCAAAGTTTCGTTGGCATGCGTGTTGAGGAACACAAGTAGTATAATCACTAATGAATCAAATCGTTAATGTCTAGATACGACGTTACGATACAACACATAGTAGGTGGAGAAACTTAGTGAAATTTTTTAGAACTCCTGTCGAGACTATGGGGCTCGTTGTGGCTTCATTATTTAAATTTTTGGAGGATGTGATGGGCGTATCTTCGAGAATCGTGGCGTCTAGATTCAAGTAATTACATAGCTTTAAATGCACAAGTGCTTTATTACTATTGCCTGAATGGCCAGTAACTTGTGTAGTTTGATTTAAACTAATGGCGCCATTTCTCCTTTTTTTCTTTTTCTTTTCTTTTTTCTTTCTTTCTTTCTTTCTTTTTTTTTCTCGTGTTAGTTTCCTTTTCTTTAATCTAATGCATATATATAAAACTAGGCGCCTAGGATACGCCATATCGCCATCGCCATAGATTTCGTGACGATTCCTGTTTTAAATTTACTATAGTCCAGCGACGAATGGTACTTTGTTGTTTTGCCGTCCCCAGACACAGACGACGTTGCGCCGGCAATATCATGGTTTAATCGACTAAATCACGATAAAAAATTTCCAATAGTCGACAGCTTCGATAATATGAAAAGGACACAGGCTGCGTCTTAGGCTACTTTTAGAAATCCCGTTTGTAATTTTCCGTTAGGTTCTGTTCACAATGAGTACGTATTAAAAGTCAGACGCTGTAAATTGATTGCTTGTCACGAATTTAATTCAAGAAGTTACTATTATTTAAAACTTTGGTCACTGTGTCTAGAGTAGGCTGAAACGTTTCAGCGAATGTATCGCGGGTATATTTGTTGTACCTGAATTTTTAATATACTCTAATTAGAATTTCTAAACGTAACGAAGACGTTGTCCTGTAAAAAAATGGTATGGTGCGTTATAAAAATCTTAAATCGCAGTACTGGGTGCGAGTGCTCTAGAACGAAAGCTAACATTATAAAAATGAGAAAAGAAAAAAAAACGGGTAAAAAAATACGGTTGCAGTTACAGAGGGGGGTGGGGGGTACTTCAAAAGAGAAGAATAAACGAGCAAAAAAACACACACATGCACTGTTAGTTGGCTCAACTTTACGGAAAAGTGAAAAAAAATGAAGAAATGATGAAAAATATACAAAGAAGCAAGCCCTTCGGGACAAGAAGGCAAAAGGCGCACTCATATTTTATAACTGTATTTATCAGTACGCTATATATACATATATATACATACTAAGTAATATTCGTAAATACATAAACATTAAAATAATTGAGAAACGACTGTGATATCGAACGATCTTGTGACATTCAATTTCCACGCGAATTGATAAATGAACAATTTAAACGAAATACAAATGCTAAATGTATTAATTAATCGGTATTGAATGTCAGGAAAGCATAAAGCTCAGTTATTTGAGCCGAGAGTGGGAAATATTAAGTCGTTAAAGTAAATACATCAAGAACTTACGTGGCTGTTGTCCGATCGGGGAGGGCTGAACGCTAGCTCTTACAGTCCTAAAAACACGTTTTTGGGGCATTGTTTCTACTTAAAAAAGGAAAAAAAAAAAGAAGTAACGCGCATTAATGATAGATGATAACGGCGAAACGCGTCATTACTGGTTGATGATGTTGGTAGGGCTTTATAGAATGTCGATATCTTTTGTGCAAACGTCGGATTCTTACCTAATCTATGTGAGAAAAAGTACAAATTCGATTTGCGTGACAACTGACAGGATTTTTAGACATGTCATACTTATACCTGTTATATTAATAGATTTATAGTGCAATCGCGTGCGTGAATCGTATGCCGTGTGACCGTGGACCAAGGTGTGAATGCCTCCTAACGGGGGATAATTATTTCAACTAGAACTTTCAGATAGTGTTACGAGTAAATATTGTTGGCTTCCGACCATGGTGCGTGTGGTTTTCAAATTCTAATATGATTTTATCGTCGAGTACGTTTGTCAACTCGGAGGCCCTGCCAAGAACATTACAAGAACCCACAATTGAAAAGTGATGAACGATCACTTTTCCGTTTACAAAGTACAACATTTACGGCAAACAAATTATTCAGTTGGACGTTCAGTCTGCCAAGAAGATAGTAGACCTTGCCGTAATACTACTACTACTATTACTATTACTATTACTACTACTACTATTACTATTACTATTATTAGTACCACTATTGCTATTACTCTTATTTACTACTATATTACCATTATTATTCATTTTTCTTTTTTTTTTTTCTCTCTCTCTTGATAACGTCTACATCGGTTTCGTAGATGGCGCACTGTATGTGCAAGCTTTTGTACAACGGCTTTGCTGTATTGCGTTACTTTATTTTAACTGCGATAGAAGATGAAAGAGTATAGGTGACTTTTGGACACTATTATCCCGAATGCGTTTGATGTATTTTGTTTTTTCTTTCTCTTTCTTCTTTTATTTGCGAAATCGATCATTTACGAAATTTGAAAACGGACAACTGTGTGTAATCGAAATTAAAGGAATTCTGGATTCTACTGTCCAATTGTCTGCCAAGGTAACGAATACATATGACGCGTCGATGTAAGTTATTAGTCCTGTGCAGTTGGAAGTAAATATGTTCATTTACGAGTAACATGGTGGACAGAGATCATGCAAGTAACGACAACTATACGCAAAAATATTTTTATACTTGTTTCTCTCCTAGTTGTAACGATATTTTTATACATAACAGTGTTGGTCGTCGAGCAGTCACGGTATCATTGATTCCATGTATTTTTCGTTTTCCGTATTACGAACGAACCGTTGGTGGTCGAATATTACCGATCGAGTTTAAACGATTTAGCTATCGTATATTTCATATAAAAGAAAATGGAAAAAAAAAGGATACTAATTTATAAATATATTTGTGCGATAGTCAGATGTCCACCGTTTCGTAACCGGTACACGTATAAATTCAAGTACGGCATTATGATTTAGAACGTATTAGCATCTTTAGAAGAAATAGGAGAATGGTATAATAAACGAGACTATTTATTAACGTGTTAAGTATTTATTTTTTTTTTTTTTTCTGTTACTTCTTTCGGAAGGACAGTCGTATACTTGTACTGTACGAGTACCTTTAACGTTATGTTTGGTCCTCTAAAGTATATCGGACGAGCAGCCTTAGGAAACACTTACGGATCTACGCAGAGTGGAACGATTAGACAAAGATCAATTGTAGTGCGAAAGAACCGGGAGAGGGGCTACGAATAGTAATCGTATTACATATTGTGTAAAAATGAAACAAAAAAAAAAAAATAAAAAAACGGCGTTTGACTGTGACTGCAATCATTACTACGAAAAAGAATGCGCAATTATGAAGCACACAATACACACAAGGAAGAAACATATTGTAAGCCATATCGTGTACGCGCAACACGAAACAGCGTCAGAGAAATCGGAGCACGTAAAAATGTCGCCGAAAATATAATTGTTGTCGTCGCGTGCTGTAGATAATAGTTTACTTTTTATCTTTATTTTATACGCGTTACGCATGTTCGAACATTCGAATGAATACTTCGTTTGAATTGCGTTCGTTCGATTTGCTCTTGGTAAAATAAAAGAAAATTTTGTGTGCGCTTATCGTGTGTGTCTACATGGAACAGGTCTCTGTTGAAGTGAAAAGGTAAAAACAAAAAAAAAAAGAAAAAAAAAAGCGAACTAATACTCAAGAATACAAATGAGCATGAAACGTTTGAGTAATCGTATGCGCGGGATATGTATCTGAGTGAAAGGGAGAAAAAGGACGAAACGAGAGAGAAAGAGAATAGCGCGTACGAGAGAGAGAGAGAATAGCGCGTACGAGAGAGAAAGAGAGAGAGAGAGAGTAAGAGGAAGAGCACACGCGTAGGTTGAAACAAAATTCGTAGGCAAAACGAGGTGGGATGGCAAAAGTAAAAAATGTCTTCTAACTTTTACGAATGTTATTTAATCGAGATGCGTCGCTTGTCGAATCGAGAACGTAGGCAAGATGCGCGTAAAGAGAAAAAGGAAACCTGTAAAGGAAGTAAGACAATGTTTTTGTCACGCTTCCTGCAGCGAGTTTCAGTGGCTGTGTTACATTTTCTCACAGCCAATGACGCTCATTCATCATTCACTTGTAATTTTAATGATACTGCTATATGTCTGTTTCACTGAATTGGTGAGCAAATGGCAAAAGTGTGAAGAAAGAGTAAAGAATCGGAACGGTGAACGTACCATTCTGTCGGTCTCTTATTAGTAATTGCACATTTACACGCTACATTAGGTGAACCGAGAAAAATACGAGAAGTAGGAAAAAAATCTGCAAACAACTGTACGTCGTACGGCTATTGAATGAATTAATAAAAATAAAGTGTCTGAAATTTAACGAGGAATGTCAACTTAACCTTACGAAGTGTATGGTATGTATATATATATATATATATATGTGTGTGTATATAAATATATATATATAAATACGCATCATACATACACACACACATACACTCACACATATATATTAACATGTATACACTTTTGTCGTTCATTAGCTATAAGTGACGGTCGCATTGCGGAAAGCATGTGCATCTCGTGCTTCGGTAAAACACGTGTGTTCCGTGAAGAATGATGTAGAGTGTCAATATTGTTACAAATACCTCATAAGAGACGATGGATCACGCATATTATTTAAATGTTCATTCATTTGGTGATTCATTCGTTTATTTATAGTATTATGCAAAATGACAGGAGAATTCTATAAAATGAACCATCTAATAAACGAGGGAAAAAGATCATGCGATGTAGAGTCTGTCTTTTCACGTGTACATGCCTTTTTACCCCGCATTCTACATCGAAATTTACAAATGTTCTGCTATATATATATATTTATATCGAACGCGTTTTAATCAAAATATTTTATGGACGTAAGTATTTTGTGTACCTGATTCTTTATAAGCACACTCAAACCGAAACGTAATTATTTTACATATATATTTTGTTTTCTCGTTGCAAAAATTGCATAAACGTTTGTATTGATGACACCGCTGGGAGAAGAAAAATTATGCAATGTTCATGTCCAATATGGAAGAGTATTATAACTTTATACGAAGTATTTTAAATGGTTATTGAAAGCACGCGTCATATATACATACATATATATACATATACACACAGGTAACTTACAAATCTATTTTCCAAAAAGTACGTACGTAAAGCATCGTTAATATATTTTAGTAGCAAACTTATAATTTCACGGAGTATGTATTTTATTTTATACTTTTCAGAAAGCGGGAAACATGTTTGAAAGCAAATAAATTTTCAACAAACCTTTTTTCACATAATCCTTTAATTTTTATATTTTCGTATTTACTTACCAACCTTTACAACTAAAGCTTTTATTTTATATACAATATTGAAACTAATTTCTCTTGCATTATTATTATAAGAGTGACTCATTATTCCTACGAAGTAAATTAAATATTTATACAGAAAATTAATCTCTTCGCTACTTTATTTCGATGTGTTTTTCTTAACGGCATATTTTATACTGTGATGCATTTTATTTGATTTATAAACAAAAAATTTCGCCGTCAATACACAAAAATAATAAATTTACTGTCAATTAGACATATCCACGTCAAATATCTGTTACGGTGAAGACATCCAAAAATTTATAATAGATAGTATGGTGGCAATGGAGAGGGGCCATACGTGAACCAATCATGGAAGACCACGATCGCAATGGCGGTGTGGCTGAACAGTTTTGTGTTATCTGGTGGTTAAGTAGAAGCTTGTAAGGCCAACAAATCTGTTTTCTTATTTATTGAATTTTGTATTCAGTCATGTACCATTGCGGTTTACTACTCGTATTATTGGATTTGTCATTAGATGGTAAATAATCCTAACCTGTGGTATCTTCAGTATGCAGTCGCTACAGTGAAAATCGTACAGGTCGTATCGTAAGAAGTATTGCCTTGGTATAATAAAAGCATAAGAAATTTAATTAAAAAAAAATGATTATTCTATAGACTAATACTTAGTAATTACTCATACAAAAAGTAAGTAATTAAGCATTATTCTTTCTTAAGAAAAAAAATTATAACCACATCGTACACTAAATTCGTATAGCATAGTAATATTGCGTTTCTTTAAACAAATGTTACGAAATGTTTTGCTATTCGTTTGTTTCTTTATTTTTTGGAGTTATTCGAGTATTATTGTACCAGTTGAAAATAGTTTTCCGATTAAATAATAATCCAAATACGAGGCAAACGATACTAGAGGAACGTGAACTTCTAATTCATCATTTTAATAATAACAAATCATATAAATTTAATTATTTATTTTTTTTGTGAATAATTACTAGGTATTAATCTATGGAATAATAATTTCTTATAAGTAAATTCTTTATCCTGTATAGTAACAAGGCAGTACTTCTCACAATACAACCTGTACAATTTTCAATGTGACTGTAACTACTTTATAGTATAATACTTAATAAGCTTATATTACAGTGGTTGGGAGTGTTGCCCAATTAGAGATTGACAGGCATTTGGAATTAGGTAGAGAATTTTTAGCAAAGGGTCAATTTCAAGATGCACTGTCACATTATCATGCAGCTGTCGGTAAGTTTCGTTTATAATCATATATTTTTATAAGTTTTCTAATAATTCATTTTCATGCCAAGTTTTCAAAAATAGTAAATTGTTGTTGAATTTTTTTCATTTAGAATTGTAATATATATTATTGTTGCAGAGGGAGATCCTAACAACTATTTGACATATTATAAGAGAGGCACAGTATATCTAGCATTAGGTAAAGCTAAATTTGCTCTTCTTGATCTTAACAAAGTCTTGGAATTGAAGCCAGATTTTACATCTGCAAGATTACAACGAGGAAACGTATTACTTAAGCAAGCCCAATTTGATAAAGCAGAAGCAGATTTTCTAGATGTGGTAGGTACAATTTAGAACTGTATAGAGGTATGAATATTTAGAACTATATACTTTATTATACTATAACCATTTTATTTTGATTTATTATAGTTGTTAATTGAACAGCATAATGGAGATGCATTAAATGCCTTATATAAAATAAAACCTGCGCAAGAAAATTTAGTACATGCAGACTTGTTAATGGATAGTGGTGATTATACGTATGCGATACAAGTTATTTCCAAAATTATCGAAGTATGTCCATGGGCAGCTGAACTTAGGGAACGTAGAGCCAAATGTCACGAAGCTCTTCAAGATTATATCAGTGCCATTTCTGATGTGCATTCTGCAATCAAGTTACAATCTGATAATACCCAAGGATATTTTAAAGTAGCTACACTGCATTATCAACTTGGACAGGTAGATGAATCATTGAAGTGAGTAATAATGATTATTCCATTTTTATAAGATTATTTGTCTCATATTATTACATGTATAATTAATATTGTCAATGTTTAGGGAAATTCGAGAATGTTTGAAACTCGATCCCGAACACTCAATGTGTTTTTCATTTTATAAAAAAATTAAGAAAATTGCATCGTTACTAAACAAGGCAGAAAAATCTGAAGACGCAAGAGAATGCATAACCTCTGCTCAATCTGTACTCAAGCTTGAACCAAATATAGTCAATGTACGTTTTATTGCTCATCAACTTCTTTGTAAGTGCTATACTAGTAATGCAGAATCAACTCAGGCAATTCGAAACTGTCAAGATGCATTGAAAATACAAAAAGAACCTGCAGTGTATTGTGACAGTGCAGAAGCATATCTTGCTGCTGAGATGTTTGATGATGGTAGGTTATATTCATATAATATACTTGACGGCAAAAAATTTATTAGTACATTATAAATGCCTGGAAGATGCAAGACTTCCAGTTGGAAATCAGAACATACCATATGTACATATATGACATAATGACAAGTTTTATGCCGCCAAATTCACGTAAATTTTGAATTATTGATATAATTTAGTAACACAATCATTTTCTTTCAAAAAGCAATAAGAGACTTTAAAGAAGCTTTAGAAATGGATCCAAATCTACAAAGGGCAAAGCAGGGTCTTCATAAAGCTCAACAACGTCAAAAGCTCTCTGAATCGCGAGATTATTATAAAATTTTGAGTGTGCCAAGAACAGCATCAAAACGGGATATTATTAAAGCATACAGAAAGGCTGCTCAAAAATGGCATCCTGACAACTTTCAGGAGAGGGAAGAAAAGAAACGGGCGCAGAAACGCTTCATTGATATTGCAGCTGCCAAAGAAGTATTGACTGACGATGAAAAAAGAGCGAAATTTGACCAAGGAGAAGATCCTTTAGATCCAGAATCAGGGAAACATCAACAAGGTTTCAATCCCTTCCAAAAATTCCATCACTTCCATGGTTCTCCCTTCCAATTTAAGTTCCATTTTAATTAGTTACCTTTCCAAGTTCATGGTACTAGCCCAAATAAAATTTCTAAATTATTATATTGTCACCTTATATGCGATATAACTTTTGCTACTTTAGCTAAAGTTTAAGTTTGCTAATCTACCTCGTTGGTAGTCATACATCTTGCATCTGTCTTGAATCGGAAGACTGTATGCGGAAAATGTCAATCATTCAATAAGTCAAATAGTTGATTAGTAATTAGCCAAAATACATAAAATGCTGTAATTATATTAAAGATTAAATTGTCTAATTGCTAATTCTAATGGTCCTGCTATTACTTCTGAATCAGTGATCTGTTAAGATAGCTATTGAAAGTTAACATGTAAATAATGTGTACTCATAATTTAATATTATTATAGTAAATTGTAATAATTCCAAATAATTGGCTTACTGAACAACCATTATGAAACGTAGATGATACAAATTGAACATGTACTCACGTTTTCGAAATGTGAACATTCTTTACTTGTAAATTTCTTATCATTGACATACGAAATAAAAGTCGTCATTAGAGTCACATTTTAATAAAGCCATAGAATGTATGGAGACAACACTGCCATCTGATCGTTATGGCAGATTGTGCATCATTGAGTTTAGCTTGAAATTGAACAATGATTGCGTCAGATGAATACTAGGAAAGTCATTTTCAGTAATACAGCCTTCGAGAGCACTTATTAAGTGTGAATAGCATAATATACTGTGCAGTGGCTGTATGATATTCATAAAAATTCGTAGGACAGTGCTGTGCGCGTGTTGTGCTTGCATGAGTGCAAGGGAACTTTATGTAAATATTGTATCTCTGATATTTGTTTAAATATATTTGAATAATTTACACAAACACACTCGTATCATTTGTATATAAAATCTGTGGGCATTTTTATATAAAATACAAGAAATTTGTTGTACATAATTCTCTTCAACATTCGTTGTATTTTATGAAATTTTTAATATACATCGATGTAGGGATGTCAAAACTTTCTTCCAAATATTAATTCTTTTTCACTGTTTTTTAATTTTTTATTAATTTATATTTATTCACATAATTATTTAAGACGACAGAATTATAATGAAAGATAATATGAATTGATTATTATGGACATTGTACGATTATAAGTAATTAATATCATATAATATCCGCATTTTATTTTTGCTAGGACAAAGAAATACAAAATTATTTGATACATAAAATATACGATTTTAAGATTCCACATTCATTTTTAAAATGATTTTGTTTCGTATTTAATTGTGTTACAATTTATTGAACACATTTTAAATGTGTACTTTAAAGAAATAAATTATTTTTGTTTATTTTTTCTGTTTTCAAGTACTCGTTAATCCCTCTGATTGCCTATTTTGCATTCTATACATTAAGTACATAACAAGTATTATTGCACAAAATAGTACAGAAATGTTAAGTTTAATTTCTTTCCAGAATAATGCTAGAATGAGAAAATGTCGATATTATTAATTTAAAACAAATAAAATAAGTCGGTAGGTAAAGTGGTTTAATAAAAATTAATTAAAATATTTAATTGGGAAGTTTAATCAAGTGAATTGAAATTATAATAGTTTTGTACAGATTTATTGACTTTATTAACAATTATGATTATCTATTTACATTTTGAACACATTTGTATAAGCATTGTATTTTTATTCACAACAAACGGCAAAAGAATGTAAAAGAAATTACAATACGAAAAAAATAATAGAACTTTTTCCATGTAAGTAGGTACTAGGTAGGTTTGTATAATTTCATTCAGTGTACATACATACTTTGCCCGTGTTGTAATCATTCTATTATTAAAAGATATGCTCGATAGAAGTATAATCGCAGTTTGTAGAAACAGCCCTACTAACTTAAACTTCTGTATCCTATTTAGTCTAAATTGTACTTTATTATAAGAATATCATAGAGTAAGTTTTATGCGTCCACTTTGCGATATCTCATCTATGATATACATATATACGCTTCGATTATAGGTTTCATCATTTTTAACACTTATACGATAAATTTTGTACCTGAATAAACTATACGTATATCTCTTTGCCATGAGGAATAAAATATATGAATATTTTACTTTTTTTATTATCCCATATAATCTTTATATTTTTTTTGTACTATCAAATCCTCTAATTAATTAAATTACATTATAAGAAGAAGATTCTGACACGCAGCGGAACTTCTGAGTATATTATTTTCTCTAAATATTATTCATCGCATAAAACACATTTGAGCAGTCTGACATTCTCTTTTATTTACATAAAACGAAAATGCGTTTTAAATATCTAAATTCAAAAATTATACATATATTTTATTGGGTATTTTATCTGGCATATTTTTGATTCTTTGCTCTATTAGCTTTTGGCAGGTTTCAAAAATATAGTAAATGTATCTAGTCGCAAGTCTAAGCATACATCTATACATTACACAAAATAACTCGTATACTCGTGTGGCATCACACCTCTTCTTGGATAAAACGTGTGACTTGTTGAGTATTCCAAAAGGTTTGTAATCGAGCTCATATAGATATCGGCAAACCTAAAGAGTCTTCTTGAGAAATATGTGGGGTTATGATATGTTCTGAACACGGAGCCGAATTGTTTATTAAATACACGCTTTATCTCGTTCCTCAATTGATCTCTTTCGCTGATCCACTCATTGAGTACAGCTTGTACGTCCGGTCCTTCATAATCTTGATGTTCCTCGATCAATCCGGTCAACATTTGCAACCAGTTAGCATTTTCTTTGAATTTTGGATTGTTCAGCGTCGCTATTTCATGCTACAATGTATACAGATAAATTGAACGTATAGTTTACGCGTTGATTTCTATTGTGTATTTTCTATACGCTATAAAATCTTAAAATAAATATAACTTAAGTGTAAATTTCTTTAAGATGGATCCTTTTTAATTAGCAATATTTAAATCGCGAATCTTTCGTACCGTCAATCGGCGAAAACTCATTATCTGATATACTTTTGATTCTAATTGCTACTTAAATCAGTATATTTTTTTGTGGTTACAGTTGCAGCGAAATCAATCGACGCCTCATGGTCGTTACAAATTTTATAATTCCGAAGATTCAGAGATGTACAAGGTAATAAAATAATTGACGTTTCGTTTTTGAAACTCCTCTTAGAACATTGTACATTGTTAAATGTACACGATGATTTCTATACTTCTGTATCCAACGATTTAGGGCATGAGTGAACTCTGCTTGTAAGTCATTTACAGAGAGATAAACTCGTACGACGTAAAGGTGATTACGTTTAACGAGATTCAAATTGAAGAAAGTGACCTCCAGAAGGTGTCTTCTGACTTTGATGTCGTTTATAAAACGTTGGAGAGATCGTACAAATATGTTCAATTGCTCTTACAATCTTGATCGAAGTTAAAAGAAAATTAGCAATCCGAATCGAAGGAAATTTACTCTTTAAAACGATTCTACTCGAATACACTGCGTGTATTGGTCGTATATTTATATTGTATTTGTATATTTACTGTCAATTCCTTAATGATGGCTCCAGTTCGCCAACCATGTTCCAAAGTTACATCTGCTAAATCGCTGTAGGGATGATCACCGAAATATAATACTTGATGCCCTTGCCAACCGGTCATATCTTGCAATTGTTTCACCGTGCCCTGTGTTTGTCGTTATAATTGTTATTATTCGTACGTTTACCGAAATAATATTGGAAGAAGAACTCGATCGCACTTACTTCAAGGTATATAACGCCCTTCTCAAGTTTGTACACTCGGTCCCACAATTGAGTTTTATTGACTTCATCGTAGACTCTAAGCGGCCGCGATTCTTCGGTGAAAAATTTCGGTTTCCTCGCTTGCACTATTACCACATCGAAGTAATCCTTCCAATTATCACCGACCAAAAATTTCATTCCAGTGTTGCTGCAAAATAATGTTACATCTCATCGATCGTACAACACTCCGTCACTTTCTGTGCAGTCGTCGAGTTGGAAAACTTACACGAAGTGGAAAGGACTGTTTGTCACCAAAAACATTTTTTTGTTGTCGTTTTTAAGCCGATCGAAGAATTTCTTTAAGTCCTTATTCTGCTCTAAATACTCCGATACGTTCTCCACTACCATTCCGTGCATTATAGGATGACAATTTTGCACCGAGTTCTGAAAAGTGAAACGATATTATTTATTTTTCGCGAAACGATCGTTCGAACGAATTCTTGTCAATTCGGAAAACTATTGACAATTTTGATCGATAAGCTTCTATGTTTACCTTAACGTCCCTAAAGAGTATTTCGGGATGATAGTCGATATGATTTCGAAGGAAGTACTCGGTGACGTTGCACAGAAGACTCATTTCCGGCACGGAGAATAAATCGGCCAGTTGAATCATTTTCGATCGGTGCAGTGCTTCCTGAAATAAAATCTCATTTTACGTACAAGTTCCCAGACGTTTAAATGTACTCAACGGGTGTACTCACTTTCTGTGTTTCACGATGAAAGAATCCGTCATGAAAAACATACGTGTCGACGCATGCAAACAAACAGAAGATGTTTAATTTGTTGCAAGGTATCCAGTTTCTGTTTGGGAATGCAAAACTGAGGGTACGTGGGTGTAGCACTACTGGGATTATTCGAATAATTTTAACAATATTTTCACAGGTATTCGAACGTTACGAGTCAATTTCGAATATTCGTGTATTCGAGTATCGTTATACACTACGCTTAAGGAATACTCATTTGAGCAGATGCTTATTCGAATACTCGAACATTCGAAATATATTCGCGGAATATTCGAATCGTGTTCGTACATTCGAATACGGAAAAATTCGACAAATAGTCCCAATATCTTAGTGTATACGTGCAAAATATTAACTTTGAAAAATTGTTAAAACAATCATGCACTTAGTTACATCGTGAAACGTTGTATTACTCTATATTTCTGCGTTATTTATTCGAAAGCGATCCCTGTACACTGGATACTTATTTCTTTTTGATCTTTCACTTGCGTGATCTTTTATTTTTTATCCGAGAAATATCGAAGGGGCGACAAAATTTGATCGTGTGTCCAATTTAAAAAAATTCTAGACCTCGTTAGAACGAGGTCGTGTTTCGACTCATTTTCATCGGAAAAATTTCGCCGATCTATCGATAATACTCTTACGACGATATAATAAAAAATATACAAATCTTAATTTTCACGAATAATCCTCGTTTGCTGTCGCTAACTGTGCGAGTCGAAGGATTGTTCAATAAACCGAGAAAACGGTGGGAATGATTTATAAGCTGCTGGAAAACTTTTAATATTAATCTCGTGTTAACCAAACCTAATCTAGAGCGATAAAAAATTGTTAATAACGATACATTCGCGGACGTAAGCAGCTAGTTAGAAATATGCCATTGTGCGTATCAAATATTATATTTTAAAAAAGCTTTAAGACAACGTTGAATAAATTTCACTTATTTCTGTTAATTTTTTAGCTGTTTGTTGTAGCTGTAAGGAGTTTCGGATACGTTATATATATTTGCACGTTGCATCGACACGAGGCTAAATATTCATACGTTATTACAAGTTCTATTGAATAATATAAACTGTCAAATGGCGTTTGTAAACATTCTGACCGCAAATGAGTTAACCGGAAGATCAAACACACCTCAACACAACACAATTAGATATCATCGCGCATACGCCAAATCACAATCGAGTATAAATCACATTAATGTTCTGTATTTTCATCGTTGTTGGCTGTAAACATATTCAGTCTTGTTATTGTCACGTGTACATACATCAAATTCTTAAAACAGAACATCACGTAACACATCTTCGTTCGACCAACCCTCGCGAAATTAATTTACCACGAGAGCAACGAACTAATAATGTAAATAATTTTCTACGCGTAAAAAAAAAGAAAAACGAATATATATATATATATATATATATATATATATATATATATATATATATACAGGGCGGCTCATTGTTATCGCGCCAAAGGGGTGAAATATTGCGATAAATATTTTCTTCTCAAAATATTTGTCCCCCTTTTTTTTTCTTAAATAAAAACTCTACATATTTTACAATCGGTAAAATATTTCCGATTAATTCGCACGAAAGTTATTTAAACCGTAGAATTCTGTTATCGCGCCAAAAGTGCAATATTGCGATAAATATTTGTCCCCTTTTTTTTTTTAAATAAAAACTCTCTACATATTTTACAATCGGTGAAATATTTCCGATTAATTCGCACGAAAGTTATTTAAACAGTAGAATTCTCCTGTTATCGCGCCAAAAGTGCAATACTATGATAAATATTTTTCTCCCTTTTTTTCTTAAATAAAAACTCTACATATTTTACAATCGGTGAAATATTTCCGATTAATTCGCACGAAAGTTATTTAAACCGTAGAATTCTCCTGTTATCGCGTGAAAAGTGCAATACTAGTACTTCGATAAATATTTTCTTCTCAAGATATTCGACCCCTTATTTTTCTCTTAAACAGTAGAGAGTCTCTTAACCGTAGAGAAAGATATTTACAAATATAATACTATCGTTGTTCCTCGTCGACACGACTGCACCGGAAGTACGCAATTAATACCCGTAACAATGTAATATCATTCCCCAACGTAGCGTGCTTACGTGTGAGTGTTTATGGGGGGCTTCTACGTAGGCGATCGGTATTATCCTGTTTTTATAGAGCCTGAGGACCTCGTCGTCGGGCACCGGATGTAAACCGCGATAAACGGCGCCAAATTGAATTTGCAAGAAGCTGTCGAGTTTCAGCAGCAGACCCTTTTCGATGTCGTAATGGAGGCCACGAACAGCGAAATCCTCCTTGTACTTGAGGCTGGCGATTCCCTCGGGGTACTGTGCAGCCGATTAAACGGGTTTCGCGTCAAGTTTCAATTGAAATTCTCGTTCCGGGCGTAATTGTCGCTTGATTTTCGAGAAAACGCCGCCGTGCGACGAGCCGAGAACTCGCGCCCAGAAACGAGTTAGGGGAAGTTTCGTTCGCTCGTTCGAATTAGTCTCGTCGACGAGAGGACGACGACGACGACGACGACGACGACGACGACGACTACGACGACGACGACTACGACGACGACGTCGGCACGAAACTTTCCGCAAAGCTCGTTCGTCGACGCGTTACGAATTTTCCTTCGCTGACCCCGGAGGATTTTTGAACAATTTCTATACCTTGTACTTCTGGATGAGCATATCCCGGCCAAGATTGTAAAGCAGATGGTCCATCGACTGCTTGTAACAGGCCAACGTGTAATCGTAATCGAATCCGTAGACCTGGACTTCCTTTAAGTCGAGCTCGTTGCAAGCGAACACGCCCTTCGGGTTCACGTCTTGGGGAAGCTTCTTGGCTAAATTGAACGATTAGTTTCAATTACCAGTTCGTACGGAATGCGATTAAACCGCGGACCTTGAGCGCACCAATCGCGAACCTTTGTACCGATCAAGTGGAATACTATTCGACGATTGTACGAAAACGCGATCGGGATGTATCGAAGGTTATGTTTATCGTTTCGTCGAACGTTTCATTTGTATTTTACGAACGATTCGTGTAATTCGTAGTGTCTACGATTGCGTGTAGAATTTTTATTTATTAAATACACAGGACGCGTCGATAAGAACTGTTATTTAAAATATATTGTTAGTTGTCGGATTCGATGGAGTAAGGTTTTGTACGAAGTACATTGTATTTTTAATAGTTTGGTGTATCGAATAGTCGTAGATCAGTATATCGCGAAAAATTCTAGCTAAAATTTATTTATTTTACGCTCGCAGAAGTATAGTTTCGTTTACAAATCTTGATATTAGGTTTCGTTTAAACAAAATGTACAAAATAGTGGTTAGAATATTCGTTAGCAAAGTGCTACGATAATACGTTCGATCGATGATCAGTTCGTAAGATCGATAACCTATTGTAAATTTAAAATTCCGCGAAGCTGTTAACGTTCATCTGTCTTGCTGTCGTGGATAAGTTGTCGTATCAAGGTCATATATTTTGGAAGGTTTCGGCTGGTCTGTTGAGCAATTAGTGGCATAACGATTCTGCATTCTATGTCACACCTGTGTGGTAATGCCATCTAGCGTTCCGATCGAGTAACTGCATTTGTCAACACAGTGCAACGAACGAGGTTCTAACGCAATTATCGAGATTCCACGGTGTACAGGTTTTCCCAATATTGTCGTACCAAGAGTTAAGCCGATAAAAAGATAAAATTTACGCGCCGTATTAACGATTCGTTGAGAATATTTTAAGGTTAGGGGCGAACTTTTTAATTAGTCTTCGTCGATTCGTGTGCGTAAATTCATTTATGAAAATAATGGCAAATATTTTCGTTCCCACCTTGTGTACTAATGGAAATATTCCAATATTCGAATGAACCATCGAGGAACAAAATATTATCCGATATTGCTCGGACGCGATAGAGGAACGTAAACAAACAGAGTTACGGAATAACGACGAAAATCGTTGTTTAGTGCGGATTTACAGGTAGCGTAGTTAGTTAGCATCGATTGCACTGTGTAAACAAGTATACCGTAGGTATCACAGATAACAGTCAAATTAGCAGTATTTTCGTCAGTCAGTTTTTGTTGCGTCTCGATACGACTAAATATCGTTCTTTAAACACGGAAGTTACAAATATTCGTTTCGTACACATGCATATGTATTTATGTAAATATGGACGAGTGAACGAGGACAGTGTAACCTAAACGTGCCACCACTGTGTGAAAAAAGTTTATGCAATCGTGTGTACGAAAATGTTCAATTTTCGAACTTATTATCTTTCAAAGGGTATTCGAAGTGTTCGTCATGCATTTCGATACAGGCGTTTGACGACCTTGTTTACGTTTAGTTTACGTTTCAAACGCGGTACCTTGGAAACCTTGAACGTTGCGCAATGTTGTGTCCCCAATATTCATCGAAATTACAAAATTCTCGAACTATCGGTTGTATCGTTATATTGAGTAATAATTGCGTAATCTGGCCAACGATACAATACCTCCCAGACTACTTCCGTTTCGATCTGTAATGTGACCAACGATACAATATCTTCTAGATTATTTCTGTTTTTATCTGTAGCTCTTCGATCAGATACAAGCACCGGTGACTGTGTTCAACAGGCTTCGGTAATCCAAACTTCTGAATTCTAGGAAATAATCATTTTGTAAATGGTTCTCTAAATATATTAAAAAATAGGGAATTTAAAAAAAAATGTTTGAAACAGAGAGCTATGTATTTTTATGTACGCTAGAATTTTTAAATAAAACATACAGATCTACGATGAAACAAGTTGGTCTCGAAAATGACATTGAAAACGCATTCCTATTGAAAAACTAATAATACCATTTGAATCCCCTCTTAAAATCACGAAAGACGCGTTTCACCTTCTTCTCTTTTTTAAATTAGTCGTCTATGATATATTTCGTTGTATCAATTTAAACGGAATACCCTTTATATAGAAATTCTACACGATCAGTATTTACTTTCTTCGTAGTATAAAAATCTGAAATTCTCAAAGAGATTAAATTGCAATGTTAGACAAATTCTGGCTAAAATTTATTTATTTTACGCTGGCAAAAATATAGTTTCGTTTAGAAATCTTGATATTAAATGACACAAATTTAGCGCCGACTCGATGCGAATAATCAACGGTGTATGCATCAAAAGTTTGACATTACGATTATTTGCACGGCCGTTAATGTTTCTACTTTTCATATCATTTTATGCATCAGGCGCGGCATAATTTAAAAACGAACCGGCGCTACTCTTAGTTTAATGTTTCGCGTAACCTCAGATATCACGTATCAAGATGAACGCGAGTGGAGAATACGATCCATATGCACGTGACTCCGCACGCGGCCTTGTATCAGGACTCTTTACCTACACGTAAAGCAGGATAACGCGTAGTAAGCACGATTCATCTGACTTCGATTCGTGATAAGTCCGCGCTCTCGTTTTGTTCCACAGATGCCCGATACGAGATGCTTTTCACCGTCCTAGATTGTTCTGTCCGTACGTTTTTCCCGTCTCCACCGTGTTCTGTTACTAATTAACTCTGGATATAAATTTCTGATACAAACTTCCCTATGATCATTGTACCGTTCACTGAATCGACAGATCGAAAACATTGAGAGTATTTGCCAACCGTGGCGTTCTAATTTTATACCATAACCTTACTATTGGTTCGTAAGCTTCAGGTGGGTATTCTTCGATGTCTATAAATCATGGCGATTACACGGGGTAACGGGCTCTTAATAGATACGACGCGTTGCACCGAAGACGTTGGATAATCGCCAGAATCGGGTAAATCGGTAAAGAAATGTCGCAAGCTCGCGCGACAAATGTGGAAATAATTTCGCGTCAATGCACTCGCGACGTTTGCTAATAGGTTCTCCTTTAAAATCGGGTGTGAATCGAACGCTTCCCGGAATGGGGGGCTTCACTGACATATCAATTACAATACCCGACGAACACGCGATCTACGCGCTATCAAGGTCTCGCGTCAGTGGCATCGATTCGAAATGTCGAAGCGTCACGCGACGAGTGCGCATGCGCGTGCTCCTTTGTACGGCGCTACGAGCGGACGCGACCGAGACGGAATGCGAGCCGACTGGCGTGGGTGTGAGGAAGATCGCGGGAAGATGGCTGCAGCCAGTGTTAATACTCACACTTGTACTTTTCGAGCACCTTCTGATAATTCTTGAGCATGACCTCGCGCGATATCTGGCCATGGTGAACGGAACGATCACCCGCGAAGCGCCCGTGCACGATATGGCTGCTCGACACGCGGCGCAGCCACGATGGGAAAACATTTTCGACAAGAGGCGATGTTGCAGCGACAGCGAGGATCCTCGTGTGCAGCATCACGGACGATTGACGAGTATGCACCTACGACCACGGTGCTCGACGATTGGCGCTCCGCACGGCGGGAGATTTGAGTCAGTGCGTCACCAGCCGTCTTCGGTGTTTAAACGTTACTATTGGGTAGTCAGTCAGTCCACGTGTTATCTGTCGTATTATTTTCCGATCGTAATCGAGCGCGTTGACTTGCACGCACTTTGACAATAAGGTCGTGATCCGTTGTCTATGTTTATCTCTTTCCTTCTCTTACAAGATACATTCCCTTGGTACGTTGATACTCTCTATTTATACCCCGAGCGCGTTCTGTTCGTAATTGTTCAAGTTCGAGCGTACGAACGAATTCGCGTCGAATTTGTGGAACAACGAGTGCGCACGCGTATTACCGACGTTCCCGGGGTATCACTGTGTCTATCTTCGCGTCGCCACGTCGCGAAGGAATGAAGGGATCGCGTACGATTGCGGTTCAATCATGCTGCTTGGTAAGCCTAACGCGTCGTCGCTGCCGAATGATAGATACGACGAACTGTCGCAAGTGGGGAAAGCAGTGACACCTGAAAGACGGAAATAGACGTAACTGTTGAAATGCGTCGCGCGGTATGTTGCCAAGCGTACCTTCCTCAATAGAGGTTAGAATTCCACTGATTCGCGATCGAGCTACTACATCAACAATCGGAAATTATGCACGAATGTTTAACTCATTGTCAGTGCCTTTTATCGGGTTTGTTTCACTTTGTCGATGAATATCAGTTATGGTGACTTTATAAATATTTAGATTTGCGAAAAGTGTGTGCCGCGGTTGCACAATGAACGACTTCTACTTCTCGTCACACGCCAATTTAATATTGCATGACCGACACGTCCATCGCAATATTAATAAGTGCAAGCAATTGGCTACTTAACCTTTTATTTGGGTCACTTCGACTGAAAATGGAAGGGTCGCTTTTACTGACATTTCAACGAACTATTCAATTTACGTATAATTATACATAAGTCGGTAAATTTGATGAGAATTACTATATCAGAAAGTTATTAAAATCTAATTTTTTCTTTCAAGTCTAATTAACTTAAACAGCATTCAAGGGTTAAATTGAATTCAATATTTGCGGAAAGGTGTACAAGAGCTATTATAAAGGCAGCTGGATTTAAAACATAAGTTGTAAGTGCTTGGTGGTGGTACAAATATAATTAAGTATTCATTTTGAAATCAATTTCTTTATAAATGATTGAAGTTCCAAGTTGCTACTAATACGTTTCAGTATGGGTAAATTGCTGGGACAAAATTCTCGGATTAGTTAATTTTAGAAGTTTTTTCGTTTGGAAATGGTAACAATAGTTTATATTATTGATTGACCTATTTAATCCATTTCAGCAAAGTGATCATTTTTAATGAGCATTTTCAGATACTATTGAGGGCCAAACAGAATTGTTCTGAAATAATTGAAGGTCTTGTTAGTTAGAATTATAACTTTCGACTCCTTTCTAATTTATAGCTTAAGGACATGGATTCCACAAGCATATTCTAGAGACATGCCTCGCTAATGATATTCCTTCACACAGTTTTTCTTGGCTTCCAAAAGTATTAAACTACTCCTTATGGTATTTGTATGCTCAACTTCCGGTTTAGAGTTGACTTCCGGTTTAAGCTTGACTTCCGGTATAGCCATAACTACCGGTTTGGTCCTCCACTTCCGATATAGCTCCACCTACCGGCTTAGTCCTCCACTTCCGGTTGGTACCGGAAGTCCTCTGGTAACGAGATTCCTCCACTTCCGGTTTGGTCCTTCACTTCCGGTTTGGTAACGGAAGTCCGGTTTGGTCCTCAACTTCCGCGTTGGTCCTCCACTTCCGGTTTGGTGCTCCACTACCGGTTTGGTTCTCCACTTCCGGTTTGGTACCGGAAGTCCTCTGGTAACGAGATTCCTCAACTTCCGGTTGGTACCGGAAGTCTTCCGGCTGGTACCGGAAGTCCTCAACTTCCGGTTGGCACCGGAAGTCCTCTGGTACCGGAAGTCCTCAACTTCCGGTTGGTACCGGAAGTCCTCAACTTCCGGTACCAGAGGACTTCCGGTACCAGAGGACTTCCGGTACCAACCGGAAGTTGAGGACTTCCGGTACCAACCGGAAGTTGAGGACTTCCGGTACCAACCGGAAGTTGAGGACTTCCGGTACCAGAGGACTTCCGGTACCAGCCGGAAGACTTCCGGTACCAACCGGAAGTTGAGGACTTCCGGTACCAGAGGACTTCCGGTACCAACCGGAAGTTGAGGACTTCCGGTACCAGAGGACTTCCGGTGCCAACCGGAAGTTGAGGACTTCCGGTACCAACCGGAAGTTGAGGACTTCCGGTACCAACCGGAAGTTGAGGACTTCCGGTACCAGAGGACTTCCGGTACCAACCGGAAGTTGAGGACTTCCGGTACCAGAGGACTTCCGGTACCAAACGGAAGTTGAGGACTTCCGGTACCAGAGGACTTCCGGTACCAACCGGAAGTTGAGGACTTCCGGTACCAGAGGACTTCCGGTACCAACCGGAAGTTGAGGACTTCCGGTACCAGAGGACTTCCGGTACCAACCGGAAGTTGAGGACTTCCGGTACCAACCGGAAGTTGAGGACTTCCGGTACCAGAGGACTTCCGGTACCAACCGGAAGTTGAGGACTTCCGGTACCAGAGGACTTCCGGTACCAACCGGAAGTTGAGGACTTCCGGTACCAGAGGACTTCCGGTACCAACCGGAAGTTGAGGACTTCCGGTACCAGAGGACTTCCGGTACCAACCGGAAGTTGAGGACTTCCGGTACCAGAGGACTTCCGGTACCAACCGGAAGTTGAGGACTTCCGGTACCAACCGGAAGTTGAGGACTTCCGGTACCAGAGGACTTCCGGTGCCAACCGGAAGTTGAGGACTTCCGGTACCAACCGGAAGTTGAGGACTTCCGGTACCAGAGGACTTCCGGTACCAACCGGAAGTTGAGGACTTCCGGTACCAGAGGACTTCCGGTGCCAACCGGAAGTTGAGGACTTCCGGTACCAGAGGACTTCCGGTACCAACCGGAAGTTGAGGACTTCCGGTACCAACCGGAAGTTGAGGACTTCCGGTACCAGAGGACTTCCGGTACCAACCGGAAGTTGAGGACTTCCGGTACCAGAGGACTTCCGGTACCAACCGGAAGTTGAGGACTTCCGGTACCAGAGGACTTCCGGTACCGGAAGTCCGGTTTGGTCCTCAACTTCCGGCTTGGTACCAGAAGTCCGGTTTGGTACCGGAGTTCCGGCTTGGTCCTCCACTTCCGATTTGGTACCGGACTGCCGGTTTGGTCCTCCACTTCCGGTTTGGTCCCCGACTTCCGGTTTGGTCCCCGACTTCCGGTTTGGTCCCCGACTTCCGGTTTAGTCCTCAACTTCCGGTTTGGTTCTCATCTACCGGTTTGGTTCCCGACTTCCGGTTTGGTCCCCCACTTCCGGTTTGGCCCCCGACTTCCGGTTTGGTCCTCCATTTCCGGTATGGTCCTCAACTTTCAGTTATTATATGGTGTGGTATTGTCTTACGCATATCTTTACAGTTGATCCTATAAGTAATAAATTTATAAAGTACACAAATCTTGCCAATATGCGAATAACGTGAACAAATTTTTGTCAAAGCCATAGATACCGGTGTAAGGTATTTGATATTCCTAAATTCGCTACTTTGATACATTCCATAAGTATTAGAATATCAAACTGCTTATTACATAGTGCGTTAAGAAAACGATCAGCAGTTATTGCATTGGGAAAATACTCTGGCACTCGATCCTTCCGTCGGATTAAAAATTTTCAAAAATTCTTTGCATCAATCGTTTTGTTCCATTTTCGGGTGATCGCACAGTCAAATTGTATTGTAAAATTGTGCCACGTTCAATGTTACAATATACACTGCTTCCTAAACGTTAATCCCGTAAGATTAGAAAAGAGGTTGTCGCACACCCATGATTCGTATCTTCGTGTTGTCGTTGGAACAATTGCGATTTATGTCCCGAGAATAATCTGAATCGGGGATCTCTATGAAAATGGGTTAATTAGTGGTTGAATCCGAGGAGGTAGCCTCGAACAGCTTCGAGTCGCATGCGTTTCACTCGGGAGGGACCATGTTAACAACGCGTTCCAACCACTTGTCGGACAAGCTAGCGTAAATCGACGATATTCTTCGATGTTCAACCTGCGCTTCATGGCTGATTCTAATCGCAGGAAACTCCAGTTTGCGTGCACGCGCACCCATATACACACACATACGTACGCATACCGGTATACGTCGTCTAGATTCAATCTGCTGATATTCGAGTCTCGTGAAATAGTGGAGTCGCAAACAGCCATGCCGATGTTGATTAATGATCGACCACGTCCTTCTGACGGTCGTTCTCACGTTTCTGCTTCCGCATGTTGGGCTTGACACTATTATGCGCAGTGGCCACTGCGCAAATTTCTTACTTTCACGTTTAGTAAGTAGCGATACGAGCGGAACACCTGTTTCAAATTTGTCTTTTCAATCGATCCGTTTCAATGCACATTTACGAAGTATTTGACATTCATCGATGTGTATTTTTCCGCCGTCGGAGATCTTTAAAGGAGGAAAAGCGCTCGAAAAATTCAATGAAAGAAGAATTTTTAGTTGCTGTTCCAAAATTTAAGCATCGACATAGATGGCACTGCATACGATTCGAAAGGTGATACGATAATAGATGAGTTTCCTGTGTAAATTGTGATCTGTAAAATTAATGTATGAAATTGCCAATAAATAGAGCGTAATTTGCAACAACGATTCGAGCTACGATCGAGAGACCAGTTGAATTCAGGTTCTTTCTCAAAGGTACTCTCGTCTATTAAATAAACAATTAAGTTCCGATCGGGGAGTGTCTCTTTTTAGCATTGATCGGTAGCGAATCGAGTCACTGTGGCGGATCGATAATTAATTACTCGACGATCGAACCAATCGAACAGCTTTAAACTCAATTATCTCGTGAACGAAGTTCGCGTGGCTCGAATCGTTATTGCAAAATACCATTCAAATTCAACTCGTGTTTAACAATTCGAAGTAGCCTGAACGTACAGCGGCCGGAGAGTTTCAATGCTACGAAGAAACGGGTCATTCTGATCACATCTTGGCAATTAAGAATTGAACAATTGAATATTTATACGATACACCGCATAAGATTATAACAATTAACGAATGGTACAGAAAGCTTCTTTGTAAATTAGAATTAGAAAGTGCATCTCGTCGACCATTAATAACGAGGATCCTTTCTAGTTTTATCAGATTCAAGAGATGACGTTAACGATAAAACTGTTAGCTGAACCGTTCAACGACAAACTGTTCATTCACTTTCTTAACAACCAAGACAATTCAAGGTAATAGAGATTCCACTTTGTATTCCGTCGATCTTCCATAAGTTTTCAAATCGACGTGATATTCGGATTATTCGGATCGTTCGATAGTAATGCAGTTGGTGGAGATTGGCACGAGAGTTCTAACCTTTTATTTCCAATGAGAAAATTATCAAATTAAATACAACCCCGCATTTTGCAAAAGGAAAGCAAACTGTATCTATCACGGTTAACGTTTCGAAAAATAACAACGTCAAGTTTCTTTGTATCTCACTAGACTTATTTTGAAAAAATTAACGGTGGTTCCACGTTGTAACTCGTGGAAAGTAATACCCTGTGAAGAAATTACTGCGTTCGATCAAGCGTCGCGGATTCTCGGAGACCAAAGTTTGACGCGTTAGAAAACTTTTAGAAGCGACGATGCTGCATTCTGAAGATACTGGGGAAAGTGCCGCGTCGTTTTTCACAGTTTTGTTATCGAAACTCGTTTTTTGCCTTCCCCATACGGTGACAAGATCCTTCGCGTTCTCTGGCATCCTTCCATCTTCTTTCGAAAATAATCTCACCTATTCACGAGAATGTCTAGTTTACGTCTAGGACTCGTTCGTTCCTTGGTCTGACCGCGATCCTTTTGAAAGCGAAATGACGTGGAGTGATCTGCCGTCAAAACATATAATTCACAAACACAACGATAACTAGGTAACTATAACTCGTTAGTTATTGCTTAGCAATCATTCGTGAGAATGTGTGGTGTATACCAAGGATCGACTTAAACCTTGACCGAGCCACGATTCTTTCGAAAGGGAAATAGTCTGTCATCGAAACACCTAACCCAGATAAAGTGATAAATAGTCGACTACGAGTCGCTAGTCAATGCTTACCAATTATTCGTGAGAATGTGTGGTGTGTATCAACGATCCACTTAGACCTTGACCGAGCCACGATCCTTTCGAAAGGGAAATAGTCTGCCACCGAAACACCTAACCCAGATAAAGTGATAACTGGTCGACTACGAGTCGCTAGGTACAGCTTAGCAATCGTTCGTGAGAACGTGTGACGTGTGTCAAGGATCCATTTAGGCCTTGACCGAGCCACGATCCTTTCGAAAGGGAAATAGTCTGTCACCGAAACACCTAACCCAGATAAAGTGATAACTGGTTGACTACGAGTCGCTAGGTAGAGCTTAGCAATCGTTCGTGAGAACGTGTGACGTGTGTCAAGGATCCATTTAGGCCTTGACCGAGCCACGATCCTTTCGAAAGCGAAATAGTCTACGAAAACACGCTCAAAGTACATACACGAATAATAATGGTATTTAGAGACTATCGATGAACGATACGTGCTCGAGGAGAATCGCTGACTGCGGTGCGGACGGTTCAGCGATTTGACGTGGAATGGCTCATACGTAACCATAGCATTGCTACCAGTGGCACGTGACCTCGTTGCCTTAATCTAGCCCAGCCGTCGGTCGTCGTACTCTTCGTAATGTTTCTGATCGGGTGTACGCGATCACCGTCGGTGTCTACTAGCGAAATACGAGGAGAGAGAAAAAGAAAAAAAAAAACAAAAGAAGAAAAATAACGTCGAATCGGAAATCGTTGCACTGTTTCACGGTAATTCGCTTCACGTTCACACATTCCGTCGCGCAAAGGGAGAAAAAAGAAAAGGAATACGCACCGACTTTCCATTCTTTATGGAATGCAATCTCATGATACGGACTTTCTATGCTCTTCTGCACCTCTCACCTGGGCTCCACCCTTCCGGCCGATTATCATTCCCGATCGGTTCTTACGTTTTTCGCGGTCTATTGTGGAGAGCTACCGACGATTCTTGGATTCAACTCACACCGCTTCGGGGGAAATTGTGCTCGTCCAGTTTCGTCGCCGGTCGTTCCACTTGTCGCGCTTGTTTTCAGTCGTTGGAAATATCCCGACATTCTATTTTACAATTTAGCACGTTGTCGTTCGAAATATTGGATCCGTTCGCGAGTACACGTTGGCTGAATTTTCGGACGAGTGGAGCGGGAAGTCGCCAACTGGACCGTAGCTTACGTTGGACCGGAGGAAATTTATTTTGTCCAATTGGCAACACGCTCCGACTGTTCTCATCGTTTATCGATTGGTTCGAGTTAGAACACTACTGGTTGGATCGATTACACGTTACAAGTAAAAGTAATCGGGCTTCGTATTAGTACTCAAGAATTCGTACGAGTACCGAGGAATTGACACTTCGTGCTTACGTTGGGTCTGTGATAATTTATTTTGCGCGATTGGTAATACAATTTCACCGTCTTTACCATTTATCATTTTCCAAATTAGAACACTACTGGTTGGAACGATTATACCTTACGAATGGAAGTAATCGGGTTTCGTATTAGTACTCAAGAATTCGTACGAGTACCGAGGAATTGACACTTCGTGCTTACGTTGGGTCTGTGATAATTTATTTTGCGCGATTGGTAATACAATTTCACCGTCTTTACCATTTATCATTTTCCAAATTAGAACACTACTGGTTGGAACGATTATACCTTACGAATGGAAGTAATCGGGTTTCGTATTAGTACTCAAGAATTCGTACGAGTACCGAGGAATTGACACTTCGTGCTTACATTGGGTCTGTGATAATTTATTTTGTGCGATTGGTAATACAATTTCACCGTTTTTACCATTTATCATTTTCCAAATTAGAACACTACTAGTTAAAACGATTATACCTTACGAGTGGAAGTAATCGGGCTTCGTATTAGTACTCAAGAATTCGTACAAGTACCGAGGGAGTGACACTTAGCATTAGTATCGAAGCAGTCCGACTTGATATTAATTACGAAGCAACGAGTACATCGTTGGGTCGATGAAAGTCAATTACCACCGCGATACACGCGTATTGTTGGATTAATCCGAAGCTTAATCGTCAAGGCTAATTCAACGAGCATATCCGTCGAACTTGGCCGGGCATTATGGAATAAATCGATTAACTTTATTAAAGACCCTCCGGACATTACGGACGATTTAAGAGAAAACTCGAACCGAGCCACGTTCGGTTCTAACGATTCGTAAATTCGTGGGAATTACAGCGAATCGATAGGTCAATCGACGTTCGATTAGCAGTTAATAAATCGCGGACAGTTCGCATCTAAATATAGCACCGAGTAATTTATTTTCATTCTTAATGATACTAGAAAGTAGGTAATAAACGTACGAGGATGCGGGACTATAATAGATTCGTCGACCGTATACGGTATGTTTCGCGAAAAAAATACTGCAATTATATTTTATGTGAAACGGTTGGCGCACGTGCCGTGTATTAGCGCCCGGATTCAGAAAATTCTTTCTACAACTCAATTAAAGAAATTATCATTCCACGTATGTGTCTCTTGAGTCAGTGATCGTTCGGATGCGATCGCTGACTACGACGATCGACGGATACGTGCGATACAATTTGTCGTACAATCCGTACAATTGTACGATACGTACAATCCAACTCGGACGAGAGATAAACAATTTGATCTTTTTATCCGATGGATCATCGCTATTGGAAAGATCTTGAAACGATTATCAAAGTCTAATCGACCTCGGAAAAGATTGCACAATCTATAATAAATTGTAAAACATATGTCCGTGTCTTATCCTTCGCGTTAATAGATTCCAACATTAACTCGTTTCACACAGATCCAAGTAAACGGTAATCATTCACTTATTCACTTCTGAACAACAATCTTTCAAACGCGTTACGATCTCGACGTTGTGTACAGGTTGTTCCACATTTTGAAAGAACAGATCCCCGTTTTCAAGCGACAATTTTCACCCCGGATTGGAGCGATACAATCCTCCCCGTACACTGTTTACGTTTCTCCAGCGCGAGCTGGTGACTCGCGTAACACTTGTACGAACAAAAGCGAGAATAAAAATTTCTGATAGTTTTTATCATCAATTTTCATCGCCACATTATCCACGTATTTATATCCACGAGGTTCTCCCGATAAAAAGAAGTGTAAACGCTACCCTATTAATTACGTATAAATCGTTTTGGAATTCCTCGAATGGGTACGCTTCGATTTATTTTCATCGCGATACGAGACAGATCAATCGCGAAGGATTAACGTTTTTTCTTTTTCTTTTTTTTTTTTCGTACGGAGTGTGCGCGTCGTAAAGTCAAATTTCCGATCGGTCGAATTCACCAGTGACCCGTGTCAACGTGTCGTTGGAACGCGACAAAAAGGATCGTCGCCGGGATATTTTCCCCGCGATCGAATAAACCAAGTCGAAGACGACGGCTGTTTCGGCCAGACGACATTACCGGGTCTCCGACTCGTTTCTTGTCACACGCAGTCGGCGTGCCTTTATCCGTGACCACGTACGCGCGCACACACCGCCGTCAGTTGTATACGTGGTACGGACGGTCGTGCACACGGGGAGTCGAGAAGCCGAAGAACGCAGATTGCTAGAGGCGCTGTTCCGGTGACCTACTCTACGATTATCACTCACTATAGCCGATCGCCGGTGCAGGTGCGTGTGCGTTAACTAGCGTTGCCAACTATACCTCGTCGAGGAAAGGAGGACGCGGGACGTAATCAAATAAACGTTTTCGGTCGTTTTGTTCGACTCGGTGTCGCGCCTCGGAAGCCTCTCCTCTTGGATTAGGGGCGTTTAGTCACCTAATATTGCCGCGTTCGCGAACCACCCACTTAACCCATTTGCATCGCACGAAAGAATGCCTTTGTCGTCGATTTATTTTTTATTATTGAATCTATCTTCGAGAAGTAACGCAAACTTAATATTTCGGCGATTTTTGGAAGATACCATTTGCATTGTACGAAAGAATGGAAAATATATCTTTGTCGTCGATTTATTTTTTATTATTGAATCTACCTTCGAGAAGTAACGCAAACTTAATATTTCGGCGATTTTTGGAAGATACCATTTGCATCGTACGAAAGAATGGAAAATATATCTTTGTCGTCGATTTATTTTTTATTATTGAATCTACCTTCGAGAAGTAACGCAAACTTAATATTTCGCCGATTTTTGGAGGATGAAAATAAAAAAGGAAGTATATATGGGTATTCTTTTGTACCTTTTGTTTGGTAATAATACTCCGTTTTTATAGAATAGCTTTGATTTTTATACGGTAGATACATTTCGGTAACAAATCGGTGAATAAATATAAAAATAGTTTTAGTAACAGGGCAATTCCATAAATATGAAATGGAACATTTTTTAAACGGAATTTAATCGTGTTATCCTGTTTCCAGTCATAACTATTTATGTACCAGTGACGATGATCAGAAGAATTGCGTATATGTACGTTATTGATGCGAATGGGTTAATTCGAGCAAAAATATGCGTGTCACGAACGAGTACAGTTTATCGAACGATTCGACTATTCGTTGCGATAGAACGTATAAATATTTAATCCGAGACACGACACGAAAGCTTATATTTGTCACAGCAAAGAGAACAATAGTTTCTTTGTTTTATGATACATTATATTCACTGCACTGTATTTGTACAAAAATTCTGGAAATCGGTAACAAACGGCGTTAAATCGATTTAAGAACTTTGTACATTTTCAAAATAATATTTTTCAAGAAATGAAGACCGATAGCAAAAAAATATTCCACAAGGTAAGAGCAATAAGTTTTTCGACAGTCTCGATTCAACGTTTAAGCTTTTTTAAGCATTTAACGTTAAGCACTTTAAAAGTGGACGAAAGGCTTCGTTGTAAACAATAATAACTCAGGTAGAATTCATAGAGAAACGAACGATTCAAATATTTATTCCGCGTATCGACATACGGGGCAACTAATTAAATAAAGCGAATCCGTTTAGCCAGAAGATGTGTATATATGTTAAATGTCAGTTCAGCACGAACATATGTACAATATACGTATTTATTGTATTCACCTAAAGAGGAATACGATCGGTCAAAGTTTCGTTCCACATATTGGGTCAGTCTTTACGTGACATGGCACGGTATTATGGTACACCATGGTATCGTATTTTGGTACACCCTGTACAACACCAGTCAACGTCGAGAGTTATGCCCTGCTTTTTCGTTAGAAAGTTGACGTCTCGTTTGTTTTTGTTCCTTTTTAACGAACGTTTGAAGTGATGCTAGACGTCAAAGAACAACTTCCATCGAGTCGAATAGTTGGTCGAACGTTGATATTTCATATCGAATTTACTTGAAATACCGGCAACATTCTTCATAAATCGTCCAACTTCGTTTCTGCTTTTACCTTCGGTTTCTTCAATTATTTTCAGAAGCAATTTCACCGTACCGCTATATATTCAATTTCACTCGCGCAGCTTTTTTTACAATACGGAAATCCAATATCGATAGCGGCTTCCACCGGGCTATCGTAAGCCATTTATTTGCAAACACAATGCATATTTGATTCTCTCGGCTTTAACTCATTAAGTATCGATATTCTGTTTAGAGGGGGCCCGGAGGAAGCATTTTTTTAACCGTATTAAAATTTATTCGAAGCACGTTACACCGCGCTGTAATATCTCTACATTTTCATCCTACGTTACAAATAAAAATACATTTCAATTCACTTCATTGATCCAGCATGGAATACTTCCAGAATTCGATACAAGTGACTCTGTATCTTACGTTACGATAATTGTTCATCGAAAGAAATATTGATAGAAATCTACTATTCGTTATTTTACACCGTTATACAAGTGTAGATTATCGAATAATATTTACGAATATCAGCGTTTTGTTTACGGGAGCTGTTGAAAATTATTTTCCTCGTTCGGTCAAGCATTTTTGAATACTTTGTGTAAAAAAAAAGGTTGATTTTGAAAAAGCAATATTTTGATACTTCACGGATCAAGTGGCACCGTATTTCGCTCTTACGCTGTACCGAAGGACAGCGCGAACGATCGTGTAACGCAGAGATTGATCGAACCGAATCGTTCGTCATCGTCAAATAACGACACCGGTGTGTGCTCGCGCGAATACACGCATACACGCGCGCACACGAAACGTATCGACGAACGACATACATATGGTACCAGCGGGAGACAACGAGTCCTCTTACGCTCGTTTTATTACAACCGTATCTTTCCTTCTTTTTTTTTTTTCTCCATTTCTTTCTCTCGCCGTACGCGGCTGAAATAAACAGTTAATAAGGAATCTCGTTCGAATGAGCGGTGAACGTCGTCGATTTTTGGCAAACCGACCGCGGTAAAAGTATGGCGGATCAATTTCGCGATCGAGTCCCCGATGAAGCGTGACCGACTCGAAAGCGAGTATTGCTTTCTTTCTCGGTCTTTGTAGTACTCCAATCCGCTATATTGGGTTGTTTTCTATTTTTTTTTTCTTTTTCGTTTCTCTTTCTTTCTTTCTTTCTTTCTTTTTATTTTTTTCCCTATTTTTTAGCTTACGCCAACATCTCTCCGTTTTTCTGGCGCACGCCTCTGGACACGTATGGCTCACTCCATTTCCGCTGAAGCTGACAGCGGCTCGAAAACTTTCTAGCGGACAAAAAGCCGTCCCATTCGAATACTCGCTGGAAATTCGGCAGTGACTTTTTGTCAGGCTGCAGTAACAAGCGCTTCCACGATCGCTTCGGTGTGTATTGATGTAAAAGTGTCGTTGTTTCTTTTTCCTTTTTTGTTCCCGAGAATTAATCGGAAAATTCACGGCTAAACGTCGCATAACATTGTACACGGACAACACGAGTGATATATTTTATTGTACAAATTTTCATCTCGAGCCTTGTGTGTATATATATATATATTTTTTTTTTGTTGCATACTTACTATAGAATTTTCGATAGAATTTTGAATCGTACTTACTACAACGATTTTATTTCAATTCCTCGCCACTCGTTAAGAGTCTACTAATCACTAACCGTTAACTATACTTGATCTTGTTTTTTTCCAAAAAGTTCTTTTACGTTAATTTTTCTTACACAAAAAATATCCATATTTATCCTTACTTTGTATATTTCATACCAGTAAATACAAATTAAGTATTGGTAGGACTCGGAAAATCATTTGGTTTTTTTTGGTGAAAATGAAACACGATATTTTTAGAGTGTATAAACATTTTATTAAACTACATATTCTCCATTTTGGAAAACGAAATGACTTTCCGAACAACCCAATAGAAAATATATTCCATCGGTAAGTATTTCACCCGACCTTATATTTGCATATTAATTCTTTTCATGTATACCCCGAAAATCAAAGTACAATTCAACTTACGAATATTCTATAAAAGAGAATTTTTCCCATTCGCATCTATTATTTTTCGTATCCTGTTTAAAAGGTGCAAGAATCGAGTGGCAAACGGACAATCGAAAAAAATTGTTTCCAGAGCAGCTGCCATCTCGGTTGAATACATCAAAGCGGGCCAAAAATACCCGACGTGGGTTATGCTCGTGGCACGGTACATAGTAATATTGCTACACGCGGTAATATCGCGGAAGAAGCATGTGTCGCGTGTAGTGCCATATCGTAGACGCAACATATTGCATGCAACCCTGTCGCACTGATACGACGTGCAAAGAATGTTACGTGTGGTGGTGTACGTTTGTGAAATCACAAAAGTAGTAAAAATACATTACCATGGCGGAGTATACAGACCGAACCGCGTACGTTCGTCCATCACTTCTTACATTTGCTGTTAGCGAATCGTACGAAATTTTATCATCGTGGACGACGCGATACGGAAGCTCCTTCGAGATGATAATATTGTATTTTTTATCAGCTTTGTTTTTTCTACATTTTTGGAACACCTTAAATTTTATCACGCGCTTGTAACGTTGGTTTCTTTTTGCGGACGTCGCGACTGAAAATCGAACGAAATGTAAGGGAACGAAATGTAAAATATATTAAGCCATTTCGTTTTTTTTGTTCGATGAGAATAAAATACAATTTTTTTAGAGTGTAGAAACATTTTATTAAATTGTATATTCTCCATTTTGGAAAACGAAACGACTGGTCGAACAACCCAATAGTTTTACATATTACACGATCGACTTGATTATTTATTCAACTTGGCGTCAAATTTTCGTCGAAAGTGAAACGAAATATAGTAACAGTGTAGAAGAAGCGTGGTAGTGATGTACGAAGAATAACATCGCTTGGAATTCTTTTGAGAGTGTGACCTTCGAATGACCTTGCACGCGGAACTTTATGGCGGAACGATCGCTCTGAAAGCATACCGGTAGTTTTTGAAGTGTGTTCGAAACGTTACGTCTAGAAAGCGGAAGAACACTGCTAGTTAAAGAGAAGCAATTGCTGCAACCAATGCACAGACTGCAATTGGAAATTGAGTTTGAAAGCGTTAGTAACGTTATAATGTTATTGTTACGTTCGATCATTTTTCGAGATCGATGACGTCAATGTCGGTACGCGAATATTTAATTTTAAAGTTTTTTGAAAAAAGTATCTCTTAAAAAAAAATCTTTTATTTAATTCAGTTTACCTAAATATTGGTTCAATTCGTATCATGTTTGTTATATTTAAATATACGGAACGTCTAATATAAGTGTTTTATATATATATATATTAAAAGTGCATATTTTGAACAATATTTTTGCCAATTTTCTTAAAAAAATATTAATACCTATAGAATATGCTTAACCTCGTTTGATCACACGACTAAAATTCTCTAGTCGTACGGTTAGGTGGATTCCACTGGTTCTAATAGTCGGAATCGAGTAAAATTAGAATCCGTAGAAACTGGACGAGCATCGTTATCGGTGCGCGTGCAAATACAAAAAAAAAATACCGATTTATTCAGAAACGGCAAGGTATCGACGAAAGGAATGTAAATTTCCAGAAAATTTCGAGAGAGAAAGAAATCCGTACTTGCAACGTCAAAGAATGCTAATCCAAATACACGGTTCAAGTTTCGAGTTGATCAGACAAGTCGTTTCTTAGAAAAGTTACCCTCACCGGATTAAAAGAGAACCTGTTTCTAGAAAAAATGCGTTTAAAGTTCAAGGATTAGATCCTCTTGGCGCGAAGTCCACGAAGAATGTTACATCCTCGTAGAGATTTCAAATATAAAAAAAATTGCTTCATTGAAAAATCTTCTCGAACTCGAAGCCCAAACTAAATCCGAATCAACGAGCGTTTGATCAATCGGGTTGTTCGGAAAGTAATTTCGTTTTCCAAAATGGAGAATGTATAATTCAATCAAATGTTTATACTCTCTAAAAAAATCGTGTTTCATTTTCACCGAAAAGACACTAAATTTTCGGCTTTTTTCTTTTTCGTTTCTCTTTCTTTCTTTCTTTTTGTTTTTTTCTTTTTTCCTATTTTTTAGCTTAAGTCGAAAGGTTGTTCGACTTTCCGAACAACAAAAAATCCAAGAAAAACGAATCGTTCGAAAAATAGCATCGTATCGACCGTTCGTGAATCATGCACGGAAGAATCGTTGTAATGAAAATAAATCGTCCGATAATATCGAACGGTGAATCCATCTAGCGATATTATTCGGAGTAACAACAGCCGCTAAATAAAGCGCGACAGTTTTAACGCGACTATTAATAGGCGTTTGGACGTGCCGTGTAAACGGCTCCCGTTTCTGGTTACCGTTGCCAAGTCGCGAAACACGACGTTCGACGTTACACAATACACGGGGTCCCGAGCACGCACCGAGCCCACAACGGACTTGGCGCACGATCTCGCGGCCAATATGAATGATAAAGTATTAATAGTAACGTCTAACGTTGAACCAAGTTGGAGAGGAACGGGCGCCTACTTCCTAGCGGCTGTTTTCCAGGTCGAAAAGCAACCTTGACCCAGTGAGCTGGCCACGTGGAGCCGGATCGTTGGTGTCAGGAAATGGTATTTTACAGTGTCTTCTGTGGGGGGATCTCATCCCGGCGCGCGTTTTATCCGTTCTAGGCACAATAGGGACGCATTCTCGTATCACGCAACCCGGCGTGCACACCGGTGACGTAACGGATCTTATTATAAATTCCAGTCGTCGTTACGCCCTTTTTTGCCCCGCTTTTCGCTTTCTGTCACGTGAACGAAATCGTGTGTAACCGATTCATCGGCTGCGTTCTTCCTTTTAATTACGATGCAACGTGTCACGTCGAATTGTACCATAGTACTCTAACGTTCGCGTGTTAGGTTAGAATGGTTTTTGGTGGGCGGTTTGGGACTGATTCGGGACGTTTCGTCGGTGAAATTTTACTTCGTGTACTTTTACGGGATAATCGGAGCGAGGGAGCGTTAGGAGATTATCGACAGCGATCGAAAATGTTCGAAAGTCGGTGAAAGGGAATTTTATATTTCCATTTTACGAGGTCTCTATGAAAGACATCAATTTCTTTGAAACGACACGACGTAAGTTTCTCTGTGTGAAATATGTACGTTATTAGAAATACTTTTACGCGGTTTGTTCTTCGTCTCGATATTATTCTATATTGTTGGTGTTTATCGTTTTTTATTAATATTTTACTTGATTTTCATCTCTTGGTATTCTTATAGAGTTTGAACAACTCCATCTAGCGTTTCAACCTCGCAACAAGTAAAAACTTGTCCACAAGAAGAATGGAGTATATTATACGGGTACATTTGTCGCGTCGTATTCCTGGCAAACGACAGATATTAATGCTCCCAGTGTACGTAAGTTTCAATTCGAAGCCAACTATTCGAGTACTTGAACAGTCGAGTGTACTCCAGTATTCGATTCGTCGAGAATCGAGCATTCGTTTGGTCAAACGTACTCGAGAATTTCAATATCATTAGAATCATTCGTGAAATATTCGAATTATTTTCGAATATTATTCGAACCATTCGTGAAATATTCGAATTATACTCGAATACTATTCGAATACTATTGAAACACTATTCAAACACTATTTAAATACTATTCGAACCATTCGTGGAATATTCGAATACTATTCAAACACTGTTAAAATACTATTCGGACCATTCGTGAAATATTCGCATAATATTCAAACACTATTCGAACCATTCCTGAAATATTCGAATACTATTCAAATACTATTCGGACCATTCGTGAAATATTCGAATTATACTCGAATACTATTCGAACCATTCGTGAAATATTCGAATTATACTCGAATACTATTTGAACCATTCGTGAAAGTTTCGAATACTATTCAAACACTATTCAAATACTATTCGAACCATTCGTGAAACTTTCGAATACTATTCAAGTACTATTCGAACCATTCCTGAAATATTCGAATACTATTCAAATACTATTCGGACCATTCGTGAAATATTCGAATTATACTCGAATACTATTCGAACCATTCGTGAAATATTCGAATACTATTCAAATACTATTCGAACCATTCGTGAAACTTTCGAATACTATTCAAACACTATTCGAATACTATTCGAACCATTCGTGAAACATTCGAGTCGTATTCGAATACTACTAAAATTATTCGTGAAATATTCGACTTACATTCCAATCACCGTAGCGTTCGAACATTCGAATAAAGAGTCCGACGAGCGATCCCCAAACCCTATTTCCCATACGACGAGGAAACGCCGGGCCGCAGCTGCAGCGTTGCATCTTTCTCTTGCCGCGGTTGCTACCGTGAGCCTTTGAGCCGTGGATAATCGTGCCGCGTTAATGGAACAAGAATCGAGAGACGATCGGCGAGGAAGTAAAAGAGACGTAAATTCGAAATGTTCGTGCACGGTGACGCGGAATCGGGGAAAGGCAGGTTCGGAAATAACAGGACCATCGGCAGGTCGCGTACCACGCGTCAAACCCCGAGCGTGTACACACGTTTCGCGTACAGTATGCAGAGAGGTATTCGATCCTACCCGGTATGCCTAAAAATATTGACAGGATCCGAGTTTCTATTCCAACCTGGACGTATCCGATTCTTGCCGGTCGTTTCTTTAATTGGCCGTGTCTACGCGGAATCGTGAACGTGGAAAAGGCTGTAAATATTTTCTACGGGGCGAATGCGGCGATTCGCGATACATCGATAACCGGCATCAACACGTGACGTCAGAGCACCGCTTAAAACCGAGGAGAGAACGAGAACCTTTCCCGTGTCTCTTAACGCGATCGTTTTGTCCGATTCTCTTCGCCGTGGCCTAGTTATAACAAGCGCTGCTCGTAATGTTTATAAAACGGCTTCTTCTCGCGCGAGATGGCTGGCTTCAATTGAAAACGGTGAATCACTGCTTCCACCGAATGAGCCGCGGAGCCATCGATCATTTCGCCTAACTACGCACGTTACGCACGATCACGTTAACCGTCACCTACATTTTTCCTCGTGCGTTACGAACTCGGTGAAAATAACGTCACTTTTGAAACACCGTCATCGTGGAAATTCTAGTTGCGTTTTCATATTCGATCGAGTTTTCCAAGTCGAAGCACGCACGAAATGGATCTCAGGGGAAACGATGTTTGGTAGCTTTTTGGATCAATTGACGTTTGGAGGATGGTATTATTACTAATAACTATTAATGTAGGTGCTATAATGAGTATACGATGTAAGATTGAAATTTCAACGAATTTAATAAAACGAGTGGCCAGTGAGCGATCGAAAGATCGAGATCACGGATATGTGATAGCGGCCGACTACCTCTGGCTACTCAAGTTCACTAGTTACTCGTGAATTTGGTATGTACGAGATGGATTTCGAAGAAAACGATGTTTGGTAGTTTTTTGGATCAATTGACGTTTGGAGGATGGTATTATTACTAATAACTATTAATGTAGGCGCTATAACGAGTGTACGATGTACGATTGAAATTTCAACGAATTTAATAAAACGAGTGGCCAGTGAGCGATCAAGAGATCGAGATCACGGATACGTGACAGCGGCCGACGACCGCTGGCTATCCAAGTCCACTAGTGACCCGTTAATTTGATGGACGTGACATTTGTATCGTTGTGTAGCAATCGTTTTGTAAAGTGTAGATAAATTATAGTGAAACACAGCTCTATGTAGAAAGAAAATACATTATATATATATAATGTGAACGAAGACTCACGAGAAACTTCTAACGCAGAAAACTGCACCTCGTCTACTACTGAGTCTCGCGAAGTTTTTGCATCAAGCAGTTTTGCGTCACGTGAATCACGCGACAGGGTCGACCGGATATTATTTTGCTTTCTTATGGTACTAATTCACTGTCTTGTAGTAAATCGTTTCAATGTTGTGATAAATGACTATAAGTAACCGTGAGACGTATACATATATATTTAGACACGGTAAACATTTTGGTTAAATTTATGTACAGTACACACGCGAGAAGATTGCGAATGGAATTACGGTGTGTTACTATAGGCATGTCGTAAAATATTTGTGTATATATGTAATGAATAGAATTTGCTGGTAACTCCAGATGTACAACAATAACGTTTTGTCCAAATGCATGTATAGTTCGCATGCGAGAAGATTGCAAATGGAGTTATGGTATGTTACTATAGGCATGTCGTAAAATATGTGTATATATATGTAACGAATAGGATCTGCTGGTAACTCCAGATGTACAAAAATAACGTTTTGTCCAAATGTATGTATAGTTCGCACGTGAGAAGATTGCAAATGGAGTTATGGTATGTTACTATAGGCATATCGTAAAATATGTGTATATATATATGTAACGAATAGGATCTGCTGGTAACTTCAGACGCACAATAATAACGTTTTGTCCAAATGTATGTATAGTTCGCACGCGAGAAGATTGCAACTGAAGTTATGGCGAGTCGCCATACGCAAGAAGATATGTATCTACACAATTATATACAAAGGATAAGTATCTAACGAGTAGAACTCGTTCCATACTTGTAGATCTGTAGCGAACGATTTTTCTTAAAAAAATTCATATATGGGTTCACGTAGCTCCTGTGCTCATAAAAAAATGAAGATCGAGTCGTTTGTGTTGTAAAAGCAGCGGTCCAATCTGTCCGGTGTGTTTTAAAAGAGTACGCCTGAAATGCACGAAAAGTGATTGGAAAGTAAGGTCAGTTTATATGCTCCGTGTTTCTCCTCCGTAGTACGGTTAACGACGAATCGTACAAATTTATTAAGAACGACCGTGAACAATTTTCGATCGCGCTCGAAAATGTCACGATTGGTTCCGAGATAATATTCATTTTAAAAATCGGTTCGATGGAAACGATCGATCCGTTTAAATCTTATAACACTCTGATACCTCTAAGCATCAGTTGCAATAATTATAATTACAGAAAAATAATATTAGGTTGTTCGAAAAGACATTTCGTTTTTTTTTGGTGAGAATGAAACACGATTTTTTTAGTGTGTATAAACATTTTATTAAATCATATATTCTCCATTTTGGAAAACGAAATGACTTTCCGAACAACCCAATATATTACGAGGACGCGGTGGGTCGAAAAAGACCCGAGGAACACACCAGAGTCGTTCGACGAGGATTGCGTATTCAAAATTCAAAATTCGTTATTCGAACTTTCGACCGTAATAAAGAAAGGACGTTGATAGAAACAAACCATTCAAACACGAACTCTCATCGATCGTGGGGGTTAAAACGTGAAGAAAAAAATGTTGCGAGAAAACTCGATTTCTCTGTCCCCCCGAATACTCCCTTGGTGTCGCTCGTTTGATTTTTCTTCCCACGAGACTGGCAGTATCGGCCGATACGGTGTCGAATCGGCCGGTACACACTGGAAACACCTCAAAGTGGCGTGCCTTGGGAGGGACGTGGACCTTGCGAGCGGTCAAAGTCGTGGCCTACTTCACTTCCTGCCTTCGGAACTTTCTCCTCGTGGCGTCGTTCGTGCGTTCACGAGCGCCGCGCGGCCGAGGAGGCCTCTCTCGATTCGATCTCGGCTACGTGTGCCACCTTCTTTCTTCCCACACTCGCGCGTGTTTTCCCGAACGCCGCGACGACTCGTCCACCGGCCGCTCGGACCTTGTATCTATAGTTTACCGCTGACTTCAAGTCCCGTGGCAGGAATGCGAGAAAAGTGGAAGGGGTACGCCTATCCTCGCACATTCAATTCTGGTTCGCTATTGGTCGCGGCAGTTACAGAACATGTGGACCGACTGACGAAGAAGGTAGCGAGATAGAGAGAGATAACGAGAAACACGTGGCAGGCAGAGCTCCATTGGCGTAGGTGCAACATATTGCTATTGTATTGGGTTGTTCGAAAAGTCATTTCGTTTTCCAAAATGGAGAATATGTAATTTAATAAAATGTTTACACGCTCTAAAAAAATCGTGTTTTATTTTCACCAAAAAAAAAAACGAAATGACTTTTCGAACAACCCAATACAATAATTGTATCTAATACGGGACAATTTTTGCTAATTTTTTACAATATCCTAGAAAAACATTGGTTACATAATTACTAGTAGAAGTAAGTAGAATTCTTTTCGGGAACAAAAATAATTTAATAAAAGTAAATAGTTAATTTAGAAGTAAATAAAAGTGAATTTTCATTCGTTTCGAAAGAAGTTGTACAGAGTGTATAGTACGTAACTGTCATCGCGACTTTTCAGACACTTCGAACAGTCTGATGAAAAAATGTTTCAGAGAAAATTTAACCAGTTTCTGGTCAGTTACAAATTTAGGTATAAACAAAATTTTCTTAGTAAATATTGTAATAGGTTTCGGGTGTTGTTAAGAAAGCAGATAAAACGATAAGAAAAATGCGTGTAATCGAAGGTGGGAGTTTAATTGAACGGAGTGGGAGGAGTGATGGGAGTGGGAGAGTAGCGCGGTAGGAGGAGCTAACGAGAGACACCACTCGCCTCTACGTCGTCCTGCCTATCAAGAAAAATGCGTGTAATCGAAGGTGGGAGTGTACCGATTCGTTGGCAATGTACGAACTCTGCACAGTACACGCTCGCGTAAGTACCGAGCGTGTATCGCTCGATGGCACGCGGAAGGAATGCGGGTTTAATTGGACGAGGTGAGAAGAGTGGGAGGAGTGGTGGGAGAGTAGCGCGGTAGGCGGAGCTAACGAGCGACTCCAATCGCCTCTACGTTGTCCTGCCTACCAAGAAAAATGCGTGTAATCGAAGGTGGGGGTGTACCGATTCGTTGGCAATCTACGAACTCTGCACAGTACACGCTCGCGTAAGTACCGAGCGTGTATCGCTCGATGACACGCGGAAGGAATGCGGGTTTAATTGGACGAGGTGAGAAGAGTGGGAGGAGTGGTAGGAGAGTAGCGCGGTAGGCGGAGCTAACGAGCGACTCCAATCGCCTCTACGTTGTCCTGCCTACCAAGAAAAATGCGTGTAATCGAAGGTGGGGGTGTACCGATTCGTTGGCAATGTACGAACTCTGCACAGTACACGCTCGCGTAAGTACCGAGCGTGTATCGCTCGATGGCACGCGGAAGGAATGCGGGTTTAATTGGACGAGGTGAGAAGAGTGGGAGGAGTGGTGGGAGAGTAGCGCGGTAGGCGGAGCTAACGAGAGACTCCCCTCGCCCCTACGTCGTCCCGCCTATCATCGCGCGCGCTGTACGTGCCCTCGTCGAGCGAGGTGTCGTCGCGCGTAATTATTTCGTGCCTCGTTCGTCATCGTTGCTCCACGGTAATCCGGATGATTGCGTCCCTAGCTTGCGCGTAAGTAGCGGGGCCCCTCCGATAATCCTTAATTACGGCGACCGTGGCGATTTCCGCCTGTCAGATTCGGTAATCGCTTTCCATCGATTATTTACAAGCTTCGAAAACGAATAATTTTTCGACGTTACCGCAGATGCAACTTTATCGCGGGATAAATCGGCTTCGACGCGCGAGAGGTATTCTTTCGGATGTTTTTCGAACGATTCACGAGCCCCTTAATCGTCGTTAATACACACAACCCGGATAAATGAATTTATTTGTACCGCGGGACACTGCACCAGTACGGATTTACGGTTCTGTTTCCTTGATTTTAGTTTATCGTTTCCTGGTCTCTGTGAACATATCTGTAGGTTTCTATGTACTTCGAAGAGACAAAATTGTTCGAAAGGAACGGTCGTTCTTATCGAAAAAGAGAACGATTAATGATTCGTTCGTGAAATTTGTCGAAAGATAAATAAATTTCGTATACGCTTCGTTCGAAGCAAAAATAAACAATACACCGAGTATCGCATTTAGGTTAGGTTCACCATCCAACAGAATCTTTTGTTCGAGATATAAAATGTTACGTTGAATCTTTTAAAATATTGCAAAATTAATTTTTTTCTTTTATAGTTATTAATTCCCCGTGAAATTTACGCGACTTGAATATGCAATGCGCGAGAAGAAAGCGCATTTAGTATCTTTTGGTAATGAAGTTTTTAATGCTAGTGTAGATAATAAGGTGTCTGAAATTTTCACTGGAAATTGTGGGAATGAATTTTCACCACAAACGAGGTGAAATACTTTTACACGAAAAACGATATCAACCAGCTGTAGTATCATGGCGATCGCGTTACCAGCTGGTACTCGTGAGTCGTTGCGTGCCACGCAGGACTGTTGGAAAACTACAAAAATGGCACTTTCATCTTCTCTCGCCGTTTACAACGTCTGTTCCGTTACACCTTGTATTTCAATCGCGAAACAACGGTTTCATGGCTTTCCCTTATCATTAGTGCACACTCTGATATCGTAAGAATAATTCCTTACCGTTCTTTATTGTAACACGAAGGTACCGGGTATAAGACTAGGATTTATCCCGCTTATAAAACGACGATAAAGATGAAATGCAACGTTGGGAGGTTGTAACATTCCGACACATTTATTTGTAAAATTTACGACTAGCGCGGAAGTTAACGTACTCGTGCTGATAATTAATCGAAATTATACTCTCGAAGCAGTTTGTGCAACGAGAAAGAGGTTACTTTGTATTTTGATAATATTTTAATAATGCGAAACAACTTGCTTAAAATTTACAGTTAATCGTTGATTTATTCTATCGACAATCGTAATATTTGATATTACTCGTATTAATTATTTCTAACGGGTTGTCGCAATAGATCGCTCGCTGTGCATTTGTAAATGTAATTTTGGTAGTTTTTTTTTTATTTCTAAAACGCAGCTACCACGAACGGTTTTCTGAATCCTCGTGCATGTAGGATATGCAACTAAAAGTATTATTTGGGACGTTCCATTGGCCGAGTATCCACTGCATCCGAGTACGGGCCACGATCCATAAACTGTGCATACGAACGGTGCACTGGACGCATTATTTACGTTTTGAACAATTTTATGACACTCTCCCGACATAGAAGAAATTTACGTTCGTAAGATTTACACGTAGCGAGCGTACACGTGGCTCATTAAAACTAAAAAAAAAAAAAAAAAATCGAGCGATCCGATTAAACGCGTGAAATCATTAAAAATTTCCAATTTTTTTTTCCATTCTGTCGACCCCGAAAAATCGGTACGTAAGAATTCATTTCTTTGGTATGTAAGATCCAATTATTGCGTTCCATCCCGGATCTGCTGGCAAGACTTCGTAACACGGATTGTCTAGTTACTCTTACGTACCGTGTAAATTCATAAAATTATATAAACCGTATAACCGCGAGCAAAGGAATAAATATCGAAAGCGGTCGAAAGTCGGTATACCGGCCACGGTATAGTGTGCGCTAAAAGAAATTGTAATATTTTATTGCCACGAAATCTACTTTCATCTTTGTTCCTGTATACTTGTTCGACTTTCACCACTATTCGATATTGCAAATAATATTATTTACCGATCAGTTTTCGTCCCATCCGAAGCGTGAAATTCGTTTACATGTTCCCCAAGTTTTTCACCGGTTGGCGATTCTTTATTCTCGAACTGTTCATCGAAATTCATTTTCGTATCTTGTTCAGGACGAGAGTCCGCCGATCGCTATGTTCTGATTACTCGAGGAATCAGAGCGTTTTCCTCACTGGCCGCAGTAGATTAAATTTTAGCAAGTCACTACCATCGCCGAGCTACCGTTTCATCACAATGTTCTTGCAATTAGCCACCGGTGAATGGGCTCACGGTATTCTTGAACCAACCGGGGAAAGAAACGAAGCCAGCAACGCCTCTGACTATCGTCGATTGTCAGATCGCTCGAGCACCGCTCTGATTGAAATTGGAATTTTTCGCATGGTTATCGAGTTACGGCAAAACATTTCTGTGTGTCTGTTTTCGTAAATTGTTTCGTGTATTCGGTACAAGTACTTCATACTTTAGATGTATCTCAGTTCCAGAATCATCCGTACATGTCTACTTTAAAGTCGGGTCACTTCGAAGAATTTCATATTTTATACATATTGGAATACTGCGAATAAACATTTGTTTAATGGAATATCGAGAATGAACCTCTAATATTTGAGTATTCTTGTATCACCTTGTTCGAATATTATTTAAAAATTGTGTACACATTAGTTTTCTTACTCCAAATAGAAATTTAATATAGAATAACTTTAATAAAATATCTTGAATGAAAATATCGCTTAAAAAAGATCAGTAAATTTAAAGAATTTGATTTATAATCCACGTCGTACTATTCAGATGCAATAAATATTCAGATAGTCGATTGGTGCACCAAATATTCCAATACTTAAGTGTTCGAATAGTCACATGTACTCGAGTATTCGAACGATCAAATATACTCGAGTATTCGAATACTGTTTGAATTATATTCGCCAAGTATTCGAATACTGTTCGAATTATACTCTCCAAGTGTACGAATACTGTTCGAATTATATTCTCTAAGAATTCGAATACTGTTCGAATTATATTCTCTAAGAATTCGAATACTGTTCGAATTATATTCTCTAAGAATTCGAATACTGTTCGAATTATATTCTCTAAGAATTCGAATACTGTTCGAATTATATTTTCTAAGAATTCGAATACTGTTCGAATTATATTCTCTAAGAATTCGAATACTGTTCGAATTATATTCTCTAAGAATTCGAATACTATTCGAATTATATTCACCAAGTATTCGAATCGTCGAACTGAATACTCTTCGAATTATATTCGCCAAGTATTCGAGTCGTCGAACTGAATACTGTTCGAATTATATTCGCTAAGTATTCGAATACTGTTCGAATTATATTCGTCAAGTATTCGAATCGTCGAATTGAATACTGTTCGAATTATATTCGCCAAGTATTCGAGTCGTCGAACTGAATACTGTTCGAATTATATTCGCCAAGTATTCGAATACTGTTCGAATTATATTCGCCAAGTATTCGAATACTGTTCGAATTATATTCGCCAAGTATTCGAATCGTCGAATTGCTCGACTATTCGAATACGTAAAAATTCGACAAGCAGTCCCGGTCCTGGCCCGTTCCTGCGTCCCGTTTCTCCTCAAGAGGCATGGCGTTAATCGTGCATGAATTTTCGCGTAAAATTCCAACTGCCGCGCGGACGTGGCTCGACGTTAGTCTATAAACGGGTCTAATGACCGATGATGAGTTCACGCCGCGTGAGTCGGTGATTGTATCCTGTTTACGTATCTCGGAGTCCGTCGATCGATTCCGGATGCGGCACGCGAAAGCAGCCGAGAAGTGGATGCGATTCTCTTCGAGAGGCGGCGACGACGCAGCTCGAATTCCACGCGGAGAAAAGCGCATCGCTGTCTATTGTTGGCCAATACGACGACCCAGCCGGACGTCGGTGAAATCATGGTTGTTTTACGGCACGAGAACCGAGAAATTCCGATAGAATACAGGGTGGTCCAATAATCGGCCACGGTAGTCTCGAAACTGTTGGAGCTCGAGAATGTTTCATTTTCGGCATACGAAGATTCAAACGTCAGAAATGGTGTTTGATCAGACGTGTTGGAACATCATCCAACGAACAGAATCATCCGATTCAAATATTAGACGAATATAATTCGAATACTATTTGAATACTCGACTATTCGAATACTGTTGGAGTACTTGATTATTCTGGATGTCTAGTAGCTCCTATAGGTTCAGTCACTTATTGTTTAGTTCGAGTATTGGTCAATGTACGGACGAATAAATGTAAGTAGCATTTATAAAAAAAAAGAAATACGTTTTAACGATGAAAAGATACTAATCGCAGTATTCACCTCTTCTTTTTAATGTAACGAGCACGAGGAAAGAATTAGCTAAAAAAGGTTCGCTGACAGTGTTTATTCGAGTAACGTACGAGAGGTGTTAGATCTGATTCGGTTAGGTATTCAAGGTTGTGCAGATTTAATTTTAGACAAATATCACGGTATCGACTTTGAACTTTATTCAAGTGGCACTGATTTAGACTCGGTGTTCGATAAATTGACCGAGACCGAGACTGAACTTGAATTTGAAACTGGAATTAAATAGTAACAGTTTTAAGAACCGTGTTAGCGTAACATGTAGGTATCCCGCGAAAGTTAACGTTCCGTGGAGAGTTTCAAGGAAGATTGACTTTTTTTTCCAACACACTGTATCGAGACAGACCACGTTGGAAACGTATCAGCAAAGCGGTTGAATGACGATATAGAAATGAACTAGTAACGATGCAGCGGTTGAATGCCCCTTTCGTGGAAGTTTTTTTAGGTCGTTAATCATTTCCACGCAGGAGTGAGAGTAATATGTAGAACAGGGCAAGGTTTAAGAAACAGCACCAGAGAGCATGAATCAAGATTCGATGACGCAAAGGTTAGGATGGGTTAGATAATGCAACGAAGATTCAAACGTCAGAAATGATTTTGTATTAGATGTGTTAGAACGTCGTCCAACAAACAGAATCATCCGATTCAAATATTCGACGAATATAATTCGAATACTATTTGAATACTTGACTATTCGAATACTATTTGAATACTTGACTATTCGAATACTATTTGAATACTTGACTATTCGAATACTATTGAAATACTTGATTATTCCGGATGTCTAGTAGCTCCTATAGGTTCAGTCACCTATTGTTTAGTTTGAGTATTGGTCAATGTACAGACGAATAAATGTAAGTAGCATTTATAAAAAAAAAGAAATGCGTTTTAGCGATGAAAAGATATTAATCGCAATATTCACCTCTTCTTTTTAATACACCGACTGCCAAGCCGATTTTATAAAAGTTTCTCTTGATAATATCCGTGATCTTTTTCATAATTTTAAACAGTCTTTTGATCTTCAGACTTTTTGAAATTGAAGACTTCTAACAATTGGAACCACAGATGTCGTTCGCGCGCGAATAACTTGGCTCTTGTGTAAATTAAAATTTAGACATCATGCATAAATGCATGACGTGCCAGTCAATGCGTTAAGAAAGCAATAGTTGCGTCCGTATTTATAAAAAGTCAGCGAGAAAGCAACGATTAGAAAATTTACCGAGGAATGTGAAACATACATTTGCCATCACGTTACTCGCAGGTGATGTTTTGCACCATGTGTTCCTCGGGATGTTATCGTGGAAATTAGTAATAATTGCGAAAATAGAGGAAAGGATCATCTGGAACTGGAATCCATAAATAGAGAGCCAATAACTTTAATCCTCTCTATCATCATTTTATTTTCCACCAGTTACATTTATAGCAAGAATTATATTTCAAACCAGTTTCTTGAAACGAACGCATTCCGTTTCTTTACTGCAATTTTTTCCATAAAAAATTCCTTATTTATTCATGAGTTTTCAATGTAATTTGTTTACCTGTGCCCCACATATTTCAATAATTTCGAATTCACCTAAGGTAACGATCCACTTGGAGTATTTTCGATAGAATGAACGAATAATTATTCTTTCTTCGATCGTACAAATTATTTCAATAAGAAATCAACGTTATTCGTTTATCTACATTACACGAATAAACGTTTATTCGATAAATTAAATTTTCATTTGGGATTAAAAAAAGAGGATCGAATCGTTGGTTGGACCGAAGTTCGGAAACGTTATTAAATTTCGTTTACGTAATTTGCATTCTCATCGGTCGTTACTACCGATACTTTTAATAATTCGTACCGCGATACAATTCACGAAGCTTTTAAATAAATGAACTATAAAAGTCCGTACTCTTTTTATGAGCATAAATAGAAATAGCGTACACGTGGAGAAACGTTCCCGTTAAAATGCAGCCGGGTGCACGCATAACCTATGTGTTACATTTTCAAACTCGATTTTATCGAGAATGAAGTACGGGACTGCATCACCAATTGCGTCCAATCCTGTATTTTACATTCAATGCCGTAAATGGACGATCGATCGCGTTGGAAAAGAGTAGCAGTGAAAAAAGGAAAAACTGTGCAGAATTCCATAGACAGTTAAGAAATCTTTTAACGCTGGAGAAACGTTTCGAACGGGCGGTGAATAATTACCAAGTGTCCGGTCTACCTCCTTAAGAGCGTACAGCGAATAAATAATTAAACGTTAACGCAAAACTCGGCGAGCGTGGCATTCTTATATCCGTTATTTAAAAGCGGATGCCGATGAAGAAACGGGATAACGCGCGTTCCTAATAATCGACGATCATTGTTTGTTACACAGAACGTGTCCACGAGCCGTACAAGTCGATGAACAAATTCTCCGGTTTTGAAAATCGTAGAGAGCAATCGCGCGAAGTTGTTTTTGTAAGAATAGAATTTAAAAAAAAAGAAAAAAAAATGGTTCAGCGATAGAATCAATGATTAAAAAATTCAATCTCGATGTTCGATAGGTAAGTAATATTGCTAAATATTATATTGGAATTACACGTCATCATCTTGAACAGTCTACTTTGCATCTGGTATTAAAGTGCACAGAATCTGAAATGAAGCGCTGGGTTACGGTTATGGGTCCCAAGAGAGTGTGAGAAAATGCGGGAACTACTTTGGGTTATGCACTCTTGTGGACTGAAATGGCTATAAAGCAGCCAAGAATTCAAACAATTGGAATACTAGAGCTTTTGAATATTACGTGCATAAATTAAGTAGGTGAATACAGTTTACGGTTGAGAAATACGAACACATTTTCATCAAAGTTAAAATGTACAGAATATCGTCGGTGATAAAGTCTTAAATGAAGATAAAGTGTAAAAGAGAACCGTTGAATTTGACCAGTTTGATTCATAATCCACCCGATACTACTCAAATACAAGAAATACTCGGATACTCGATCAGTGGACTATTCGAATAAATCGAGTACTCGAATAGTATTCGAACGCTTAAATACACGAATTATATTCGCCGAATACTCGAATCACCGAATTATTCAACTGTACAAATACAGAAAAATTCGACGAGCACTCGAATCTTAACCTCAGATTAAATGAGTTGCAATATTCGAATACTACGAACAAATATTATTGTTCTCGAAATGAGAACAAATATTATTTGTTCGCGAAAGAAGAATCTCCAAATTTTAGACCGTTTCGATCAAGTAGATTTCGTGAATATATTTTTAAGACTGTTTTTTGCGGTACAATTGTGTCGAGTTTATTCAATCGTTAAGAAAACCAAAATCTAATCGAGACGTCGATAAGGAGTAAAATTCTTGTTGAAAATTGGGTTGAATCGCGCTTGTATTGTTTCGAGGTCGAACGAGGGGAGTTGAGTTCCTTCACGATGGTTTCGCATACTCGAACGACGGGAAATATTTTGTTGATCTTTTCACATTTTCGAAGGCGTTCCATGGAAACGAAGTGCAGTCGAGTGCGCGCCGAACGAGAGGCGAGGCGTTGAGTTAGCATTATTTTATTTACGCTTGGAATCTCGACGATTCCGGATGCACAGGATGCGGCGGGTGAAAGTGAGTTCAGGGGCGTAGCCTTGCGTTGAAAGATTAAAGGATTGCTCTCTTTGAGAACACAAAGACGGGCGGGAACGTGAAAGGAAAGCGCTCGATAATGTTTTCGATCGGGTTTTCGATGACACGGTTCTCATTTCGTTTCTGCACTTACTTAACACTTTGACGGCCCCGCGTTTCACGCAAAGACTATCCGCCTGTCTACGGTGACTTTCGCGAGAGTTTCAATCTAACGAAAGCTTCGAAATTGGTTTTCGATTCGAAATGTTTCAACGTAATATTGTAATGGTATTCGAATACTGAAACGTAGCATTGTATAAGTGTACTCGAATACTTGCCACTAGGTACTTTCGTTGTCGAATAAAATCAAACGAAATTAAATAAATATCATTCGTAATGCAGAAAAAAAGAAGGATCTAGAAGATATTGCGAATCGTTTTGGATTGGACGTTTTAATTTTCGAAAGACTTGTGTCTAAGCAAATATTATCTGGAAGGCCTATATTCTACTTATGTTCGTGAAAACTTTTATTATAAAATAGTTTAGTTAAAATTGTGATTAATTTGTACGAATTGCATCCAAGACAATTGTGAAAGACGTAGCACCGAGAGATTTGAGACTATAGTTGGAATTGATTGGAATCAATTAGTATTTGAATAAACTTTGAGTACTTTACGGGTATTCGAATAAACTTTGAGTATCTTACGGGTATTCGAATAAATTTCGAATATCGTTATTCGAATATTTGAGTATTCAAATACCACGATGTCTACCCTCATTCTGAGAACAATTGCATTCTTCTGCAATATTGTGCTGGTTCTTTGATTGCAATAAACTTTGCACGTCCGTGTTTGATGTCGCCATCGTCGTTGAATCAACTTCCGCACGGAAAGAGCGCCATTATTCGAAAGGGGCGATAGTCGTACCGAGCAAGTTCTGGAACGAGTGAATTACAATTTTAACGACAGAATAAATTATACTCCCAATAATACTACAGAAGTACCGAAACATCGAATTTTTCGCAACTTGTTTCAAGAATGAACGAAACGAACGATTAAAACTCGAACAAGTACAAGAAATAATTTCACAATTGACACAAAAGAGAGATTTTTCTTACACGACATTTGTAACGCAGTGGACGGAACAACATTTTCTCACAAATTTTTTTTTCGAAGATAGTTAGTGCACCGTTTATCACCACTCACTGAATTTATCACGTTGGGACGGTGTCACGTTTATAATATAGTATAACGGGGATAGCGTTATTCTCTCGTGAAAGATTTGTTCAAAGATAGAATTTTGCAAAGATTGTACGCAAAGATTATCCGAGGAAATTTTCCATTTACCGCTCACCTTCTTTCCTTCAATTTGGTGTTACTTTCGGAGATTCGCGACACGAATAATTCAATATTCGAATATTTTCTAAGAATTCGAACACTACGAACAGTATTCAAATAGTATTCGAGTATTCGAATACTACGAACAGTATTCAAATAGTATTCGAGTATTCGAACACTACGAACAGTATTCAAATAGTATTCGAGTATTCGAATACTACGAACAGTATTCAAATAGTATTCGAATACTACGAACAGTATTCAAATAGTATTAGAATACTACGAACAGTATTCAAATAGTATTCGAATACTACGAACAGTATTCAAATAGTATTCGAACACTACGAACAGTATTCAAATAGTATTCGAATACTACGAACAGTATTCAAATAGTATTCGAACACTACGAACAGTATTCAAATAGTATTAGAATACTACGAACAGTATTCAAATAGTATTCGAATACTACGAACAGTATTCAAATAGTATTCGAACACTACGAACAGTATTCAAATAGTATTAGAATACTACGAACAGTATTCAAATAGTATTCGAATACTACGAACAGTATTCAAATAGTATTAGAATACTACGAACAGTATTCAAATAGTATTCGAATACTACGAACAGTATTCAAATAGTATTCGAACACTACGAACAGTATTCAAATAGTATTAGAATACTACGAATAGTATTCAAAACTACGAACAGTATTCAAATACTACGAACAGTATTCAAATAGTATTCGACTATTCGACTACTACCGATTGAGTATGGTTATTCAAGTGCCACAAGATTTCACGATAACGTACGATATTTCGATGCAGACACTTTCCTCCGATGGCGCAATTTAGAAACACTCGGTGGATAAAGCGACTAACAGGTAGAAAACTGTGGGTTGTTTTCTGGGTCACCCTAATGTGTGTAACGACTCGTCGAAAATCGAAAGTTGACGACAAGGTGTTTGGGGGGCGCGATGAGGAGAACAAACAGGGTGGTAAAAATAGACGGTGATGCAAAGAGAAACGTACGGTGTAGGGAGAGCGAGAGTGTTTTGGCCCATTCGATCGATATTAATCTCCCCCCGTATTAGGAGTACCGGAACCGGCGACATTGGCATGCAAGACGGTGACCGAGAAAAGTGAAACACGAGAGTAAACCGATCCCGCGTGTCGCGTATCGTCGAGAGAACAATTTCAAAATTGCACCGCCATCGCCGCCGCGCCGCTGCGAGAAAGTAAGGAGCCGGAGGTCCGCCGGTGACTCATTGTCACGCGAATCGTTAACGGACGGGAGAGCTCGTTGGGACAGAAAATTCACGTGTAGGTGGTGAAAGTGAGTGGACGACGAGCGACTTAACGAGACCGTGGTGGCCGTACCACGGATTCTCCGGTGGCGAAAATAGAGCGAATTTCAATGGCCTCCCGTACTCGAGCGCCCCGAAAGGAACGAAACGTTGCTTGGTCGTTGGAGTAGTTCCGAACCGTTTATCAAATCACCGTGAGTTTCGAAGGTTAATTCTACCACCTCGTACCGTAGCAATTTAACACGATTGTACGGAACAGATGAATTCGATTTTTGATCACTTTTAATCGAAGAATCATTACACGGAAGTAATTGATTGTTTAGGACGTTGACCTGTTGCAAAGTAGGCCGAGCGACGGAAAAATTGACGAATCGTTACGATTTCGAATTTAGACGAGACTTTGAAAATCAAGATTCGATAAATATAAATTGGACAGAAACGATTACTATTTATATATGAGAAGAAAACCTACTCGTGGAGTGAACCATTACCTTTTTCCGATGTTCCAGCCATCAACGGCTTTTTCTCACCGCGATGCGACGACAATGATAAACAGTTATGCGTGTACTTATCCCGGGAAATTTTCCATTTATCACTCACCTCGTTTCCTTCGATTCGGTGCTGTTCTTAGAGATTCGCGACACGAATAATTCTATATTCGAATATTTTACTGGAATTCGAATACTACGAATAGTATTCAAATAGTATTCGAATATTCGAATACTACGAATAGTATTTTAGTACTATCCGAGTATTCGAATACTACGAATAGTATTTAAATAGTATTTGAGTATCCGAATGCTACGAATAGTAGTTAATTAGTATTCGAGTATTCGAATACTACGAATAGTATTTAAATAGTATTCGAATATTCGAATACTACGAATAGTATTCAAATAGTATTCGAATATTCGAGTACTACGAATAGTATTCAAATAGTATTCGAATACTGTGAATAGTATTCAAATAGTATTCGAGTATTCGAATATTACCAATCGAGTATCGTTATTCGAATACTATTGTACAAAGATTAGATATTCATTTGACAAAGATTTGAATTTTGTACCGGTCAAACATTATTTAAATACTCGACTGTCGATCCGATTTTACTCTCCTTACTCGAAAATCACACCATTCCTCCGACCGACCACAAAATTGATATCCGAATCGCTTCAACCTATACCTAATTATGATTTGAATCAGTTCGACGTTTGCAAATACTGTACTTGTACAGCTCTTTCCTCGATAATTGGTATCGATCGGTTCGATTTTTCGCTGTCGTTGTTGCCTCTTGTTTAATCAAAGAGAGAGTTTCAGGACCGATAAATTCTCGTCACGACGACGAGATCGGAGCCGGTAGAGGCGACCAGGTGAGCATACAAACCCTACGCGAAAAAGGGAGACGCGAATTAGCGTTCATCGTTTGTCACGAGTCATTAGAAGAGCTCTCTCTTTTGAAGCGGTAATCGTTAATTTCCGCGACGCGTTCAAGCGCACGCGCACGCGTGTTACCGTCAACCGGTCCCGATTCCATCTTCTTGTTAATGAATTTACACACTTTTTATTCAACAGGAGTACAGAGTAGAACGGTCGTAAATATAAGCGACATTCGTCCCGTAAATACGCGTAACCCGCGTTCATCGTCAATATATCAGGCCTTTGTGTCTTGATAATTATTCATACATTTGCAACGTTTCCTCGTAATTTCGTACAACGAGTCGTTCGTTTATTGGCGCGCTAAAAGTGTTAAAAGCGCAGCTTCCTCGGGCATTCACGAAGGAACACGACGCCGCCGGCGTTGATACGTTCAGGTTAAAACTGTTCTCCGTCACGAATTAGCATATAGGCACACTGACACACTAAAATCGTCTATCTGCGTGATTTCCTTTTTTTCCGTTGCGTTTCTTTTACTTCGCCTTTTTTTTCCTTTTTCTTCTTTCTTTCTTTCTTCACGATGTTACAGCGCTCCGTGACACCTCGGACGAGCGATTTTTCGATCACGTTACCGCTACCGTAACGTTCAACACGCGATCGGATCAGCCGCGGGGCGATTAGATCGATTTACAACGAAATTAACGAAACGAGAAAATTTCTTCGTCGAATCGTACGTGTCAATTATTTTCGTCAGGTTTGGGCCAGATCTGTGACGATAGATTTGTTTCAAATACGTATATTACGGAATCTCGGGATTAGTTTTCCGTTAAATTTATTAGAAGAGATTGAACATTCTTTTTTATTTCAGTCATTCGTTTTGTTGCACTTGTACCGATCGTTATTATGCAAATTTTGTTTTGGGTGATTTTTATACACTTTTACAGATACAAATTGATTCACTGTCTTTTAGGTTTCAATAAGAGTGATTGAACATTCAATCAATAACGTTAAACATATACTTTGATCAATTAATACAAACGATTAACTACAGAACCTTACGCTTGTTTAAAATTTGTTAAAATTCGTTTAATTATTTTGAACTCATTTCGAACGACTAAAGCAGCCCTGTGTATTATATATAATGTTCAGGTATTTTTCCAAATATTGAAATTGTATTATAAAACGAAATAAGATCGCTTCGGTGGTGAAGGAAATGAAAATTGCAAGTCGAAACGATGATAACCGATGTTCTGGTAATATAATTATTCGTAACCGATAGATTTGTGGTTTGAGTCGCCGGTGGTAACGCAAGATGAATAGTAAATTTTTACTCGGAAGGATACGCTTCCAGTGAAATGATTCAAGGTGTAGGTGCGCGACAACCGAGCACGACTTTCACTCTGTTTGAACGAGTACGTCAGGTCGCGCGCGTTTGTTCTCGCGAAATTTTTTATTACCCGGCGGACTTTAAAGCACGAAACTCCGTTTAACGATACTCGCGCGCAGTTATATAAATTGACACGCGCTCTTTTTTGTTCAGTTTCGCGCACGGAATATTTCGCCGGTAGAAATTCATTCGTTTGCACTCGTAATGCATCCCGCGTCCCGACACGATTTGAGGTTAGCTTTAAAAGTAGCCATCGGCTGTGCCGCACCTTTGCGCAATTATGCAATTAGGTATGACATATACACTTTCTTTCAGTTTGTGTAACAAAGACGTTAAAAAGAAAGAAGAGAAATATTACGATTTTTTCTCTTCGATTGGTTGACTCGTACCTTGTAACCGAAAGCACGAATTGATCGTTATCCCGGTTAGAAGAAACTATTTGTACGGGTAGAGAACATTTTAAGGATTCCGGGTTTCGTTGAGGTGAGAAGAGATTTTCGTTTGTGGCCTGCATAATATCATTCGAACACTACAAATATCCGGATATTCGATTAGTGTATGAAATTTTATTATATTTGCCGAGTGTTTGAATAGTATACGAATTATATTTGCAGAGTATTTCAATAGTATTCGAATTATATTTGCCAAGTATTTGAATAGTATTCGAATTATATTGCAAAGCGTTTGAATAGTATTTGAATTATATTGCAAAGTATTTGAATAGTATTCGAATTTAATTTGCCGAGTATTTGAATAGTATTCGAATTATATTTGCAGAGTATTTGAATAGTATTTGAATTATATTGAAAAGTATTTGAATAGTATTCGAATTATGTTGCAGAGTATTCGAATTGTATTGCAAAGCATTTGAATAGTATTTGAATTATATTGCAAAGTACTTGAATACTATTCGAATTATATTTGCAGAGTATTTGAATAGTATTTGAATTATACTACAAAGTATTTGACTAGTATTCGAATTGTATTGCAAAGCATTTGAATAGTATTCGAATTATATTGCAAAGCATTTGAATAGTATTTGAATAGTATTTGAATTATACTACAAAGTATTTGAATAGTATTCGAATTGTATTGCAAAGCATTTGAATAGTATTCGAATTATATTGCAAAGCATTTGAATAGTATTTGAATTATATTGCAAAGTATTTGAATAGTATTCGAATTTAATTTGCCGAGTATTTGAATAGTATTCGAATTATATTTGCCGAATATTCGAGTCACTCTGACGTAGAAAAGATTCGATGAATGGTCTCAAACCTAAATTAACATAATGTCGGTAACTTTTGAGTCTCTTAAGAGAAACATACGGTGATTGTAGATTAAAGTGTGGTGAGTACGTAAATATACAGTCGTCACCGTGTTTGCACGCGACTGTGTATCACTGTGTACAGTTTGATCCTCGTAAAGTAAACGTTCCAAAAAGAAGCAGCGGAGGGGCAAATAATTATACTTGGACTGGCGAGAAACTGAAAAGCTATGGTCGTTGCCCCAATAAATCGACCCTACTCTACGATACTTCCTGGAGTTCTACGTCCGTCGTATTGGAGAAGCGATAAGTCTTAACAGGATCCGTACGTCGGCCAGGTTGACCAACGAAGATTTATATCCACTTGCAATAATTACCAACGCGCCCGAAATGGAGGACGGCAATGAATACGTTGTGTGTATATGTACAAGGCACGGCCCAAAAGTAAACGAGACCGATAACGTCACATTTTTTATTTACATTGTTCGAAAAATATATTTCTGCTCCTTCTTGATACATACATCTTCGAAATAGTCCCTCTTTGAGTCGATAGGTAATAACTGTAACTACGCCGCCATTGTCCGAAGCAACGATGCAGATCATTTTCTGTAAGATTGTTCAGGAGCTGCGACGATTTTGCTTTCACCTTTTTCACAGATGCAAGATGAGTTCCTTTGGGCACAGACTTGATCTTTGTAAAGAGAAAGAAGACGCAGAGAGCAAGCTTCGGTGAATAAGGAGGAGAATCACGCACAACAATATTGTAATTCAACTACTTGTTGAATCGAATACTTGTAATTTAAACACTCCAATATTCAAACACAACTCGTATACTCAAATATTCGAATACTGATAATTCAAATACTCCAACATTCGAATACTTACAATTCGTACACTCAAATATTCGAATACTTATAATTCAAATACTCCAATATTCGAACACGCACAACACACTCAAATATTCGAATACTTATAATTCGAATACTCCAATATTCGAACACGCACAACACACTCAAATATTCGAATACTTATAATTCAAATACTCCAATATTCGAACACGTACAACACACTCAAATATTCGAATACTTATAATTCGAATACTCCAATATTCGAACACGCACAACACACTCAAATATTCGAATACTTATAATTCAAATACTCCAATATTCGAACACTCACAATACACTCAAATATTCGAAAACTTATAATTCAAATATTCCAATATTCGAACACTCACAATTCGTACACTCAAATATTCGAATACTTATAATTCGAATACTCCAATACCCGATACTTGGAATCAGAGTAACGGTATCCGAGTACCTAAGATTCGAATTCACAATGGTGTTCGAATACTCGAATGTCCGAACAATGGTGTATGAGTAGTAGCAGCCCTATCTTAAATCCGTCGGTGCGTAAAGAGGAAAGAAAGTCAGCTGACCTAAAATTATCGAAGGTATCAGTACAGTGCGATGGTTTCACTGCAACGGACGCCCACGAACGATTGTCTTCGTGACGAGGCGACGCCTGTCCGCGCACAATCGAACGAACGATCGAGCAATCGGGCACATCCAGGTGTGCCCTCGATGCGTCCCGGCGTCGTCGTCGTTGCTCGTCTCGCTCATCGTGCGATTTTTTCTTCTATGCACGTTCGAATCGCGACGGAATCGCAGGCGCGAAGCTGTGCACGCGCAATTAGCCCGTTAATGTCCGCGCGCGGTTTTCCCCTTCCCCCTTTTGCTGCGTGCATCTTAATTAGCGGCCGAGGAGGTACGGATTTTACACACCAGGAGAAAGTTGGCTCAAGGTGAACTGCGAGAAAGAAACGATGTCGCGCGTGTAGCCCGCTGTAACGCGCACCGGACGCTGTGCCTCTTTTATCGTTCTTTTTTCACCAGACGTATTTAAACATTATTTTACGATGTTTATGTCCAAAACCGTGTTTAATGATCGCAAGTCACCCGATACGAGCTCTAGGACGTGGCCGATGTCTCTGTGTCTAATTCGTCGTAATCGACGAAGGTTTTGGAAAAATATTCGAAAGTATGGTAATCGTTTAACCGGCGGAGCTCGGCATATGGCGCGATCGTAAAATCGTGAACGGTCGCGCGTTGCGCGGCACGCGGCTTAGTTTCCCCGAATAATTACTTGCCGGACGCACCGGATGAAGATTACTCGGTCTTTTTAATACTACGAACACAAGGGCAAGTACACAGCTAGCAAAAGATTACGTACATTCTGGAAAAAAATTCGAATCGCCAGAGGTTGTTCGCAGCACCGAAATTATGCAAACAAGGGATTAACTAACAAAGTACCGATCCGTTTAGAGGACATTTGGAAAAGTACTTTTTTAACGGTATGAACAATTATTCGAACTTTCTTACGATTTTCGAGGAATTGAGTCTTCAATATGGGTACCATAATTTTTTGGTAAATTTTTTCTTACGATGTATTACGAAAAGAAATTATTAGGAATTGAGATTTGAATGTGGGTATTATAATTCTTTTGTAATCTCTTTTTACGATATATTACGAAAAGAAATGATTATATTTGACAAGAATTTTTTTTATATTCTTGATTCTGGAATACCCTCAGTTATTGGTCAATAAGAAGAATATTATTATGGTACAGTTTTCATCTACTTTCGAACTGTCAGTATAACCTATTTTTTCTAACGTCTCTGGTTATTCTTGTATCGTTTTTAAGGCAACTACTGTGACGAATCAAAGAGACGATAGACGTCGCTGCGGTAAGACCTCCCTCGGTGACCTTGAATGGCCAAAATATTTGGCGCAGACCTGCCAGTCGTGAGAATTTAATTTCACAATGTTGCAATTACTGCAAACGTTGTCGATGGAAACAGAAAGCTGCTCGCGTTTAAATAATACAGAGGGCCACGTTTGCGAGCTTATAGAATTTCTGACACCGTCATACATTCTACTTGAAATTGTGATTACGATGAATTTTGGATCAGTCAGTTGTTCATGGCAAAATTAAATTCTGGAACAGAAGTTGAACAATTTTGAGACAATGGATTGGTAAGTGAAACTATAAAGAACCTGGAAGAAAATTTTAACCATATCCACGTGATGGGACACAGTTTCACAAAATTGAAAACTTCGCGCTTCTTAACCTTCTTCCACTTTAATGGATAAATATTCGCAAAGAGATTAATCGCTTCCTAATCGTCGAATGGCTCTAAAAGTTACTCGGGCAAGTTTATTCCAGGTCTCTCGGAGTAATTACTCGAGAGTAATTATTTTCCTGTAAACAAGGGCTTCTTTTTCCTTCGGTTGGTGGAAATTTCAGTTTTCCGGAAGCGTGTCAAGATCCTTGCGCCCGGATCGTTGTTATCGGTCGCGTAACGTTTCGTTTATACTTACCGCGCACCGATTACAGGGAGGTCCTTGAAACGAGGGTCAGTATGGCGATCGAGGGGAGTGTTGATCGACTACGATTAAATTGAAGTGAGAAATCGAGTGTCGTTCGAGTTCGCAATACCGTGAAACGTACAATAAAGTTTCTTTTACCGTAACAATCGTTGCAACTCCTTCATTTTACACCGAGTGCGAATTGTCCGCAATTAACACTCCGATTCGCGGAGTGAATCTTATCTCAATAACGATTATCTAGCGCCGCGGAACGTGGGAATACGGATAACTTACGTAAACTCACGTGACCTACACTGACCTCACGCGGTGTCACGTGAATTCACGTGAACTCACGCCACCTCACGTGAACTCACGCCGCCTCACGTGAACTCACGCCGCCTCACGTGAACTCACGTCGCATCACGTGAACTCACGCCACGTCAATGACCTCCAGTAACCTCACGTGACCTCACGTGACCTCTCGTGACCTCCAGTGACCCCCTGTCACCACCCGTGACCTCACGTAAACTCACGCCGCCTCGCGTGAAGTCACGTGTATTTATGTGACCTCCAGTGACTGTACGTGATGTCCAGTGACCTCCAGTGATCTCACGTGAACTGTCGTCACCTCATGCGAACTCGCGTGAGTCGTCTGGAAAGTACGTACGTTTAACGCAAGATAGATTGATACGAAATGGTAATTGATTTAAAGTATTTGTTTATTCTCATCGCCACAATTAATACAGCAAATTATGGATTTGTTTTATCGTTTCGATACCGGTTACTTCGCGTCGTTTAAATTACAGCTTCACCGCGCGGCCAATGTGTTTAAAACGGATTTCTTGGCATTTACGTTATTGATTACAATGTTGGTGTACTACTTCACTCGACGTTTCTTGAAGGTGATACACGGACTCGCTATGTGGGTTAATCCGTTTTTGCATAACGTCATCGCTCCCTCTTTAAATTCTCATTAAGTCCTCATTGATCTTTAACTTCGATAAAAAACGAAGGCAGTTTTTACGTTAGTTGGAAGTAATTCGTCTAAAGTATGTAGTTCTTGAACACTATGGGCAGATTTAGTGAAAGTTCAAAGTTGATCAATTAACGCTGATGAAGATAGTTGTTCGACGTTGCGGTGAATAACAATCTATGATAATAAGTATGGTATAATTATTCCAAAATAAGAATTAATGTAAATTATTATCGAGCATATTAACATAAATTGTTACGGTATTGAATAATAATTATGACGATACATTTGTATTGTATAGCTGAAACGTTCACATCAATTAAATTGTAATTCGATTGAATTATCTAAAATAATTATCGAGGTTTAATAAACGCGTCTACTATTATTTTAATATATGTTTACTTTTACTTTTATACCGCAGTAACATTATATTGTTCTTTTATCGACTATTATCGGATTTGTATGTATTATAACCATTTATCGATTCTATTAATATTTATACACGAGTGTTCTCGACTGTAAAAGATTTATTAAACTTTTACGCGATAACCACTGTTGCTTGCGTTTGGAAAATGACGAAAATCTAGTGGTTGAAAGCGTATCGAAATCTCAGTGGTCAATTGCTCGTATCGATTGAGTTACCATGTAAAGTACATACTACATCATTTAAGGATTACTATCTCTGGATAATAAGGAAAGAGTACATAATACGTTTTTTAAAAAGAAATACCGATCTGAAGTGGCCAGAAGGAGAGTGTATAATTTTTACAGTTGGATGAAACATCGATCGAATAATTCAATAAAGAAACAAACATTTCAACCACTTTATTTAAAGTCTCGAAAGAAGATTCTCTTGCAAGTTAAAACACAGAGAAAGAACTTTTTCCAAGAACCTCTTAATGGTAATTGATTCTTCTAATTGTTTACTAAAATTATAGTAAAACAAACTCGTCAAAAACACACATTACCTTCCCTTCGTCCATCATTTTCACACTGTGCAACAAAAATAGCATTCCTTCGTTGGATAACGAGAAACTTTCCTTTTCTCTCAACCATTTTTATCAATCGTATCTCACTCGAGAATTTATCCTCGAATCGATATCGTTCAACTCGATCCTGATCGAAATTTCTTCTTTGTACCTCACTTCGAAGAATATTTTTCTCGTTCGAAACATTCGGTGTTAAAAAAAAAAAAAAAAAAAAAAAAAAAAAAAATACTCGAAACACGTGGGTGGTGGTCGTCGATTGATTCTTGGCAGATCGAAGGATTCGAAATTGCACACTGCGAAACGTTTTCCCCTCACCGTGCGAATTATTGCAAGCGCCAGGTATTACGTAGGTTTCGGATCCGATTCGTGGGGCTGCATCGCGCGATTTGTAATGTTAATTCCGTGGGTGCGGTAGGGACAGCCGTCCCGGTGCGGTTTTGGCAGTGGAAAGTATGCCAGAACTAAATCTTCCGTTCGACTTAACCCAAAACGAGCGATCGGAGTTGCCGTCTCGAAATCGACTGCGGATCGACGCTTGGAACGCTCCTCGAATTCCTACGATTCGGTGATTCGATGCGAGAAATCGGTCAAACACGCGATTGGATTGGATTCTTCCACGTACGGTTGCAGCGTTGCCTTGGAAATTTCAAGTCGACTCAAAATACCCGATACACCGACCGTTCATCCGTGGTGTCTCTGAAACGCTTGTTCTAACTTCGCCGGTGCATTCCATTAACCCAAATCGTGGAATTTTCTTTCGAGTCGCGACTGCTCCATTTGATCGAGCATTCTTCTTCACGGAGGACGGACAGTTTCTCCTTTTGTCGTGGACGAGTAATATTTTCTCCAGCTGGATGAATTATTCGTCAAACCGTCGTGAAGATCGAGGAGTATTTACTTCGTTCGTTTGGATAAATATTCCATTAATCGTAATGGTATAATATAATGGAGAGTATCCTGTGACAGTGGACAATAACGAACCTCGTTTATAAATAAGACGATAAATATGATTCGTGAACAGTAAAATTAGGTTGCACGATAACGCTCTTCTCACTCTGTAGTACGTGTAATAGTTGCTAAATAAATTTCGTCGTTCGATAAGAAATGGAATGACGTGGCGTGAGTTCACGTGAGGCGGTGTGAGTTCACGTGAGGCGGCGTGAGTTCACGTGAGGCGGCGTGAGTTCACGTGAGGCGGCGTGAGTTCACGTGAGGCGGCGTGAGTTCACGTGAGGTGGCGTGAGTTCACGTGAATTCACGTGACACCGCGTGAGGTCAGTGAAGGTTACGTGAGTTTACGTAAGTTATCCGTATTCCCACGTTCCGCGGCGCTAGATAATCGTTATTGAGATAAGATTTGTATATTTACAGTTGTTCAAACGTTGAAGTGTCGTGGTATTTTTTTACAATGGAAAAAACGACAAAACTCATTTTGACTCTCTTCACCCATACAGTATACAAAATACCTACACCATATCACACTTCACTCGTTATCAAAATATAAATTTATAATTAAAGTCGCTCACACAATAATTTCGTACGTACTCGTCATACTCATCTTTCCATAGAAACATTATTCACTTTTACGTCTAAATATGTAGCACGAATGCAATCTAATTTGTAGAAAGCTGAACACAGAAATTTATAAAGAATTCTTTTGTGTCGATAATTTAATTCGACGAGAGATCATAGGCTGTAAAATATGTTTGGGTGTGAACAACAACGGTAGTGACGCAGTTTAAAAGTTTTGTAACGATATTACCGAACGTAATAAGTATAGAAATGTTCGCGATTGTTACAATTATATTTCACATAAAAGAATCTTGAAAAATGTATGAATTGTACTATGTACAATGCCAAGGTAATATAATGTAATTACCAATTGGTATCTATAAATATAACGAACGAAATAAATATAGGTGTTAGTGGTTAAACAAATGAGTAATTTCACACATTACGAATAAACGTAAGAATTGCGTGTTTTAAATAAATAAAAAAAAAATGGAAAGAACGTCAGAGTTTGAAGTTAAGAAGCTTCAAACAGCACGAATTTTCGTAACAGGGCCAGTGTTACCAAAATTGGTCCCAGAATACGTAAGAATAACACTAAATAAGAAACTAGATAGTCGGACAGTTTACACGATCGTTAAGATTTTAATAAAGAAAGATGTCCAACTTTCTACTAGCTGCCACTGTTTGCATATTGAACTTATTAAGGATAAGATCACGATTACGTTCCTAAGAACAGCCTAATTTGTAGAAAGCTGAACACTGAAATTTATAACGTATTCTTTTGTGTCGATAATTTCATTCCACGGGAGACCGTAGGGTACAAAATAGGTTTGGGTGTGAACAAAATCGGCAAACGCGATTTATGTATCCGAGCAATTTCATCGATATAGTAACGGTTTAGGTGATATGGTGGGAGAAGGTGAACGAAGGTTTCACCTTCTTTTAAAAGTTCATGATACACTGGGACACATTCTGTATCGCCATACGCATAACATAACTTTCGTTTCACGCGGCTCAGGCTTTACCAGTGGCTGTGTCGATATTCTCGATTTGCAATGCACTATTTTCCTCGGTATGTACAGGGTGCTTATAAATACGTGCTATTTGAAATCGTACCGAACTACAGTTCAATTCCAGCTTTCCAGAATTCCAACACGCGTTAAGCAGGTACGTATACACTTTATCACCGCGCGAAAGAACTTTCTTCGAGAGTTCGCTCGACAACATCTACTCGACTGAGTTTTCTTTTAACAAAAATAGAGTACATTGTGGATTGCTTTTAAAAAATTTCAAAATTGTACAGAAGCAACTACGGACAACAAATTTAATTTACCGAATGCAATTTTGCTTCATAAAGGTAAGTGTAATAGATATGTACTTCCTTAAGTAGTGATTGCGATTAAAAAAAATTTTTAATGTATCAATGAGCGAATAAAACAAAAGTCGATTTTTTTAAATTTGTAAAAGTACGTATTACCTTCAGTATTGAATTCTCCTTTGACTGAAGCAATTATAGACAACAAATTTAATTTACCGAATGCAATCTTGCTTCATAAAGGTACGTATAATATATATGTACTCCCTTAAGTAGCGATTGCCATTAAAAAAATTTTTTTTCAAAATGTTCTCATAAAACATTCCCAGAATATTTTTCACACTGTGTATGTATCAATGAGAGAATAAAACAAAAGTCGATTTTTTTAAATTTCTAAAGGTACGTATTACCTTAAGTATTGAATTCTCCTTTGACGAATAAAATTGTTCTCGTTGATTGAAAATTCGTTTTTCTTGTATTTTTCGTTGTTCGAAAACTCATTTCGTTTCTTTTGGTGAAAATGAAACACGATTTTTCTAGAGTGCACAAACGTTCTATTAAATTATACATTCTCCATTTTGGAAAACGAAACGACTTTCCAGAACAATCCAATGGATAAATGGCTGATTTGTGGTTGGTTTGCGCAACGATTCCATAGTTTTGACCAACGATGTATCTAGGTACGCGGACGACAAAGCAAGATCCGTGTGAAAGCTGCGCGAGGCGCTCGTGAATGGCCGCTGACGTCAATGCTCGTGGAAAAATTGCGCAATTTCACCGTTCCTGTGGGCGCGAAATTCGTTCGCCTTAGCTTTCTTCCGGAATCGGAACTGCGCGGATGCGGGGTCCGGAGGAAGGGATCGCGCGCGAGAATCCGGGGAAATTAACGGGGTCGATGTTTCGGAATGCGCGTTAATTGCGATCGGATTTGCTATGCGATTCACGAATCGCTGTAATTTCCCCGGGGAAGATGCCGGTAACGTTTAAAGACAATATTTCTAAATGTATCGTTTACTTTCGGTTAGGTTTTCGTTATCGTTATCGCGAACGTTTCCAAGGTTACACGGTAGTTACATCTACTCGTATCCGGATAATAAATCCGATACGGGATACGGTTTTTGAACGATGATTTTCGAATGATCGTTGCGCGTACGTGTTCCAAGAGAGTCGGGACTGTTCGAATCACACGATATTCTAAGATTTGTAGGCGTTCGAATGTCGCGAGTGAACTTGGAATACTCGAGTATTCGAATATCACTATTCGAAGGTTTGTGTATTCGAATATCGTGATTCGAAGGTTTGAGTATTCGAGTATCGTGATTCGAAGGTTTGTGTATTCGAATATCGTGATTCGAAGTTCGAGTATTCGAGTATTGTGATTCGAAGGTTCGAGTATTCGAATATCGTGATTCGAAGATTCGTGTATTCGAATATCGTGATTCGAAGGTTCTTGTATTTGAATATCGTGATTCGAAGGTTCGAGTATTCGAGTATTGTGATTCGAAGGTTCGAGTATTCGAATATCGTGATTCGAAGGTTTGAGTATTCGAGTATCGTGATTCGAAGCTTCGTGTATTCGAGTATCGTGATTCGAAAGTTTGAGTATTCGAATATCGTGATTCGAAGATTCGTGTATTTGAATAACGTGATTCGAAGGTTTGAGTATTCGAGTATCGTGATTCGAAGGTTCGAGTATTCGAGTATCATGATTCGAAAATTCGAGTACTCGAATATCAATACGTACAATCGTACTCGAATATTCGAGTACTCGAGTTGTTCAAATACTATTATTCAAATGTTATGATTCGAACATTATTATTCAAATAAGAAAGAATTCGTGTACGCCCAACATTGAATAACGTGGGTGCTGGTGATTCATTTGAAGAACGAGCGAAATCGATGATTCTTAAAAAGACAATCAATACGGATGACGAATAGAGTGACGTGTCTTACATTAGCGCACGGTAGGGCACAATATTACGTGACGATTTACAGTTCCTCAAGGAATGTAAACACGTTAGTTTCTCCCTTGGTTGGAATGTAAATAATGCAACTTTTTCGTACGAAATGGGTTTTGGATACGTATACGAGGGATACTTGGATTTATAAGAAATCGATGACTCTGCATTTGTCTAGGAAAGAAATACGACACGGGAAAGCTTTGCGTATTTTCTAGGTTAAACAAGTTTCTTTCGGATGAAAGATATACCTACTCGTGTTCCATTTACATATTTTTCAAATGTATTTCTACGCAATTAAGTTTATTTATCCAACTGTTATTAGCGGTGAGAAAAAGTAAATTTTGAAATTGGAAGGCATGGAAATTTAAAAAAATCTAAGAGTAACGTACGAAAGTTTTCTCATACGATAGTTTTATCAAGTGAGTTTTTGTATAAAGTCACTTGTACCCGTATTTCGATAAATAAAAATAATACGTTCTCGTAGTTGTATTAACGCAACAAATGGACCGTTTCGACACACAGGTTGCTTTCGTTTTCACAAAATTTTCTACTTTTTATCGTTTCCACTTCTGTCATTCGCGGTTTACTTTCAGGTCCAGTTTTTAATCAACGGGAGAGGTTGATACTTATCTTTGTGTTTTTTTTTATATATAACTCACGGGGATACAAAGAAACTACGCAATTGCAGATATACCGTCTAAAAAGTTACAGTGACCGTGAACGTTCCTGGTCGAAGACTTTCGCTGCTATCTTGACCGTGCTCCACTTCCGGTATCCAAGGAGAGAAAGGGGGAGAGAAGGAGAGGAGCGAGTGCTCCGTTTGAAACAGATGCTCAAAAACTACTTTCTACGAATCGCGATTATAATTACACGCTTAAAAAAAGAAGAAAAAAGAACCTACAGGTTTAGCCTCACGATTTTCCAGATTAGTTGAAATTTGTAACAGAAATAAACGGAATGTGCATTAACAAGCGAAGAATTACATAAGATAGAAACACGAGTCGTTAAAAGTGTAATTAATTATTTAAAAAATACATAATAAAGAAATCGGTAAAAAATTAAAAGAAACATAAGATATTTTCAATAACAGTAAATCGCTAAAAAAAATAATTTCCTATCTACTCCACATTCGTTGCATTAAATATAAATTTTCGCGTCTCCTCCCTCACTATATATCTCATCCCCTATTATGAAAAATACTACGATACACGGTCAACAGAAGTTAGTAGATTTTTAACAAGAATCAAACCTTAAAAAAATAATTTCTCTCCCCCTTATCCTACAATACGTTTTCCATTTCACCTCGACAATTCTCAGAGCCACAGTTTCAACATTCTCTGTACAAAAATAAAAAAAAAAGAATCAAAAACCAGGAATTTACACAGCTGGCGCGAACCGAGACAAAATTCCGCGTACGTTACTCGCCGCGCGTAATATTTTCGGCGACGACCCTGAAAAGACGGGCGCGGAACTTTCGCTGCTATCCGGAGCCTCGCTAGACTTCCGGTATTCGGCTGGGTAGGTAGACCGAGATCGCGCGTCATTCCCGACGAACCTCGTGATTCAACCTCGCTCCGTTTACGTGCCCATTGTAGCTCTCTCGATGATTAAGAAAAAAGAAAGTCGCGGCAGTGGCGATGGTGCACTCGGCGGCTGAAGTATTGTCCCGACTTATCTGAGGTATCCACGAGAAAAAAGAAAAAGAAAGAAAGAAAAAAAAAAACAAAACTCTCACGGAACCGAGTTACCCCGACGAGGAGGTAGAGCGGGGTGCGCGCGAGAAAACTCGAGGACGAATTTTCATCGAATCGGTTCCCCGATGCGTTTCCCCCTCGTTTTCCCCGTGTCGCGCTCGATGGCTCGAAGGAATTTCGATTTTTCCGGCAGGTGACGGGGGCTCACCAGACCCGACGAGGGTTTTTGGTGAAAGCCGACGACCCCGAGAGGGGAGAGTATATAGGCCGCGTTTCGTTTCTGGTGGGCTCATAACGAACTCACTCGGCATACTCGTCGGTGTCTTTCGCCCGTCACGTTTGTCAATCGATCTCTCGGTACCACGGGACTCCCTTTCGTTCATTTCTCTTTGCTACAACCCCCCACCCCGTACGCGAGGATCACGCCCGGCTGGCGTACGGACCAACGAAAACCATCCGTAAGGAACGAGAAGCTGCGAGAACGAGATTCGCAAGTGCCAAGTGTGTGTGCCAATAGGATTATATCGAGCCACCCTGCCGAGCTGCCAGGAGAGAAAAAGGTTTGTGGGAACGTTTTGGTGATCAGTGGTACACCGAGAATTTTAAACAAGGAGAGTAATTGGTAGATATGCATTTAGGAACAGTTCGGTAGAGTTGGAAGATCGTTTACGGGTCTTAGATTTTTTTGTTAATCCGTGCCCTCGATTAATGATCAGTGGTACCCCGAGAATTTTAAATAAAGAGAGTGATTGGTAGCTATGCATTTAGGAACAGTTCGGTAGAGTTAGAAGATCGTTGGTTTTGGATTTTTGTTAATCTGTGTCTTCGATGGGTGTTCAGTGGTAACCCAGATAATTTTACACAAGAAACGTAATTGGTAACTATGTATTTTTAACAGTTATGTAGAGATACAAGATTGTTCATGAGTTTTAGATTTTTTCTCAATTTGTGTCTTCGATCGGTGATCAGTTGTACTCTAATAATTTTACACAAGGAACGCAATTGATAGCCATTTATTTCTGAACAGTTCGGTAGAGTTAAGGGACTGTTGGTCATAGATTTTTGTTAACCTGTGTCTTCGATCGGTGATCAGTGGTACCCCGCTAATTTTCACGCAAGGATCGTAATCGATATCTAAGTATTTTTGAACAGTTCGGTAGAGTTAGAAGATCGTTCATGGGTGTTAGACTTTTTTTTATCAATATGTGTCTTCGATCGGTGATCAGTGGTACCCAGCTAATTTTCACGCAAGGATCGTAATCGGTATCTATGTATTTTTGAACAGTTGGGTAGAGTTGGAAGATTATTTAGGTTTGTTAAATTGTGTCTTCGATCGGTGATCAGTGTCTACGATGTATCCACAGTTTGGTAATAATTCTTGGTAACACTGTTTATTAATCACGGTTCTCCATTTTGGTTCCTCGTGTAAATACGAAACTCTTTTCCGGACTAACTGGTTCCGTTCAAAGCGATACGGTTTCGTTCGTTCGCGAGTATTGTTTGAATCGGTCGTTGGTTTTTTAAACGCGAACACGGGACATTTTGGGAGGCTGATCGGAACGAAGCTGCGATCCCTTCTCCGTTTCCTCGTGTCGTCTCCCCTCCCACTCCGCGTCTTCTGAATGCACGTTGAAAAGGCAAAAGGGTATGTGGGGTAGCGAGTCAGTGTGTCAGCGTTCTCACGTCTCTCTTCGAGGCGTCCTTCCTTCTCCGGGTCTATGTCGAGAATAAGGCCGCGTGTAGGCAGAGAGAAAGATCCTCGCGCGGACAACGAAGAGAGAAGGAGCGACGCTCGCTAGAAGAAGACGAATTCATTCTGAATCTCACGAGCGTCCTCCGGAGATCCGTACTCGATCTAGCTGCATGCAAGATGAGCCCCGCGATAAATGCCAACGATTTGAAGATGTAATCGAGACTGGTCGACTTTTCAGAGAACGTGAAACCGCCGCTGAAGCGGGAATACTGTTTTTCGTCTCGCGTTACCAGATTAGGGTATCAGGATAGAGATTAATGGAACTTTTTTGCGGTATCGGAGTGTTAGGAACGAATCTCGAATACTGGATTGTTCGAGTTTTGGAGTATTCGAGTATTCGAGTTACGGAATACTTGAATAGCCGAATATTCGAGTATGTGAAAATCTGAGCATTCGAGTAGTCGAGTAACGGAATACTTGAATAGTCGAATATTCGAGTGTGTGAAAATCTGAGCATTCGAGTAGTCGAGTAACGGAATACTTGAATAGTCGAATATTCGAGTATGTAAAAATCTGAGTATTCGAGTAACGGAATACTTGAATAGTCGAATATTCGAGTATGTGAAAATCTGAGTATTCGAGTAACGGAATACTTGAATAGTTGAACATTTGAGTATTTGAAAATCTGAGCATTCGAGTATTCGAGTAACGAAATATTTGAATAGTCGAACATTTGAGTATTTGAAAATCTGAGCATTCGAGTAGTCGAGTAACGGAATACTTGAATAGTCGAATATTCGAGTATGTGAAAATCTGAGCATTCGAGTAGTCGAGTAACGGAATACTTGAATAGTCGAATATTCAAGTATTCGAGTAATTCAATATTTCGGTATTTGAATATCTCAGCGTTGAAGATTTGGGTATTCGAGCATTATTATTCAAGTAAGAAAATATTCGTACACTTGCATTAAGTCTAGACGATTTTCGTAGCATTTGAGTAACGTACCATGGATTGTGAGTCAAGTTCTTTTAGATTAGGCATATCGAAGTAATTCCATTGCAGATAGAGTATCCCATTTTCCACGTTTCGGTTAACGTAGATGGACTCGCTTCAGAAGTAATTTGCAAACACTGTAGGATCAGTATGCATAATTAACAAAGTTGCGGTATATATTGTAATGCAGTCAAAGTAGTTGATGGATTGAATATCTTCACGAGTTAGAAATTCAACCATTTCAAGGCACGTTGCGAGTAAATGGATGTTAGAAAATTGCGATAAATTTGATTGCTAGCGATTACGTTGGAAAATGTTTGTGGATGAAGATGTTGCAATCTTGGTTGTTCTTTTTAGACCGTTAACAAGCGAAGTAATTTATCTGCTCGTCGATACCCAGTGCAAAATCGTGAGCTCATTATTACGTTTAACGGGACTCGTCTTGTGGACAATTTTCCACGTACGAATTTTTTCTTATCGTTTGTATGGAAAATTTTGTATACTCGCGAGAGTAATGACACGAATAATTTATATAAATAGTCGATATTCGGAAATTGTGCGCGATAATATTTCTTCTATATAATTGAAGCCTAAATGAAACAATGGTTCAAAAAAATTTAAGTCAATGCCACAATCATTTATCAAATTACACAATTTGACAATTTGCGTAATTTTGCTTCCAAAAAGAAAGTCATACAAGAATCCATCTATATGTATATAATTGTTTCTAGTTTTCATATACATCTCTCTCATTTAGTTATCACCCATTTATTATTTATCTTCACTTATCTCGTTGTAATTTAAACGGATTCAGATTTCGTTCCTGCATCGATTGTAAATCGTTCAAATATAACTTCAATGGGTCGTTGATAAAAGTATACAATCAAATTGTTCGATCATAATTGTCTCTAGCGTTCGGTCATTACCTCTTTCGTTATTGTTTGTTTCCATTATGCTTCTTATTCGAGCAGATCGAGGTTCGATATTGGCAATAATTGTAAAAAGCTTGATATTTAAAGAAATAATTATAAATGCGATTCTGACATCAATTGATCGATCTTTTTTCAAAATATGAAACGCGTGGTCTTAAAAGTAGTCGGTTTTTCACAGCAAACGAATTTCTCTACGGTCATTTGGTAGCAGTTGGGGTCGTCGTCGAATTGTTTCGTGGAATCGGTAAGAACACCGTCGAAAGCATTTTAACGTTGGTCGACATTCGTCCCTTTAACAAGCGAGACGAATATTCATGAAAGTTCCTGGGCAACCGCTCGTGTCCACGTGAGATCAATTTTCCGCGGTGCGACGTTGCCTTATTTCTCGCTTTCTGCCCCGTGCTAGGGAACTACTAAAAAAGGAACACTCTGTCGAGGAAAACGGAATTTTTTTTTTTTTTTTTTTTTTCTTCATTCATTCAATATCTTCATTACGCAAGCGTAAGGGAACAGGTACGTAAATTTAATAAGAAATGAAACGAGAAAGTACCAAAGTGCAGCTGAACACTGTTATTAAAATCTAACCTCATTCGTCTCTGTGAAATTCTCATCGACTTACTACGAATCACCAATAGAGATATACATACATATGTATACGAATAATTACGAAACTCGAGCAGATTATTTTTAGCAATGTTCGAAGTCACACGTTTTTGAACCATTTCTCGAACGAACGAAAAGAAAATATATCGTACAATAATTGTTATCGTTTATATTTTCCATCGGTATTATTATCGAGGTTCGTTGTGTCTGTTATTTTCTATCGAATCTTGCGGAAGAATGTTTTCATCTTTGCTCGAATTGTTTTATTCTATTTTAATCAATAGAACTTTCTGCCTCCATTTTTTTCGATTTTCAAAATTTGAAATTCAGAAGATTAAATTTTTCCTTCGACAGTTACAATCGTTTCTTTTCTTCTTTGCGTTAATACTCTACGAGCCCCGAATACTCACGAAACTACTTCTTTGAAAATTTATTAAGTCACTGAATACTTGTGACTTTTTACGAAAACATTATCCTTCTGTAGGATGTGTTCTGTTGTTTGAAATAAATAAAAATTCAAATTGGAAAATTTAATTACAAATATTTATCCTCAATTATATTTTCAAATGATACAATTTTTATATTATTATTATAGTATTAATATTCTCGAAGAGATTCGAGAATATTAAAATTTCATTGGGCAGAGCAAACTTTCAATAATAATCAAAAAGACATGTTTTCGTTAAACAAGTAAATATTAATTTTGTCGAGTAATAAAATGATATATATTACATTAAACACTTAAAATCATAACATTATTATATTATTATTGTATCATTAATATTCTCAAAGAAATTCGTAGGCTGCCATTTTACGAGCTATGGTATACACATATCAACGAATAGAATGTACAAAAATAACCCAAGAACCCATCACCAGTAAACCTGTCGAATACGAGTACTCCTATCTCCAAACCTACAAAAAAATTCACTCGACCTTCTTAAAAGATTCCCCAAATAGAAACCGTAACAGTCAATAAATCACCAGATATTAACAGATACTAAGTTCTACGCCATCTTCCCAAAAAAAAGAAAGTCACACATCTCTCATAGAACAATTACCGCCCAAGAGTGTTACCATTCCTCGTATTCCCCCGTAACATCGATCCACCAACGATAGTAATAAACAAACAAAAAAAAAAAAAAACTATCTCTTCGAAGCAGCACCATCTGTGCAATCTTTTCGCCCGTATATTTAAAACGACGTGTCGATGATTCGTTTCGGCCAATCCACTTTCCAGTTTCCTATAAAACGCCATTGTGCGATTAACTTTCCATCGATAAGTGGAACAACGTGACCATTAGCATGCCCGAGCCATCTTTTCTTTTCTTTTCTTTTTTTTCTCTTCTCTCGTACACCCGACGTGCGCGCTCGCTTGTGCACGTGTGTGTGTTACCTTCGCATCCTTTCCTCCCATGTCACTTTCACAACAGGACAGAATTTCGCGCCGCACCGTCCCCGATGGTGTTCCGCATCGCATCGTCTGGCATTCTTATGGGGTTTCGCTCGGCGCGCGTGCACCGCGGCCATAACGGTACCTCGTTACGTCACGCGCTCGCACCTGTCACGCTTCGGTTGGACAAAGGGTTGCACCACCGGTCGGTCGTCGTCGGCGGCAGCGGTGGATAATAATAATAACAACAACGCGGGAAAAATACGGCCCGGAGGAGGAAGCGGCCGTTGCCATCCGATATCTGATTTCCGTGACGGGGAAACTGGGACTCTTGGCTTCCTTGTTTCGTTCGCGTCGGCGACGTATTCGGAGCGTTCCGACGCCCAGGGCGACGGCCTGTCTCCGGGCCTTGATTACTTCGGATTACGTACCACGTGGAACTCCGCGTTTATCGGCACTGTCGCACACACCGTACGAACGGGGAGAATCCGACGGGATTCGAATTCGGTGGTGAAAATTGTTTAAAAATTGTTTAAAAACGGGGAGAAACGGACGGGATTCAGATTCGGTAAAAATTGTTTAAAAACGGAGAGAAACGGACGGGATTCAGATTCGGTGGTAAAAATTGTTTAAAAATTGTTTAAATACGGAGGGGATTCAGATTCGGTGGTAAAAATTGTTTAAAAATTGTTTAAAAACGGGGAGAAACGGACAGGATTCAGATTCGGTGGTAAAAATTGTTTAAAAATTGTTTAAAAACGGGGAGAAACGGACGGGATTCAGATTCGGTAAAAATTGTTTAAAAACGGAGAGAAATGGATGGGATTCAGATTCGGTGGTAAAAATTGTTTAAAAATTGTTTAAATACGGAGGGGATTCAGATTCGGTGGTAAAAATTGTTTAAAAATTGTTTAAAAACGGGGAGAAACGGACAGGATTCAGATTCGGTGGTAAAAATTGTTTAAAAATTGTTTAAAAACGGGGAGAAACGGACGGGATTCAGATTCGGTAAAAATTGTTTAAAAACGGAGAGAAATGGATGGGATTCAGATTCGGTGGTAAAAATTGTTTAAAAATTGTTTAAATACGGAGGGGATTCAGATTCGGTGGTAAAAATTGTTTAAAAATTGTTTAAAAACGGGGAGAAACGGACAGGATTCAGATTCGGTGGTAAAAATTGTTTAAAAATTGTTTAAAAACGGGGAGAAACGGACGGGATTCAGATTCGGTAAAAATTGTTTAAAAACGGAGAGAAACGGATGGGATTCAGATTCGGTGGTAAAAATTGTTTAAAAATTGTTTAAATACGGAGGGGATTCAGATTCGGTGGTAAAAATTGTTTAAAAATTGTTTAAAAACGGGGAGAAACGGACGGAATTCAGATTCGGTGGTAAAAATTGTTTAAAAATTGTTTAAAAATGGAGAGAAACGGACGGGATTCAGATTCGCTGGTAAAAATTGTTTAAAAACGGAGAAAAACGGATGGAATTCAGATTCGGTGGTAAAAATTGTTTAAAAATTGTTTAAAAACGAAGAGAAACGGACGGGATTCAGATTCGGTGGTAAAAATTGTTTAAAAACGGAGAGAAACAAACGGGATTCAGATTCGGTGTTAAAAATTGTTTAAAAACGGAGAGTAACGGACGGGATTCAGATTCGGTGGTAAAAATTGTTTAAAAACGTTCACGGGCGGCGTTCCGTGCGGTACGTTTAACGACTGCTCTCGCGAGAATGCAATTTACGGTGGATACGAGAACACGAACGAAGGAACCCGAGCTGATCGTCCCCCGACGATTTTAATATACTTTCGCGGGACGGTAGGGTACGGGGCACTCGTTAACACGGATGGAACATTGAACGTAGATGCTCGGTAATTTGAAATTTATTTATTCTTATCTTCGCGATTATCGCGTATACGCGCATATTGTTTCAGACGTTGTTGTCGGGGAGCTGGGTTTTATTATTCTGCGAGAGCACAATGAAAGAAGTTTAAATAAATCTATCGTAGCTTCTGTTTGATTTTATTTACGAATTTTGTGTTGTTATTAAAGGAACACCAAAAAATAAGTACCAAAAATTGGTACTTCTTCAGGTCGAAGGTTTACAAATTAATGTTCGATTTATTGTTTAAGAAATTCGTCGAACACGACATATCTTTGTATAAATTTTTTCATTGTTCGCGGATGGTAAATTAATTCCTGAAATATTTCTCACATATTGTGGAACACCTTGTATAAATAGAATGCAGTTTTGTTACCGCGTCGCAGGAAAATGGTTGCGGTAATAGCGATGAAAGTTAGAGTGCATCAGACTGAACTTAACCTCATCAGAGATATTGCCATACACGTGTACATTTTGCTTTTACGCTACTTTAAATATTATAATGTGGAAGTTACCGCTAAAAGTGCGACTAAATGTTCTCAACGATGATAAACAGCTGGACGATAAAAATCTTTTTTTGTCTCTTCTACTAGAATAATCACCAATTTATATACGTGGATTTTTATTACACTTACGAGCTAACTAAAGAGAAAAAAACAAAATTTTCTGTTCGATCCATAAATTATGTTCAATAATTGACAAAAGTCAAAATACATACTCTCGGTTTACGGAGTGTAGACTGCTCCGTGTTGTCTGCTTAAAATTGAACATAACCTCAATTTGAGGTTAAGTGAAATGCGAAGATTTTATGCAACAATGATAACTTCGTACATGTTTTAATATCCGTGGTTTCCGACTGCAAATACTTCCTTTCTCCGCGAAGAGGACTGTCATAGGAATCGACAAAAACGAGGTTAAAGGAAGCGTGCTACGCGGTTTCGTGAAATAATTGTGCAACACGGTTTCTCCGACTAACGATTATACTTTGTCGCGGTTTAATACGCTTATGAAGTACGAACGTAGTCTCTACGAGCATGTTATTATTTACAAATATTTTTACCTCCGATTAATGTAGGTTTTTATCGATACAACGTATTCTCAATTTAAAACTAGAATTATGAGAGATTGGATTTTTGATCCATATTGGTATATTTGTTTACAGTTATCTTAAAGTTTCGTATACATTGTTTAGTACGTTTTACTTTTGATTACATAATTTTAATATAAATTAAACGATACACCGAAGAATATCTAAACTAGATCGAAACATTTATAAATAATACTCTTGAAAATTTCTACAGTATATATTTTAATCTTCTTTTCCACGATTATTGTCATAGGATGATAGTTTTAGGTTTCGTATGTATTCGGATATTGTACTTATTGGATTCCATTATGTATGTGTTTATATATATTGACCTCGAGATACTTAAATCTTTACAATCTTCTTACCCGTTATAAATTGATTTTTATATGTCATTCTGTATGGATTAATTTTCCATTCACCGAAGAAGACCTAAATTCAAGGTCGAGATGTATAAATAATATTCTCGAGTATGTCTAATCGGATTATCCTCGTAAATGACTGGTGTTAATTTTATTTCTGAACTCTTTACAGTCTTCTTCTTATTCTGTACTCTTCATAGCCTTCTGGCGATCATTCAATCTTTTAATAACTTATTTAGTTTTGAAAATTTACAACTTCAATTCTCAAACATCAATTGTAATTTTGTATTTAATACATTGGTTGTCGATTTCAAGAAAACTTTAAATAATTTATCTAATTTTATAAATTTGATTTTCCAATTTGCGAGCATCGATTATAATTTTATATTTAGTACGTTAGCTGTCGATTTGAAGAAATCTTTCAACAATTTACTTGGTCTTTGAAAATTGATTTTCCAATTTCTGAACATGGATTGTATAATTTTATATTTAGTACGTTAGCTGTCGATTTGAAGAAATTTTTCAATAATTTACTTGGTCTTTGAAAATTGATTTTCCAATTTCTGAGCATGGATTGTGTAATTTTATATTTAGTACCTTAGCTGTCGATTTCGAGAAATCTTTCAATAATTCATTTAATCTTTGAAAATTGATTTTCAAATTTCTGAGCATGGATTGTATAATTTTATATTTAGTACCTTAGCTGTCGATTTCGAGAAATCTTTCAATAATTCATTTGGTCTTTGAAAATTGATTTTCAAATTTCTGAGCATGGATTGTATAATTTTATATTTAGTACGTTCACTGTCGATTTGAAGAAATCTTTCAATAATTCATTTGGTCTTTGAAAATTGATTTTCCAATTTCTGAGCATGCATTGTGTAATTTTATATTTAGTACGCTGGTTGTCGATTTCAAGAAATCTTTCAATAATTTACTTGGTCTTTGAAAATTGATTTTCCAATTTCTGAGCATGGATTGCGTAATTTTACATTTAGTACGTTAGCTGTCGATTTCGAGGATGAACCTCGTTCCTCGCGCTCTGCCGCCCAGGGTCCTTCGTGAGCTCGATCCCATCGGGTGTCATTTTCCTTGATGTCTACGCGTCATATTTAGGACGTGAGACATGTACGACACATTCTCGTCACGCATGCATTCTTCCTCCGTTTCTCCGGATAAAAGGTGTGCGAATGGCTGCCACACAATAATTGGAGAAAAGCTGGCCACAAAAAAGTGTATTCCCGGGTAGGAAGAAAAGTCGATTCATTGTATTCAGAAGGTTCGTTTCCCCAAGTTTTTGTCGACGGGCTCTTAGATAGTTTACGCAGTTGGCCAAAGAATGGCTGACCTTTTTAGCGGAGTTTCCTAAAGGGCGGAAAGTTCACGAATTACATCGCGTGTTCGTTGCTCTTCGTAACGAATAATAACAAGAAACCAACAGACGAAACAAAAATCAACTTTAATTAAATTATTCAACACAGTGCCATAGTTTCTGCGTCACTCTAAGATAGAATTATTATAAATACACGATAACTGTATTTCTTTCTTCTCTCATTTTCGAAAATTGCCACACGATCAATGGAAATTCGAAATTCACGTTAAACGTACTCGAGCTCTTCGAGGACGAATCGTTTGCTCGCAAGACGTCTCGATGGACTGTTGGAAATTCAATTACGAATATTTATTCGTAATTTCACTGTTCGTTTCCACGTTGCACAGCTCGCTGGGTAAATTGAAAACAGATGTACGCTCGCGCCTGTGAAGTGGCTAAACGATTCGACGGTGACTTTCGTAAATTCGTAGACGCTTATTAAAATCAACTCGACCGGTATGACTAGGTAAAAACGCAAACTCGAAATGGGTTAAGATTTCGGTGCGTGTCGATGTATGTAAATTTAAATACACACCGTGAACGAACGTCCCGTGGCGGATACGGTCCGTGTCTCCTTTCGAGTCGTCTGACCAACCAGATGAAGATTTGGGTATTCGGAACGAAATTCTAGGGTAACCTTGTCCCCCTAGGTTCACGATTTTCGATGAGCTATCGCGGCGCCACGTCGAAAGATTAATTTTCGGGGCCGCTTTCTCCTAATAGCCCACCTTTCTACCGGATCCCATTCAAGGCCTGCATCTGGTATTTTAGCTCGAACGAGTCCGTGTATCACTTACCCGTACGATATCGTTTTTGCACGGCCCTCTTCGCGACCGATTATATAACGCATCGTTCCAAAGAACAGAACTTCTTTTCCACGGAGGGATAAGAGAACTCGGTTGTCAAATTCATCGGACCTACTTTAACCGTGACGCGGAGACGAAATTTCTAATACCTCGTTCCGGTTCCATCGTTTCAAAGTCGAGGTTGAAGATACGTATTTGTTCGCGCGATAATTCCATTCATCGCGGTAGCGTATTTTCACCATGGTGGTTCCTCGTAACGCTTTCAAAATTTTCTACTTTTTTTTTAACGGAGAATAAATGAAAAGACATTTCTCAATCGTTGGATCATTCGTGTTGGAATTTCTGGAATTGTATCTTTTTTAGTGTACATTTGTGTGTGTACATTTTTGTATATATATATTTTTATAGAGAAAAACCAAACGTTGAACGAATGTAAATAAAAGTACTTACTTAGTTGTTCGTAAAAGTATCGAAGTTGAAACATTGAAAAATTCAAAATCGCGATAGCATATTTTCACAATAGTGGTTCCTCGTAACACTTTTAAAATTTTGTACTTTTTTTTAACGGTGAATAAATAAAAAACATTTCTCAATCATTGGATCATTCGTATTGGAATTTCAAAGAATTGTATCTTTTTTAGTGTACATTTGTGTGTGTACATTCTTGTCTATATATATTTTTATAGAGAAAAACAAAACGTTACACGAATGTAAACAAAAGTACTTACTTAACAAAGTATAAACTCATTACCAGCCGCTCGTAAGAGTATCGAAGTTGTAACATTGAAAAATTCAAAATCGATTGAAGAACAATATAAAATAAAGTTTATAATATTACTGTTGACTTTCGTTACTCGTGTTTCTTTAGTACCAGTCGAACGACTCTTACTTGACATTTTGTTTGCTGCACGATCAGCTTTTCTGCTTGTCGGCAAAATGCAATGAACGAGGTGCGCAAGTATCGAGGTTCCGCTATCTAAAAATCTTCCACGTCGAAAATGTCTTAGCTTCTGGAATTTCGGGGAATATAAGAATCCTTTGTATCGTTCAGGGAGCGGATGAAGAGAGAACGTGATGAGAAAGACGCGGGAAATGCAATCGAATCGAGAAAACTCGATGAACGAAAAGCGAAGAAAATTGTGCGCCGATTCTATACGTGCTGCTGTGAAAACTATCAGAAAGGGGACTCTTGTCTCGCGATTACGTACTATTTATACGATGATATTCGTTTTTCAAAATGGAGAATATATAATTTAATAAAATGTTTGTACGTTTTAAAAAAAATCGTGTTTCATTATCGCCAAAAAAAAAAAAAAAAACGAATTTCTTTCCGAACAACTCAATATTTTTTCACTGTAATAATATTGTTAATCAAACTTGCGAAGAAATGATCGATTCACGCGTGTAGTTTTCGCGAACGAAGATAAATAAACGTGTTAACGATTGGTTGAAGACGAAGGTATATAACACTGCTGTTATTATAATTATTATATCGGTAATTCACGATCTTATTTGCGTATTCATTTCACGTGTTTATTCGTCACCTGTAAATACAAACTGTAAAGGATGCAAAGCAGAGAAAACAAAAGTAGACGAATAGTAAAATAGAAGTAAACAAAAGTGTAACGGAGCAAGGTGCAGCTAAAGTGCTGTTATACAACCTAACCTCTTACGCGGTCGACAGTTTTAAAAGTACGTGATTTTTATTTTAAAATTCTCCCACTCGCGATTCCAAAGCGATTCTCTTAAGTTTGCAAAAGAAATAGTAGATCGCGGTAGATTTACGTGGAAAGTTAACAATGTTATCGTCAAATTCTGCAATAATACGATTACTATTGGAATTGGCCTTTTAATGAACTTCTACGGTTCCATTTCTATGCAAAGGACCGGGATCGAGTCCCTCGATACACCGGCAATTTCATATTTCTTGCCTAAAACGAAATAGTAATCGAACTTTAAATTCAGATTAAATGTTTAAAAAAAACAACTCGAGTGACCGTTTCGACCATTTACGTCTTGATCCCCATCGATGTATAAAATTCAATTATTCTACAAACTCGAAAATAAAGAATTATATAAAAGCTCGATAAGAACCGAAATAAAGAAATTAAAAAAAGAAACTATGAATCACCAACAGATAATTTAACGATACGTATTTTCGTCAAATACAATTTATTCAACGCATACGTATACCAATCGAACAGGTTTATCCGCGAATGTAAATCAATTGAGAAACATTCTTGATAATCACACTATGATTAGTATTTTTTTCTATACCTGTACGTTTCTCGTGGAACACAATTTACTCAACGTGCGCAAAGATTAATGAAACTCGCTCAACGGCGACCGTATATTAATTCAACGACACAGCGAAAAACAACGAAACAACCGCTCTATAAACATTGAATATGTCTCTACCGTACGTCCCATTCGATGGAATTTATTCAACGTTCCCGAACACTTCCACGATCTTGATTACCGATCTATGATTAATACTTGCCTACGCGGCTAATCGCGCGCGCGCATTTCCTTGTGTACAATTTACATATTCGATGATCGACGAAACGGGGTTAATCCGTGCGCGTGAATCGTTTCGATGGCGGGAATACGTTCCGATCTCGATTAATATTTTCGTACGTGCGCCTATTTCGCGTTTCGACGCGATTTGCATACCGAGCCGTGTACGGTGGTGCTCGTGAAACGGGGTTATCCGCAGAAAAAGAAAAAAGGAAGAGAGAGAGAGAGAGAGAGAGAGAGAGAAAGAAAAAAAGAAGAAAAAAAGAAAGAAAAAAAAAACCGTCAACGAAGGAGAAACGTTCACTCGCACTTTCGCGTATTATCTGGGGTTCGGGCGTTATCCCGGCGTGCAACGACTACCATAAGCCACTTCCGGATGGACGGGTTAACGCCATGCGGGCGAGGAATCTGGGCCAGTACGCCGCCGGTTCGCTTTTCTAGTTCTCGTTCTTATCGGTCGTCGTGTTACGCAAATCGCCGGTTCGCGGCGGCGATTTCGAGTCGCGAAAACGAAAGTGGGGGGAGCGCTGCGGGCGCTCGGTAGGGGTGGTGGGGGAACCGCGGGGCCTCACGAAGGGCGAGAACGCTCGTTTCCACCGTCAGAGGGCGTCGCGATACGACGACGATTTCGGATTAACACGTCTCCGTGTTCCGCGTGCTACGGACCATGGCATACCGCTCGCGGCTTATCCGCCCCGCGATCTACCCGTATCTGCGAAAGTGGAGCGTTTTATAATAAGCGCGACTGGGCGTTAACGTTTCCCCCCCGATACATTGTAATTAATAGATGTACGATAATTATGGAAATTATATACACGCGCACACATATGCGTTACTCGTCCGCGACAACCGCGAGACGGAATGAAAAACGGGTGGAAGGCTTCGATCCGCTCGCGGGATAAGGTTAATTTGCATCTTGTTCGGTGTGGGCCCCCCCGGGTTGAATTATTTCGAAGGAACGACCGAGTTCGCGCGTGTCGCCGCTGGTATCTAAATTGGACTTTAAATTTTAGTTAAAAAGCTGGAGAAACGTGGCTGCGCTTTTGTTCGAGGTTGCTACGTGGCAAGAGGGAAACTTTTCGGGGGTATTTTTCGTGGGTGTGGGAGTATCGAATGAATGTTACGGTGGTGTGGTTGGGTGGGTGAGGTTGTTTAATTTGAGATCTACGACGAAGGATTGAAATTGGGACTTTGCTCGGTAAATAGGGTGAAGGGAAAAGATTGAACGTCGGGTAAGATGTAGAAACGATGGAGATTGTTTGTGAGAAGAAATGATTTTTTTTTCAAGAGAGTTTTGATTCTTTTTCTTGGAAATATTGTATTTCAGGGAATGATCGAAGATGGTAGAATTTGGGTAAGTTAGTCGAAGGCTGGACAACTTAATCGAAGAGATTAATTCTAATTTAGGCCACTTAGTCGAAGAGATTGGATCTAATTTAGGCAACATAGTTGTTCTACTTTAACGTGGCCGTGTACAGAGCATTCTAATTAGTTTATTGATCATTTTTGCCTTCCAAGAACGAAGTTGGTTCGTGTCGTACTCGTGTATCTAATTAATTTACGTCTTCTATCTTATGGAAAATCACACCATCGCTTTATACCACCTTACTTCTCTGCACTCACTTGTCCCATTTGTCATAAATCTGTCTTCGATTTTATCTAACCTTTCACTCATTATTTTCATTACTTTTTCATCCTCTTCTCAACCATTCCGTTATTTTCTCGTTTTTTATACCATCTGCAATTTCCTTCGAGTTTATTTTATTATTACTCGTTACAGACTCCTACCAAGTGTTTCGGTGTAACATATTTATAACTTCTCAAAGTCTTCGCTCGACCAATACTTGTACCCTTCTTCGAAACCTTCGTACCTTTCTCCGACGCCGCACAATTCTGTTCTTTTTACCTTGTGTTTTTTTGTTGTTGTAGATACACCATTTACCTTTCTATAAAACTTATAAAACCCATTATATCTCCCTGTCAGTCATATTTTCGAATCTCTTTTCCATAAGACATTTTCCACATCGTCCCTCTTCCCTCTTAAATTCCTCCTGGTTAAAACCTTGTTGACTGAAAACATTTCTTTGCGAATAATCTCCTCCATCGTTTCTACTTCTTCCCTGACTTAAATTCTTTTCCTTTTTCTTCGCTGTCTCACCGAGATCCCACTCTTTCCTCTTCTAGTGCCTTCTTAGTGCTTCAAAACCTTGTTTCCCCGCCGTTGCTCCGATCTTTTCTCCCTCGCTCGTTGTTTAATCACAATTAAGTAGTCACGAGCAAACTAGACGTTACGTAAGTAAGAATACATAGAAACTGTGAACACGTGACGTGGAAAAGTAAAAGAAACGATTTTCTTCAAATATACAAAAAATATCGCTCGAAATGTAATATCGAATTTCGAAAGAGGAAAGTGTCTATCTCGTCCGAACTGGAAAACCTGTAATTTTACATTATTATTTCTTCGATTTATCAAATCCTTCGAACGTACACGATCCGTGCGATCGGTCCAGGTAATTACGGTATCGCAACAAGTACAAACGCACAAAGTATGATATTCGTTTCAAACGATAAATCGCGATTCAGCTGGTGTAGATCGGACAGGAAAACGATCAGGCGTTCGAGATTTTCGTTTTTTGCGACTACCGACTCGCAGCTAACGCGTTTATCCGGTCGGCGGAGAAAAATGTTGGAACGTCCACGATTCGACTTATAGGAGAGTAGCACACGCCCTCGTTTTGGTTTTCTCCGCTCTTCACGATTTATTGAAATCGAACCTAGTCGAACGAAACGATTCCATCGCTGTTCGTTCGTTCGTTCGTCGGCTCCTTCGCCCAGTGCACGGATGCAGCGGTTCGCCCGCCATTATTCGAGTCACGATCGGAGTTCGTTTCACCTGCGTGTGACAGACAACTGAAATATTTTCCGAGCATTTCTCCTTCTAGTTTTGGCCCAGAAGCCAGCTGACGCACCGGGGCCAGTCTGCGCTGTTCGTTGTTTTGCTACGTGCCTCACCGTAAATGAGTTTCCTCGTGAAATCGCTTTTCCCACCAGACTGACACCGGATCGAAGTTTCCCGACGATGAACCAAAATCCTTCGAACCGTGCTGCTGGTAAACACGGAAAGAAACTCTATTCCCTAGCAATTACCACCTTTTCGTTGGAATTCAAACCGGAGTATTCTGTAATTGTTGTTGCTTTAACTATTGATACGTTTTCTGTGGATTATTTGGATTGTTCGAACCGTGGTGCTGGTAAACATGAAAGAAACTCTATTCCCTAGCAATTAGCACCTTTTCGTTGGAATTCAAACTGGAGTATTCTGTAATTATTGTAACTTTAATTATTGATACATTTTCTATGAATTATTTGGATTGCTGGTAAACACTGGAGTATTCTGTAATTGTTGTTGCTTTAACTATTGATACGTTTTCTGTGGATTATTTGGATTGCTGGTAAACACGGAGAGAAAATATTCCCTAGCAATTAACACCTTTTCGTTGGAATTTAAACTGGAGTACTTTATAATTGTTGTTGCTTTAACTATTGATACATTTTCTATGGATTATTTGGATTGTTTGAACCGTGGTGCTGGTAAACATGAAAGAAACTATTCCCTAGCAATTAGCACCTTTTCGTTGGAATTTACATTGGAGTATTCTGTAATTGTTGTAACTTTAATTATTGATACGTTTTCTGTGGATTATTTGGATTGTTCGAACCGTGGTGTTGGAAAACCCGGAAAGAAACTCTATTCCCTAGCAATTAGCACTTTTTCGTTGGAATTTACATTGGAGTATTCTGTAATTGTTGTAACTTTAATTATTGATACGTTTTCTGTGGATTATTTGGATTGCTGGTAAACATGGAAAGAAACTATTCCCTAGCAATTAGCACCTTTTCGTTGGAATTCAAACTGGAGTATTCTGTAATTGTTGTTGCTTTAATTATTGATACGTTTTCTGTGGATTATTTTGATTGTTCGAACCGTGGTGTTGGAAAACACGGAAAGAAACTATTCTCTAGCAATTAGTACCTTTTCGTTAGAATTTAAACTGGAGTATTCTGTAATTGTTGTAGCTTTAACTATTGATACGTTTTCTATGGATTACTTGGATTATTGAGTAGTCAGATAGGAGGAGATTATAATTCGAGATATACGATCGTTGTATTTCTTTTGGATGAATTTAAAAAGAAATTGATATGGAATCGATGTAACCTTCTTTGTTGGTTCCGAGAAATATTGGGTTGTTCGGAAAGTCATTTTTTTTGGTGAAAATGAAACACGATTTTTTTAGAGTGTATACACATTTTATCAAATTATATATTCTCCATTTTGGAAAACGAAATGACTTTTTGAACAACCCAATATAATAATATTTCGTGTCTTACCGATATAAAAATGTTTGACAAATGAGAACACGATAATTTGTATACTTTCAACAATTATCATATTTTTCCTCGGATCGTTGGGATTATTGGATATCTAGATAAAACACAATTAGAGATGATTAAAATCAAAAATAAAAAATTAGAACGTGGACTCCTTCGTTGATTCTCAGAACGATGTAAAAACGTTCGACGATAAGTTCGAACACTTGCATATAAAAATAAAAATGCAAAACGAGTAAAGAATTCGTTCGAAGGGACAATTTGAATTTTATTCTACTCGAGTAAAAAATTACTTTTCTCTTTCCATGAATAATACTCAACGCTCTCTGTACTATCTACGATACGTAACCCAAACGTCCACGTATTGACGACACGGAGACTCGGGTACAATCGTTTCCGAAAAATCGAAACCGAGCATCGAGCACGCCGAAAAGGTGTATTCCATTCCGATCCTCCGCGATTCACTCTTTCCAACAGCCGTCTCCAATTTACGGTATCCATCGCGGTAACCTGGACCGAAACAAGCCCATCAAAAGTCTCCGCGTATTTTCCGCGCCTCCCGGAGAACAACGACCACCGAAATAAACGCGGTTCTCTCTCTCTCTCTCTCTCTCGTTTGTGTTCCCTATTTAATGACTCTCGCGCCTCGCTCGGAGCGTCTTTCACCTGTGCTCGAGCAGAATCGTTCGTCGACAACCGAAGTGAGAGAGAGGGGGAGGGGAGATAAAGGAAGAAGGTGGCTGGAAGACGAAAGGAGACAGGGTGTCCGAGCAAGGGAAAGAGAAAGAGGGGGGCAACGCGCGAGAAAGAGCGAGAGAAGCGAGGACGGTGAAAAAGAAGGAATGGAAACGGTGGCAGAGAGCGGCCGGTCGAAGGGTGGGGGGTCGCGCCGCGCGAGCACGGTGGGCCTGTTTGGGACTTGACGCAGAAGGCGGAAGGAGCGAGCGGAGGAGGGGGTGAGCGTACAGCAGGAACGATCGAGATCGTGAGTAGGTCACTGGGACGTGGCTCGTGGCCGAGACGAGCGTGGCTTGCACCTTCAGTCAGTCCCCGTTGGCCAAGGTAGCCACCTCTGGGCCCGTGTCGAGTCGCGGCAGACAGCCAGAGAGTTGTTCCCCTTTTTTTTTTTTTTTTTAACCTCGTGTGTGTGCCTTCCACGGGAAACGGAAGACCACCGATATCACACGCAACGGGCCCGATGACGAACAACTGACGCGCGCCGAATCACGGGGGTTATTTCGTGTGACCGACGCCGTGCTCGAGAGGGGGGCGAAGAGGGAACGGACCACGAGATTTTCGAAGATACTCGGAGGATCTTCGTGGTGATAGCGTTGTGCCCCGACGAAGGACTCGACAGAGGTGCATCGATCTCTTCACTTCCGGTCTCGTTTCCTCGATTTTGTTTCTCCTCTTTTTTCTTCTTCTTCTTCTTCTTTTTCTTTTCTTTTTTTTCTGTTTTCTTTCTTTTTCTTCCACCTCGAAAGGAAATCGTTTCCCCCCTCGATAAACGACCAACGTCGCCGCCACGGTGCACACCCTCCCTCCCTCCTTTCTTTCTTCGTGCTCCCCTCTCGGTCTCCTTCTTCGCGCTTTCTTTTCCACGGTTCGAAGTTTTTTTTCGGTCCCTCTCTCGATCGCGCTCTTAATAATCTCTTTCCTTTGATGTCTCCGGCTTTATTCAAACTACGAGTTTACCCAACGTTCCCACCATCACGGACTCTCTTTTCCTTTACGTTCGCGGGGTTGCGCGAAATTTAATTTTTTCGTTTATTTTTCTCTTCCGCTTTCCACCACCCTCTCCCCCCTCTCCGCCGCTTTTATTTTTTTCTTTCCTTGTTATTCCCGTTAAACTTTATTTCCTAGCCAATTTCAGCAGAAACGAAGCTCTTTCCGCGCGCAGACTTTGAATCTCGCGAGATTGAATTTCTTCGGTCGTACAGGGACGGTGAACGGGGACGGACACGGGGGCGGTCGAATTATTATTATTATTATTTTTTTTTTTGTCTTTTCTTTTCGATGCGTCGCAACGTCTCGAGCGAGTTTTTAATTAAGAACTTCCACTTGCGAGTGTACGTGGTTTAGATGCTCATTGCGTAACGTCCTTTGTGGAAGCCCGAACACCGAACGCGCTACTTACCCATTCGACTGGCGATAAACGCCACGAATCTCTTTCATCCGGCATATGGTTGGATCCCTTCGCGCACTTACGTTCTATTAAACTTACGGGTTGGCTGATGATTCGTGTTTTCTTTTTTTCTTTTTTTTTTTTTTTTTTTTTTTTCGTTTCCTTTTTCACGATAAAATTGTCCCGGAAACAGTTAGTCGAGTTTATTACGCCACGGGTTCGTCGCTCGGAGCGTTTATCGAGTAAAATACGAGGCGCATCCGCGCGAAATAAAAATGTTTCGTCGATCGACGAATCGGCTGGTCCGAATCGGTTGCTCCAGTGTGGTCGCATTGATAGCGAGCTTCGTATTTTTTTTCTCGTTCCAGAGAGGATACACGCATGATGGAGTGGACGTGGCGGAGTACACGGAAGACAGCTTTAATCTTGTTGCTGCCTTTGCTATTGGCTGTGAGTAAAGTTTTACAAACCAATACGATTATCTCGTACCGTTCGAGAAACATCACGCTCGAAACGCGTATTGTTCCCAGACAATTTTTAATCAACCTTCGGTGAAACTTTTTTCGCAACTTTGAGGTTAATTGTAATAATTGATTAATCTCTGCTTCTCTGGAGCGATCGACGATTCGTGCACGACTTTCCGGAGCTAAAGAAATATCTTCGCGGGGAGATGTTAAAGGATGCAGTTTGGATGGGTTTCATGAATTTCAACGAGGTTAAGAAATAAGTACCTTGACGAATTTTAGGTTATGTAGCTTTTGACTGTCTAACAATAAGTAAATATTGGCTCAGTAGGGAGTTTCGTAGATATTGGTCGGGCACTCGGCATATTGTAGATTAATGTACGAGGTGACTGCGAAGTTTTGTCAAAAATGTCAATTTTGTATCTATGAAAATTATGAAAAAATTGTAATAAACACGGGCCTTAAAATCATTTGTTTCCGAGGCGCAGTTGCATTTGGTTTGAAGTATTATTTCGAAAGAAAATGTTCGAAGTGGTTCTTCATTGACAGTGTCTATTTTATTTATTTATTATTGTAAACGGTTACAGCTCTCATATACATACGCAAATAAAAAAAATAACGTGTACACGTTGTTGCCAACGTTCCTCGTTCTACTTACGCGAACTATTTCCTGCGTCAACGTCAAAGTCTCGTGTACAAGTCACTCTATGACCGATAGTGATTGCATACAAGAAACGACCATTTTCAGAGTCCACGTTTACTAAAATTTTTTCTTCTAATTTTCAAGCGTAGAATGCGTTCAAAAATTTTACTACAGAATTTCGAATTCACCCTGCACGATACACAAGAATGACAATGAACGACAAATTCGTATACGTGTCGATTTTTCGTGTAAAAATAAATCGAAAGTGTGAAACAATATTTTTTCGTACGAGTCTTTCTCTTGGAGAAAACCGATTTCGAAAACTCGTGGGGTACGTGCACCATTGTGCGAGACTTGGCGCACGTGCTGTCCGTTACTGATTATTTCCATTTGTGTCGGTGTTTGTAAACGTTGACGATGGTACGATCTGCTACAATTGGTTCTGAATAGTTCGATAAATGGAATATCGAACGGCAAATGGCAGATAATACCGTGCACCGTTTCACGTTTGCAGACACCGACGCGAGTAGATGCAATTAGCGACGAACGCAACCGTGGATCGAGTCCGAGTTGCACGCGTGCCCCGAAAATGTTCCAGATCGATTTTCTCGAAAACGAAGGCTCGTAAGAAAAAATATCGTTACACGTTTTCGATTCACTTTTGCGCAAAGAATCCTTTTGCACCAACTGCGCCAATTTTCCCCCACCCTGTGCCGAGATAATTACTAGAATTCCGAGTTTTCCCACGGAATTTGTATTCTCACGTTTCGTTAACCACCGTCCAATTAAATTTTATTCCGAGAGAGCGATTCTTGTCGCATCAACGGCGAGCATCGCCTAGTTTCCTACGAGCTCAGGTTGCACCCTGGTAAATAATCGATTCGTGCGTTGCCGTGATCGGTATTATTACATTCGCGGGCACCAATTTACCGTCGAACGAACGGAGATTACTACTCGCGGTTAGTGGCTCGTTCTCCTCGTTCGAAGTGACAGACAGCTCGTGTACGGTGACCGTTATGCCGCGCTGCGTAAAACAGGTGAATCTCTATCGGTGCGTCTGTCCGCGTTCTTTCCCTCGCATTGTCGCGTTGCGCGCGCGACCGCCGAACCGTTTCCGCAATCGTCGCGGCCGAAATTATCGACGATCCAACGCGGGGATGAAACCGATTGATCCGTTAAATAGTTTCATGAAGGGCTGGAAGTTGTCGGATAATTTAATATTCGAATGTTTCGAATACTACGAAGTAATACGAAGTAAACTTTGAGAATCGAATATTTCGAACGCTAGGAATAAACTTCGAATAATCAGGTATTCGAATATTTCGAATGCTGCGAATAAACTTCGAATAATCGAGTACTCGAATATTTCGAATGCTACGAAGTAAACTTCGAGTAATCGAATATTTCGAACGCTACGAATAAACTTCGAATAATCAGGTATTCGAATATTTCGAATGCTACGAATAAACTTCGAATTATCGAGTACTCGAATATTTCGAATGCTACGAATAATCTTCGAGTAATTGAGTATTCGAATATTTCGAATACTACGAATAAACTTTGGATAATCGAGTACTCGAATATTTCGAATACTACGAATAAACTTCGAGTAATCGAGTATTCGAATATCATTCTTCGAATAATGCTACTCGAATGTCATTATTCGATTATTACTACTCGAATATCGTTATTCGAAAATGATTATTTATCCCCTAAAACGGTGGAAACTGAACGAGAATAAATTTCTTCCCTTGGAAAAATTACTACTGACAATTTACTCGCATTAGGATGTCACTTGAAGCCGAAAAATATAAATACTTTAGATTTCAGTTATCAAAGTGTCTACATTGCATAATACTTTGAACGAATGTAAAATTTGAAGAATAATAACAAAATTAAGGAACGTGATGTATAGCCAATGCGCAAAATATTCGTATAATCGAGTATTCGAGTAGTATTCAAGTTATATTCGCCGAATATTTGAGTCATCGAAGCATTCGAATACTCGAGTACAGAAAAATTCAACAAATAGTCCTAGCTCTAGTTTCGTGACCAAATGTCGAGTGTCCTTCTGAGGGAAAAGGGATGAGGGTTTCATTGATGCCTAAACGTCTGCTGGATGGACCGCTATTTACGGGACGCACGTGTCGCTGAGACGCAATGTGACATTAATGCTTAAGGGGAATCATCGTAGCCGCGAGCATTCCTTGTGCTACATATTGTTGTCTGTTGTGGCGCTGATCTGTTCGAGGTGGAACACTCAATGAAACGGTTAGCACGTCGTGCAGCGAAAAAATTCGTACGTGGAATCGATCGCCCTTTTGGTTCGTTCCTAATGACGGGATCAATATTTTACCGGTGCGAGATAATAAAATATCATTTTATATCAATAATGATACTCGCTTGAAAACATCGATACATATCAATTACAACAGCATGTATGCTCTTGGTATCAATTTTCTATATCGACATTTTTGTAACGAACACTCGATCCGTACCAATACCGTACGACACTAACAGGGCATCGATACCACTGGAAATTTACCAAAATTAAGAAACAAAATCTATCAGGATTGGAACATTTCGAATATTTTCTATGTATTCGAATACTACGAATAAACTTCGAATATTCGAATAGACGAATATTGTTCTTTAGATAAGAAAGTATTCGCAAAACGAAAATAATGTTCCTTCTCTATTTTTGACATATTTGTAACATTATCGACAGTTAGTCGGAGTTGTACAGTATTTGTATCGATATCTTTTAACTATTATATAAAAACATTTTGATAATATCACCTATGTATAATTATTATATATTCCCCTTGTTTGGGAAGTTATTATGTTTTCAATAATAGTGGTATATATAAAAACTACTTGAGATACAGTGGTGAGGGACGGCTTTCAGTTATCCGAACTAACATTCGATCAGTTATCCGGGGAAGGTATCCTTTTCCTTCACACCTTAAAACTGCGTGAGATTGACAGACGAGATTGATTAGCGTTCAGTTATCCGAGTTAAAACTCAATCGGTTATCCGGGTTAGAATTCGATCGGTTATCCGGGGAGTATTATAATTGGACGAGCGTCGCCTTGAAACAATCGCAAAATTTTGCTCGTGATTGTTGATCGTGAAATATGGTGTTCCGGAAAATTACCTAGTTTTTTACTCCCAGAAGCAATCGGGACGTCAATATACGGCGTTAATATCTTTTTCTGTCGGGTTGAGCAGAGAATTATCCAGCAACAAGCGAACAGATTTTGTCCCATCGCGGCCATTCGATCGAAAGTCAATTCGATGTTGTATTAAAGAGAAATTCGAAGCTGGTATTCGCGAATTTTATTGTTTAATCGATTCGAGTCCCGTTTGATCGTCGATCGATATTTCACGACGGGATGGCGTTTCTTTTTTGATTCTGACGTAACTCTGTCTGCAGGGACGTCGACCTGGCGGTGAAAAAAGCAAAAAAAAAACAAACAAAAAAAAAAAAGAATTAAACGCAAAAAAATACACGGTGCGTCTCGTTTGCATGCCGCGTCTATTGGGTATGTGCATTCCAGTCCGCAGACGGTAATTCTGCACCGCGTGCATCAATGCGTTTTTCCAATATTCCTGTAAATACGGGGCCGGAATTAATGCAATTAATTTCGCCGGGAACGCGCGATACTTTTCCGAATCATAAATTCAAACTGACGAAACGCAATGTTTTCGTTATTTAGCGCGGAGTAATTAAATCTCACAACGGCGGCGTTAAATCCGGACAATGCGAAATATTTTCCTCGATGGCCAGCATCGCGTGGATTTTCGTTCGAGTGAATCGTATTCGAGGCGTAACACCTATGAAAACATAAGAAATATTAATCGTTCGCCGAGTGATCGTCTTCTTCTTTGGTAAAAATCGTTTGATCTCGAGTGGTGTCAATTTCGAACAATATCTTCGACTGGTCGAGGATCTTGACTTCCAAAAAGGTTAACTCGATTTCAAAATATATTACAATATAAATTTTCTCGAGATTCTAGTATACCCTTCTTTGTTAAATTCGAAAAGGAGAGTATATTCGACATGAATTTTCTTTATGTTCATTCTTCGATGTAAATAATCACCACCTCGTTCGAGATGACTTCAACGACTGGTAAAAGACTAAATGCAAACCATTGATGGCTTGTGGTTTCGTTTAGATTGTGTTTAAAATTCCGAGGCAAAAGTTCACACAGTTGAATACGCAAAGGCTTACGATCTAATATTTCGACAGATGTTTGTCGAGATTTGTAGACCATCTGACGAATGTTTCTCCATGATTTGATCGCATATTCTCTTACCATGAACCATTCCCTGTTTCGAAGATGGCTCGTTACGATTATATCACTGCACCATGGATATTTTTCATACGCAAGACCCTGTTCCTAACAACAATGAATGAAAACGTTTCGATGCACCCGGTGTCGCGTCATAGGTGCATACTGGTAGCTGCAAGCGACACCACGCAGTGGTTGGCGTTAACTATAGACGGTCGAGGCAGTCGAAGCGAAGATAGTAGGTCATCGCGCCGGACGCGTTGCCCTCTTTCGACTATACTCTCTAGACGATGTTCTTTCTTTTTCTCTCGTTCCTCGCGGCGTCCATCCCTCCCTACCTGTCCGCCTCTTTCTCTCTTTCTCTGTCAAGGGAACGGCTCGCGATACGATATATAGCGGGTCAGATTCTAGTCGAGTTCCAGCCAAGGATTGACTTCTTTTCCATCGGCAGCTTTCTTTCCTGAGAAACGTCTCGCCCTGTTTTCGCGCTGTTCCGTCTCGACTCGTCTCGGCTCGTCGTCTTGTCTCGCTTCCGATCTTGTAGGTCTCTTAACGCGAAACGATATCCCGCTTGTCCCCGGTCGCACGACACCCGACGGTAGCTCCGTTTTTGTCGAAAAAATTTCAACAGCTCGACGACGCTCCTGATTGCCTGCCTCGGCTCGCTTCTTTCCGGACAACGTGGAAATTTTACGTTGATTCCGGAGATTCTTTCGTTGCCAATCGAGACACGGTTTGATTCAATCATTGATACAGGAGCGAGTGAAACGATAGCAGCGAACGATTCGTAGGTGGATATCAGTTCTGTAAATTATAATCCAGCGTCGAACGGTATCGAGTGTGTACTAAACAAAATTGATCACCATTCGATACTTCTATGGAAGATTCGAAACTGTTGAATTCTTTTGCATTCGAATGTTTCAAATACCGTTTCAGCAAATTAAATACTATTCGAATACTTTAATGATTCACGTTTGAGTATTCGAATAGAATTCGAATTATACTCGTTCGTGTATTCGAATGGAATTCGAATTGTATTCGTTTCAGTATTCGAATAGAATTCGAATTATACTCGTTTGAGTATTCGAATGGAATTCGAATTGTACTCGTTTGAGTATTCGAATAGAGTTCGAATTATATTCGTTTGAGTATTCGAATAGAATTCGAATTATACTCGTTTGAGTATTCGAATGGAATTCGAATTGTACTCGTTTGTGTATTCGAATAGAATTCGAATTATACTCGTTTGAGTATTCGAATAGAATTCGAATTATACTCATTGGATATTCGAATAGTTCAAGTGTTCGACTAATCGAATACAGAAAAATTCGACGAGTAGTTTCGGTGCCATCGACAAGTTAACATTTATTTGTTCGTTCGCACTTGGTAGTCAATGTATCGTGTCGAAGACTTTGGTCGAGTTGAAGCAGCGATGCTTTAACTCCAACAACCATTTTCACTCGTGGACCGAATAAGAGAAAGCGATACTTTCTGCTAAGTAAGTTTCGAGTAACATAATACATTCCAATCTGATGCGATGTCAAATTTATTTAAAGTTAATTATCTCTAAAATGAAGGCTCACGGGTGAAAGCCGCGTTCCGCACTTTAATTTACTTTTTCGAGAGAAATCGTCACTCACCGTGTTGTATCGCATATTGTTGGACACCCTGTAAAACATTCGTGCGTTATTTGCTCCCAGGAGAGATTTGGGACAGCACTGGTTTACAGGAAGTGAAATCTTTTCTCTTAATGATTTATGCACGGTGTAGTTCTTTCCATTATGTTAATACATAGCTATCGGTAAACAAAAACGTAAATAATTATACGAGTATAAATATCTTTGTAATTTAAGAGTAGTTTCCACATTAAGCGCGGTTGCATACGAATATATTCATAAAAGTGTTAACGTAAATCTGCTTGAATTATCGTGTAAAAAATTCTTTAAAATACTTTCACATTAATCAACAAGGTTCGCGCAATTTTTGTAACTTAACGTATACTGTACGAATCGCGTAAACATTTGAACAATTTCACGCGCCTTTAAATAATTTTATGAATGCCAAGAGCTCGCATTGTATCCGCGAAGGAATAACAGTGCACAATGCACGCCATTATTCGGAAACGTGAAATACCGCTGTACCTGTATCACGTCCTTCAGAACTCGTTGCAATTTTGTGCAATGAAACACATTTAAAATCTGACTCCTGGCAACTGCGCGAGATGTGTCGCGGACGAAATTAGATTAGGCTGATATATGTACCCGAGGATTAATGTAAACACGGAACAGCCAGTGTAAAACAGAAAAAATGTTCGCGAGCGCATGTTATCATTTGAGATTATGTGTGCGTCGTTGTTGCACGTCGGGCAGACAATTCTCTCGCGGATTCTTTGGAATTATTTGTGAAAATCTTCTCGCGGTTCACTTTCGTTAGAAACTTTCTCGATGTTAATCGATTTAATTGTTTTTAATTACGTTCAACGATTCCAAAGTACGAAATTAACCAAACCCATTAATTCAATATAGAAATTGCTAGATTCCGGTCTCTGGAAATTACCAGCTTCGCCAAACTGGTATTCAACCTTAGCATCCTATGCATTTAATTGCATTCCTAGCTTGTGGCAGGATAACAGGCGAAACAAAATTAAAGTTTCGCGGACGCGTCTTCAGAATGAAAAGTACAATTAACGAAGTTGCATTCTTTTTAGATTGAATAGAAATTATTGTTGTCCTCGATGGGTTTATCGATAGCTTCCAATGTTATTGGTCTCGATATACTCTTAACTTTATTCAAATCTGAAAACAATAACTATTTTAAAAATATTCGACAAGTGTTGTGACCGAGTGTTGTTAAAAAGTTACTAAAGAATTCAAATGTATAGAATACTCGTAAAAGTAGAAAAAAAATGTCCAGCTTTCGTTTCAACACAGATTCGAGACTTTTGCAGCACATAATTAGAACTTTATTAATAAAATAGATAATTGTACATCACGATGGATTATGGTTGGCATACAATTGATTTCTGCAAATAAGATAAAATAAATTATCCGCGTGTGCGTCAAGATGGAGTTAGACTTTTGTCTATTTTTTGCAAGTATTGTGTATAGTACGTGTGCGAGAAAATTGCATTTGGAGTTACGATGGGTTCTATTCGTTTTGGGACCCCATAAGGACAGATATAATACACACATACGTTCTTCACACTTGAGAAGATGGCCCAGAATGAATAAAAACTGTCAAAAGTGCAGAAGCAATTTTCTCACAAGCCTACTATATACTTGGTTGTTCAATAAGTTTTGTCGTTCAATAAAATTTATCGAACAGTATAGTACTAGATTATTCAATAAGTTTTGACGTTCAATAAAATTTATCGAACAGTATAATACTAGATTATTCAATAAGTTTTGACGTTCAATAAAATTTATCGAACAGTATAGTACTAGATTATTCAATAAGTTTTGTCGTTCGAAAAAATTTATTAAACAGTACCACATCGAACAGTACTGTTCAGTAAGTTTTATCGAACGACGAAACTTATCGTACAATCTATTGCATATCTAAATCCTTCGACCTCTTTATTAAATCACTCAGTGTACGTAATCTCACAGATCACGAGACTTTATTCGGTGTAGTTTTAAACGAAGAAGCGAAAGACAGTGAAAGCTCACAATTTGAAGCAGTTCCCGTAATCGTTACCAAACCACCATTGATAAATTCCGATGAATAGGAAAAGAACACTCTCGTTCGTCTTGCGGCTGCTCGAAACGTGCAATCTTGCGGACGACCGCGAGCTTTTCACTGCACTTGTTCCGATAACCCGCCTCTCAATCTCGTAATTCGAGATTGTACTTGCAATTCCATCGTTCTAGACAACATAATGACAATACCGAGCTTGTAACGCGATACTCTGAATCCCGTATTACGTTGGTCAACGATTACGTTAAATTAATTTCAACAATTGCGCACGATAAAAAGAAGATACCGAAAGAATTCAAGAGATCCTCATTCGGTAGTTCTTTTTCAGCGTAAACAATAAACGACTCGTTACTATTACGATATCACAAATTTCTTCCCTTTAATTCTTCCTCTTTTCATTATTATTACACATCTCCCCTAATTGGATCGCTCGAGTGTTTTCTCATCGTTTATTTCTCAATTGCGTATAAATTCACGTTCATTGCGTGTCTATCCTAGATAGCAGCTGTTTGCAATGCTCGATATTATTTTTTAACTTACATATTAAGTTAAAATTTAACTTGATTTTAAGTTAAGATTTAACTTTTTAACTCGTTCGATGCTTTCGTGTAATTCTTCGATACATCATTTTCGTACGATAATTTCTATACTTCGTTATTACCATTTTGGGATTTGTGCTTCACCATTAACGAATCTTTGGTGCTTGTCTCTTTGATAATTCGCATTCAAAGAAACTTTGTGAAAAATGTTCAACGAAACGAACGTATCAACATGGTCGAGATCAAGGATCGAGACACCAACGCTGAGCTAGGTTCGCGAGTCGAAATTAACGAGATGGCCAATGCTGAGCTAGTTCGCGAAACAATTCATAGGGACGAACGAACGAACGGTGCAGTTTGCTGGAGGACAGGGCAGACGTTTACGCACTTGATGCACAGTCGTTTCGCATAGCAGTACCGGCTGGCAGTGTACCTCTTTAATTAAAATCCCACCCCGCGAGTTTTCTTCAACAAAAGAGCGCGTACCCGCTGCGGTTCTCAGCCTGATTCTCACGGCTAGGAGCTGCAACGTCGTCGTTCCGATCGTTTCGTTACAATTAGATCACCGCCGTCGCTTTTCCGGAAACCACAATTTCGGCGCGAAGAATGGATAACACTCTGATTGAATCAACGCGAGCGATTCGCCGCGGTCGTTGCCGCTTGGTAAACGAAGACGCTATTGTTGACGTTATTTAATGCTCGAGTTGATCAACGAACTTGCGCTTAATCGGAGCTGCGACTACTCGTTGAATTGTTCAGTATTCGAATAATGTATTCGAACGTTTCGAGGACTCGAATACTCAACGAATACAATTCAAATACTACTCGCCTGGTATCGAAGTGTCGTATGCTTTTCGATAATGCGATTGTCTTCGAAAAGTCGCATTACACGGTTAGGTGGACGTTTGTTGTTGTTTGGTTGCACCAGTTTTGAAACCTACCGGTCGTTTTCAGATGATATGAAATTGATCATTGTCAAAAATGGCGTTCGTCTTTTAGAAAGATTCAATGGATGTGATTTTTTTCGATAGATGTTCCTTAATTGTTAAATGAGAAGTTTCTTTTTCAAGAGTTACAAATAATTTTGATAAAATTATTTTACTGGTTGTAATAAGTAGATTTTCACTGGTAAATAAATTAAATTATTGATTTCTTTTTTTTTAACTTACGAGTTTACTGGTCTACCAAAATTCTGGTCCGAAGTTTACTAACTTTTCTGTTGTCTTTCGTTCAATTGTATCAAGTTCTGAAGCTTCCACTTATTTACATTATAATTTGATCAAATGTGATCTCTTAAAACGTATCTGTGTTGGAATTAGCGTTATTTGAATATTCGAATCAATTTCAAATATCTTAGTATTCGAATCAATTTCAAATATCTTAGTATTCGAATAAATTTCAAATATTTGAGTATTCGAATCAATTTCAAATATTTGAATATTCAAATAAATTTCAAATATTTGAATATTCGAATCAATTTCAATTACTTGAGTATTCGAATCAATTTCAAATATTTGAATATTTGAATAAATTTCAAATATTTGAGTATTCGAATAAATATCAAATATTTGAGTATTCGAATCAATTTCAAATATTTGAATATTCGAATAAATTTCAAATATTTGAGTATTCAAATAAATTTCAAATATTTGAATATTCGAATAAATTTCAAATATTTGAATATTCGAATCAATTTCAAATATTTGAATATTCGAATAAATTTCAAATATTTGAATATTCGAATAAATTTCAAATATCTGAGTATTCGAATAAATTTCAAATACCTGACTATTCGAATATCATTATTCGAACAGTAAGTTTTAGAATTGACTCTTCAACGGTTAGAGAACATTTTTCGTATCTTTCCAAAGGACGAACACTCTTGTCGACAATGATCAATTTCGTATTATTCGAAAGCGACCGGTAGTTTTCCGAACTGACGCAACCAAACGCCGACAAACGTTCACCTAACCGTGCAATGTGCCTTTCCGTATACAATCGCATTATCGAAAAGCACGGGACATGTTGGTACCACCGGGTGAACTAACTCACCCGACCTACTTTTTCACCACCATCCACGGAAGAAGAGACCGCCCCGGTTGTATTACGACGTCAGGGTTTCTCTTCGTAAAATCTACTATCTTATTTTCGATAGCGCCTGTCGGTAGCACGTGGACCCGCAGAATCGTCGAAGCCGTGTTGCTTTCTAAACGGGGGGAAAACTCGGCCGCGTCGGATTCGATTCCGTGTCTTTTATTTCTCGTCGGACCGTTCTGTTTTCCGTTCCTCCTCACGATCGACCTCTTCCAGCTTTTCTCATTTTCATCGGCGACCTCCGGATAATGGACTTCCTCGCTACACGGTGGCCTCCTCGGTTTCGGTCGTCCGTGTTTCGTAGCGGACATTGCGACGCGGATGGTCTAATTAAACTCTTCGGGGATGTTGGCACATAACGTGTAGGTCCGCTTTTCAAGAGTGAAATATCCTTTTGAAATATTTTCATCTGAATTTATATACGATCGCGCGTAACTCAACTGGATCGTACATTTGTAAAGTACTCGACGGTAATATATTATTTTTCTACAATTGAAACTATTATAACAGACGCAACTCAATAAAAAAAAATGATAAAAAAGCTCTTGGTAAAGAAAAAAAAAATGTAGCGAAATTCGTTCTATTGTACAAACGATTATCGTATCTGATTAAAATAATATCAAGACGACGTGTCGGGAAGTAAACATTGTAATCGTATATAAATTCTAGTAGAAATATTTCTTAGCGAATATTGGGTTGTTCGGAATTCATTTCGTTCTCCAAAATGGAGAATATATGATTTAATAGAATGTTTATACGCTCTAAAAAATCGTGTTGTACAAATATTTGAAATTTATTCGAATATTCAAATATTTGAAATTGATTCGAATACTCAAATATTTGAAATTGATTTAAATACTCAAGTATTTGAAATTGATTCGAATACTTAAATATTTGAAATTGATTTAAATACTCAAATATTTGAAATTTATTCGAATATTCAAATATTTGAAATTGATTCGAATATTCAAATATTTGAAATTTATTCGAATACTCAAATATTTGAAATTGATTTAAATACTCAAATATTTGAAATTTATTCGAATATTCAAATATTAGAAATTGATTTGAATATTCAGATATTTAAAATTTATTCGAATACTCGGTTCGAAGCTCTAGAACGAGTACACGTAGCATTGAATGAACTTTCGAGTACTTTAATGTTTGGTAAAACTTCCTAGAAGTAGTACTAGAATCATACGCAATATTCATTTCTTTCGATCAAAACAACTGGAATTATTGGGTTGTTCGGAAAGTCATTTTGATTTTTTTTTTTTAGTGAAAATGAAACACGATTGTTTTAAAGTGTATACGAACATTTTATTAAATTATATATTTCCATTTTGGTAAACGAAACGACTTTCCGAACGACCCAATAATTTAAGTTTATTCGTAGCGTTCGTGTACTTATAAAGTATTCGAATAGAGATTCGTGAATTATCACAAGTCGATACACCGCAATTTCGAATACTCGGATATTTGTGTACTCGAGTATCTTAATAACGATACTATTGGGTTGTTCGGAAAGTCATTTCTTTTTTTTTAGTGAAAATGAAACACGATTGTTTTAAAGTGTATATAAACATTCTATTAAATTATATATTCTCCATTTTGGAGAACGAAACGACTTCCGAACAATCCAATATTTGTCAAGAAATATTTCTACCAGAATTTATATATAATTACAATGTTTACTTCCCGACACGTCGTCTTGATATTATTTTAATCGGATAATCGTTTGTACAATAGAACGAGTTTTACTACATTTTTTTTTACCAAGAACGTTTTTATCACTTTTTTTTATTGAGTTGCGTCCGTTATAATAGTTTGAATTGTAGAAAAATAATATATCACCGGAGAGTAATAGATCGTAAAAGAGCCGAGGAACGCATTAGGGATAAAGTCAAATCGTTGGCGGAGTGGATAGCTCGGCGTCAATTAACGAGCACGCTTTGTCTTCGGAGTTCAGCGAAAGTGTACTGTCCAACGCGAACGGATGGGCTTCCCACTGGACGACAATGGAAAAACGAAATCAGTCTCGACCTTCCTATGGCTGCCATGCTTCTTTCGGACAGTGTCGGTTCTGCCATCTGGTTTCTTCCATTGGTAGAGTTGGGATCGAGTTCAGTATCTACTCACGAATTCGAGTTAATTCAAATACTCGTAAGAAATAATTTATTGTTCACCGCACTTGTAAAGTACTCGGTTCGAAGTATTCTAGGACGAGTGCTCGTAGCATTGAATGAACGTTCGAGTACTTTGATGTTTGGAGAAACTTTCTAGAAATAGTACTCGAATCATCCGCAATATTCATTCCTTTCGATCGTTGCTATTAATCATGTAATATGTAAAATTTGTGTTGAGAGAGTCATAATAACTGACTCGATAAGAGTTTGATTTTACCTGGAAGTAATGATTTTGTTTGTGGAAGTACTTAGAATTCGGTGAATATTTGGAAAATATAATTCGACTACAATTCGAATACTTTAGTATTCAAATACTATTTGTGCACCGAGCGAGTATCTAGATATTCATAATATTTGAATAGGGTAATATTGACTATACATCGAGTTCATTTCGTAATTTTATTTCCTTGAATATTCGAATACTCAAATTTTCGAAGTTTGTGTTAATAGTCCAAGTTCTACTCGGTTTTCGTTTCCAGAAATTCCTGTTAAGGAATCAAATCTAGCCAGTGAGAATTCACATCTACTTTTAAGGTGCTCAAATCCATCACTATCAGTGGAACGTGTCGTGGGTGTGGAGGTGTGTGGAAAACGACTTACGGAGTACCGAGGGATCACCAGTTAGCTTCGGTTTATTTGGAAATTTTAGACAACGCATCTTCATTTCGGTCCCCTAGCTGCGAATAAATTTTTCACCTCTTATCGTTCAATTATTCATACGTTACCGTCTCTAACTGTAACTGCGTTCTTCGCGAATAGGCGCTTCTTTGAAGTTGGAATTTAAGAACAGTACTTCCATCGAATTCGTATCGCTCATTCGTCAATTTTTAATTCTCCTTAAATCTTTCTAATTTGTTATCACGTTTGTCCTCGAAATGTAAGAGCATCATCTAGAGATTTTCAACGTACGTAATTATTCCGGTGTAATAATAATGGTAACAAAATATAAAAACAACAAAGTATTGCGTAAGAATATAGAACAATATTATCGTCACATTATTTACACCAGTTAAATTACAATTTACGGAGTATCTACGCGACAAAAGTCAGTAAATATCTGGGATTAGAAAGATAAACAAATAGAAATTACAGCAGACGTTTCTCAGCAAACAATATAAATATTGACCAATTTTTCTCTTCTACGTGGCAAGAATTTATTTCTAACGATTTCTTTTCGCGTTCGCGTCGTACTTGGTGGACTTTAACGAAGTTTTGAAAATTTCAAACGTCACGGTTTCCCTCCGTTCGTTAAACGGGCGTTAGAATTAATTTTGCGCGAGCGAGGAACGAAATCGCGGTTTCTTAGAAAATTTTCCACGAGGTTTTCGAAATCCGTGGAAGTGTGGCGTATCCAGTCACGGCTCGGCTTCTTTTTTTCGCGCTGATCGCTGCATCGCTCTACGATTTCGTTTCACGCATCGACCGGTTCCGCGATACTTTTCTGTCCAGAAAGTCCTTAGACCAGATCGGGTGCAGGTGCAAGTAGAACAAGAAAGCGGACAGGTATGCGTACGGTCGACCTGCCTATCGGTCAGGCGCGAACCGTGCATTTCCTGTTAATCCTGAATCGGCCGCTTCTGTCATTCTCGTGCCACGAGATCGAAGAAACGACCAGCGATACATCTATAATTATTTTTTCCTAACTCGTATTAACGATTGTTACGAGTAATCTCGTCAAATTCTCTCGTATGGGTTATTTAGGTCTCATAATCGTTTAGTTTCAAGTATGTTCCAAGTTTTTCGAGGTTAGTTTTTCTTACAGCACTTTAACTGCAACTTGCACTTCTGAGACACTTTTCGTTTTGATTTTTTATCATTGTATACGTATATTTCATTCGTTCTTGTATTTCTAGATTGAGACGATTATCCGAGACAAAGACACGATTTGAGATACTATTTTTTGTAAATAAGTAACACCTATCAGTTATGAGTTAGTTTGTTTTATACACGTTTTTAATCATGCTTTTTTGCGACACCTTTGGAATAAACATAGTTACGTGACCTATGAAATGTATTATAGATTCAAAATCGTAAACATTTGACGGATGTAGAACTTTGTTCGAGCGAAATTTAAATATTTACAATGTTTACTTTGTATCTTATAGGTTATGTTTATTCCGAAGATATAATTATTGTATCCTCAATCATTTATAATACCCATAAGCAAACTCGTTGGTATTATTAGGTTGTTCGAAAAGTAATTTCGTTTTCCAAAATGGAGAATATGTAATTTAATAAAATGTTTGTAAGCTCTAAAAAAATCGTGTTTCATTTTCACCAAAAAAAAAAAAAAAAAACGAAACGACTTTCCGAACAATCTAATAATACCAACGAGTTTGCTTATCGGTATTATAAACGAGTAAGGATACAATAATTATATCCTCGGAATAAACATAACCTATAAGACACAAAGTTTTTTATACAACAACTTTTCATATTGTATGTATAATATCATTTCTATCCAGGCCTGGATTCGAATGACAGAAACGAAAGATGAATTATACCTATCGCGTATCACTGATGAGACGTAATTGACGTGTACAATGCTTAAAAAACCATCTCACGCACCGTGCGATTTCAAATTGTACACCGTTGGCGTGTTACCGCGCAATTTATGGTTTTATCGCGTACAACAGAGCGTCATAGCGAAACGATGATGACACTCGGTGTCCGGTAGAGAAAGACGCTTGAATTTCGTAACTCTTGTAACAGGAACTCGTGTAATTTTAGTAACCTGACCACGCTTGTACAGTTACTTTCAACTGTGCCTATACGTGATACTTTTTCACGATTTTTTTTTTGGATATGCACAGCGTTCTCGTGTACAAAAGGGTTTCGTGATACAGATTGTCGGATTAAAAGCCAAGATCGTCGTGCTCTTCAATTACGCCACGCTGGAAATTTTCGCGGTGGGAGAAAGTCGAATCGGAAAAGAACAAATGAATCGAGCACAAAGATCATTTCCACGGTCGAGTAAATAATATCGATAATAAATTTTCAACACCGCGATAGGTAGAGAAAAAAATAATTGCTACGACATTGAGTGTTTTGAAGAAATAGTAAACGTGGTTTCAAATTGACTGTTACACGTAATTTCAGTTACTCGTATTAATAGTAAGAACCTCCGTGAAAGAAAAAGAATTTTCTTACATCTTACGTGTTACGAAACAGTTTGTAACACCTTATGTAGGTCACACTGTATAAGTAATCCTCGATCGAAAACTTTTTACTCCGTTTTAAAATCGATCCGAATAATTCAATATTCAAATATTTTCCCGGTATTCGAATACTTCGAACAAACTTTGAATGTTTGAATGATGAATATTCGAATACCGTTGTTCGAATACTATTATTTGTGTGGTGAATTCAAAAGTGACTCGTTTAAGATTGACATTTCTCGAAGTAGAAATATTTTGTAGAATATCGTTAATAAACTATCCGAAACGAAAATGAACTTTCAAAAAGATAGATAAAGTTAAAGAGTTTCATTTATAGTTCACATCGTATTATTTGAATACTGTGAATATGTAGATGCTTATTCGGTGCAAGTAACATACGAATACTCGAGTACTTCGGTAGCAAGGGAATTTTATTTGTCAAATATTGGTATCACTGAGTCACAGAAAAATTTGACTAGTAGTTTCAGCCCTATTTCAAGCGTTCGGGACAAGTTGATCCGGGGTGTTCAATTCGGTCGCGTGTGCGTGTCAATCACGTTAACCTGAATTGTAAAATCCGTGGGCGTTGGTTAGTACTTGTCGACATCCTCGATATGCGTGCGCGATCGATTCGTGCCGGATAACGTCTGTTGTGTAACAGTACCCTTGTTTTCGGTTGCTTTTAATCGAGTCACTTACTCCTATTAATACGAATACTCTGTCCCGTGTAATGGACGCCAACACGTGTCGGTGTCAATTCGTGACCTGCATGCGTTAAACCGCCTCTGCCGCTTCAAGTGCAACGAAAAATACAAACGATTTGCACGGCTGAAAAATCAATCATTTGAACCTCTCGTAACGTTTTCAGACTTCTTCCGACGTTTGAGCACCGCTCGTCGAACAACTCATTTTCTAGGTAGTTTAAAATTTGCTTATACAGTGAAAAATTAACAAATTTTAACAATTACCACGATACACTGGCACCTAGAATTATTTACCAGTATCAAGACACATAGTACAGCAATCGTAAATATTTTATTTTTCGGAAAAGTTCTAATAACCTGAATTAGAATTATTCTAACGTATTAGTTTCTGTAATAAAAATTTGGGGATGTTCTCCAGTGGAAAATTCGAGTGCATTATTCCTGAATATATTTTGCTTGATAGCAATAGATTCCAAAAAATCGAAACAAAAATTACAAGTGCATTGTTCGAGTTTCGAATTAATATTTAAAAATTCTGAATGATATTCGAATAAATTCGAATACCATTCGAGTAAATTTGAATACCATTCTAGTAAATTCGAATACCGTTCGAGTAAATTCGAATACCGTTCGAGTAAATTCGAACACCATTCGAGTAAATTCGAATACCATTTGAGTGAATTCGAACACCATTCGAGTAAATTCGAACACCATTCGAATAAATTCGAACACAATTCGAGTAAATTCGAATACCGTTCGAGTAAATTCGAACATCATTCGAATATATTGGAATACCGTCCGAATAAATTCGAATACCGTTCGAGTAAATTCAAACACCATTCGAATAAATTCGAATACAGTTCGAGTAAATTCGAACACCATTCGAATAAATTCGAACACCGTTCGAGTAAATTCGAACACCGTTCGAGTAAATTCGAACACCATTCGAGTAAATTCGAACACCATTCGAGTAAATTCGAACACCATTCGAGGGAAATACTTTTCCAAGTGTCCTCTAAGTACGAGGGCGCTTCGTAGATTAAAATAATTCGTTTCGGATGATCGGTGAATTGATCCAAAGGAAACTCAACGAGCTGTCGATCCTCAAGGTCGAACCTGTCGGACGATTCACAGCACAATTCCACGGAATCCCGAGCACCGTAACTCGCGTTCGATTGGCATTCCGCGAAAGGTTGCAACGGCGAATGACGTTCGCGGAATTCCTAATGCAACACGCTTCTGTAGGTACCGTGCCTTGTGAAACGAGCCGGAGGTAGCTCGTTGCGTTCATCGTCATTCATTGTAATTCCAGAAAGACCGGCGCCTCGACGCCGTTTGTAGATGTCGTAAAATAAAAAATGAGAAAAAGAACAAGGGTGGATGGAGACGGTGGACGTGAAGGTGGAGTGGGAGGAAATTGTGGAAGTGGAGACGGGATAGACGGCGACAACAAAGTGTTGCTCATTTTCCGGTGGCGTCTCGCGAGTCTATATTTTCGGCCGGCTCGTCCGTTATGGCTCTTACGGAGGGGAGGTGGGGGGATGGTTTCGAAACACGGCCGGTTGAATTGCTTTTATGCATACGTGCAGGGCCTTGAAAAGTCCGCCCGTGAAACGCGTCCGTTCATTTTCCGTTAAGAGTCGTGTTCGGACGTCTTTCAAGAAATTCCTTACCCCGCACTTAGGTTACCCGAGTCTACTCTTTCGACTGGTTAGGTCGCTTTGTGGGTCTTTGCGCATTTGACTACGATAATTGAAACGATTGCTGGTTGGACAGAAATGATAAAAAAGAAAATAGTTATAATATAATTACAATCTCCTTGGCTCGTAAAATATCATGTACTATTATCATTTTTGGTAGTTATAAATAGTACAAAAAAAAAATAGTAATGATAAAATTACAATCTCCTTGGCTCGTAAAATATCATGTATTTTTATCATTTTTGACAGTTATAAATAGTACAAAAAAAAAAAAAAATAGTAATAATAAAATTACAATCTCCTTGGCTCGTAAAATATCATGTATTTTTGTTTGTATTATTCATCACTAACTTATCAATATTGCGAGCTTGTTAATACTTTTAAAAATCTTTTCAAAATACTTTCAAAAAGGATTCGTAACTTTTGAGGTAGATTGTACACGTGGAGTAGAAGGTTCTTAATAAATCTGGGTTGGAAAATTTGTATTTACAAAGTTATGGACAATTTCTTGTTTCCATTTACGTAAGTTGCTCGCTTCAGGAGCTGTCGTACTGTATGGAAGCAATAGATTATTAATATTATTTACATTCTTGCCAAAAGGTCCGTGTAGAAGGTTCGAGAATTTTGGAGATGTTTCCCTTGATACCACTTAGGTTCAATGAACTCTCCACAGGGTATCCGGATGCTTTCGGCAAAGTAGTGTTACGTTGAAACGTTTGCAAAATAGAAAGACTGTATCTTTTTAAGAGAACGAGGGTTCGTTGATCAGAATATTCACTGGTTTAAATCGAGATAGTTTCACCAGTGATAGTAAGCTTTGAATTCTATTTGTATAGAATCTACTGTTCGATGCATTTCAAACGGGTATTCTTTGTAACTTTTTTATTATAAAATATCAATAAAAAAAATTGAAATCAGTGGGAAATGATCAGAGTATAGGGTGAACAAATTAGAATCTTAACTTTTGTAGCGTGACACGTGAAGCACATGATTGAAAATCGTCGTGAAAAGGACACCTTCTGGTCACAGTGTTTGTTGGTTGTATTAATTTTTGGTCAACCAGTGTTGCTCGTTAACAATAAAATTTGAAGGAAATTTATTTTGTTTTTCTAAGGTACGACGAATGACAGTCACGCAGTACCAAAGATTATCTTCTTGGGACGAGAACATGATTCGGTGGCTTATGAATATTCAATCAGTGACCAGATAGGCGATGATTATCATGTATTCTCCGTTTCACGTCCTAAGTCATTATCCGATTCAAGAATGGCTCGATAAAACGGCGTCGAAGCAGTGAACTGCACGCTTCATATCGCCAGTGCTTCTGATTCTCATTGAGCTCATGAGGAACCCACTTTTCAAGCTTTCTGACTTCGCCAATTTCCCTTAAGTGTCTGGAAACTGTTATAGCACTTACGTCGAGTTGTCTTGCAAATTCTTCGACAGTTTGACGTGTACCTAACTCGACCAGTTTCTTTTTTACGGAATAGAATGGGCCGTTTTTCAAAGAATACTTTACACATTACAATAGTTCGATCAAATTTGCCCAATTCTACGATTTTTCGTACTTGAACCGAATTTAAACAGTATACCAATTCGGAGCAAGTATAGAGACTCCAGATTTGTTTTATATTTAATATTCGAACACTTCGACGAGTCAAATACAGTTTCGATAGTGATCGAATACTTTGTACACTGATCGTGTATCTGGATATTCGTCGTATTTGAGTTATAAATCAAATTCTTTGAGTTGATTGTACTTTTTCAAGCTTCATTTTCATTTAATATTCGAATACTCAAATATTGAAGTAACGGTACTCGAATACTCGGGTATTCGAATAATGATATTCAAATACTAAAATATTCGTTTGTGGAATGCGAGTATATGTAAAATATCCTAATAGCTTCAGAATTAATATTTAAAACGTAATGGTTTATTCACATTTATCAAAAATGTACTCTTTAATGGAGTCAGGAAATTCGTTGCGCGTTGAATTAAATATCTCGGCATGTAAATATAAAGTATGATTACATTGAAAAGTAGTACGCGCTGTACATTTTCGGTGTACATTGTATCAACGAAGCAAGAGAACTCGTACAATTTTTTATAATGTTGAATTACAGTTTTTTATAGTATGCTTTGTAGTTGTTATAGTCTGGTTAGCTTGTCACGTGTGAATTCAGGCCATTCATGTATATGCATGCATGTAATAATAACACATTAAACACTTAAATCTACGAAACAATACGTACAGATTTCATTACGGAAGTATGCTGCAATTAGTATAATATTTCGCGAATTATTACCGCAGCCATAATCGTTTTCGGTCGTTCTCAACGGTTCGATACCGCATAAGCGACCACAGCTATTTTGAGCCTGATTCAGCTCAAACCACGATCGATTATTGTTGGTCGCCGTGGTAAACGCGGAATAATTTACTGCGATATTACGTTTAAAAAGTACAATAAATAGCCACTTAAATTATCGATTAAATTGTTCTGCCGTTAATTAATAAGGAAACAAAAATAAATTTATTTAATCGGAAATTATTATTTATCTCGTCCAAGCACCGATATCACGTATATACACAGTTGTTACGTAAATCGTTCAAATATTGACAGTTATTTCTGTATTTCGTATATAACGTGTTTTGTGATTTATCATTTCAAGATTAATTATCACTTTTAATATCGACACGATATTGAATATGCAATTAATACTAGCATTCAAACGGGAAATCATATCATTAGGAGGGTGTTCTAAATAGGAACTGATTAGTTTAGCAAATTCCATTTAAACGAAATAACTCGGTGGTACGATTCTGTACCGGGTAGATTGGACTATTTTATTTCAATAAATATATCAAACCACTATATTCGGTTAAATCGAACTACTATATTTACTTACAGATATAATCGTAAATATTAAAAATAGAAACCTGCAAAGAAAACTTCAATTTCTCACTTCGTTGACTAACATCAGATTAGTAAAGAACCAGCAGAATTGATTCAAGAATTAAATAGAATCAAACAATTCGATTTAGGTACTAAGTGAAGTCAAAGAACCTGATCGAAGTAACAAATAGAGTCAAAGAACCTGACAGGTGAATTCCGCATGAGTTGACCGAAATATTCAACCAAGTATAACGAACTTCGTTCGTGAACTGCTATATTTACTTACAGATATAATCTTAAATATTAAAAATAGAAACCTGCAAAGAAAACTTCAATTTCTCACTTCGTTGACTAACATCAGATTAGTAAAAAACTAGCAGGATTGACTTAGAACCAGCAGAACTAAATAGAATCAACTTAGGTACTAAGTAAAGTCAAAGAACCTGACCGAAGTAACAAACAGAGTCGAGGAACCTGACAGGTGGATTCCGCATGAGTTGACCGAAATGTTCAACCAAGTATAACGAACGAAGTTCGTGTTTCACGAGTGTTTGTAGTTCAACATGGAGATATGGGCGTTTGGTGCGTTACAATCCAATAACTGTCGATTGAAACAGTAGGTGTGAGAACCCTGAGATCGTAACACAACCTGTTGTTAAGAAACCGAAGAGATCGGTGCAAAGAAGGAACTGACCGAAGTTATTATTGTTATTTTGCAGAGAGTGAAATGCGAAGCTCCATTGGTCGACAGCAGTGCTCTGCCTTTGGAACACAGATCGGTGTACGGGCCCCCGGCACAGTATGGCCCCCCAGCGACGCACGGCGCCGAAGAGAACTGGCCACTGGCCTCTCCTGATACTCCCCAGATCAAACATTTGCAAGTGCAGTGCGAGAAGACGCACATGAGGGTGAACATCGAGTTCGATCGACCGTTCTACGGGATGATCTTCAGCAAAGGCTTCTACTCGGATCCTCATTGCGTTCACCTGAAACCCGGTACCGGCCACCTGAGCGCAACGTTCGAGATCTTCTTGAACTCTTGCGGGATGAGCTCGTCTGCCAATCACAACGTTGCGGTCTACGGTGCACCGACACCGTCCGGTAGCTACGTGGAGAACACCATAATCGTTCAGTACGATCCGTACGTACAGGAGGTGTGGGATCAAGCTAGGAAGCTGCGTTGCACCTGGTACGATTTCTATGAAAAGGCGGTGACATTCAGGCCATTCCAAGTTGACATGTTGCACGCCGTCACCGCGAACTTCCTCGGTGACAATCTGCAGTGCTGGATGCAGATACAAGTCGGCAAGGGACCATGGGCCAGCGAGGTGTCCGGTATAGTCAAGATCGGGCAAACCATGACGATGGTACTGGCCATCAAGGACGACGAGAACAAGTTCGATATGTTGGTGAGGAACTGTGTCGCTCACGATGGCAAGAGGGCGCCTATACAGCTGGTGGATCAGTACGGTTGCGTTGTTAGGCCGAAGATTATGTCCAGGTGAGTGGACCTTAACCATTTTACCGAGAACTTGTGGATTATTATGATTATACAATCAGAATACACCTTTGTGGGAACGTCAGTTCGAAAATTCTTTATTTAGTCTCCTTCTTTGGTTATTCCATTCTTTTCTAACCAATAATTTTCTCCTGTTTCTTTAATTTTTTAATTGGGTTCGTCTGTGTTAATTTCTCGTCTGTGCTCAGTCTTCTCAACTAACCAGGTTACTCGCGATACTCATGAAACTTCTTTCTTCTCGTAGGTTCCAAAAGATAAAGAACTTCGGACCAAGCGCCTCTGTCGTCAGCTTCGCTTACTTCCAGGCCTTCAAGTTCCCCGATAGTATGAACGTTCACTTCCAGTGCGTCATACAGGTCTGTCGCTACAATTGTCCGGAGCCTAAGTGCGGACACCCTGGTCTCGAATACGGTGCCCCTGCCGCGGCTCTGGCTCAAGAATACGGCGCGCCGGTGCACCAGAGTCTTGGCTCGGAATACGGAGCACCTCCAGTACCTGAATACGGTGTACCACCCGCGTTCGCTGATCCACGACATCCGAGTGGACCAGCTGGAGCGTACAGGTTAGACGTCGAACCGATTCGAATGAAAAATTCAAATAAAAAAAATTAACAACGGTACGGTATCCAGATATCGGGTATTCTTGTAGCGACCGATGCAACCGACAAGAAGACCATTCTACGTGAAAAATTGAATCGAAAACCTAGAGTAACATTTTTTTATACGAGGCTTTGTTTACGAAAAAAAAGGCCTTGAAAGTGTTTGGGGCTCGGGAGGGTTTCGTTAAAATTCGGTTTAATAAATCTTGCACTGTGGATGTCATGTATATGGAATGTATAGAAGTAATTGAAAACCAAAAACTCTTGCAATTAAATCCACAATCTTTGTTACAAGTACAAGAAGAAAGATCCAAGGAAGCGTTGAGCACGCCCCGCGTATTTTTAAAATCGATTTTCCCGAAAACGAAGCCTCGTGGGAGAAAATGTTACACCACGTTATCGATTGATTTTTACGCGAAGAATCGACTCTCGATTTGTACCGTGAATTTTATCTTGACAATTTTCGAGGAATTTCTATTTTCGAACATCGTGATTTTGGATGGAATTAAATAGAAAGATGTACACTAGTTTATCGGACGCTGTTGCTTTGAGTAATTTCTAAATACGATAAATATTATTAGGTTGTTTGGAAAGTCATTTTATTTTTTTTGTTGTGAAAATGAAACATGATTTTCATAGAATGTATAAACATTTTATTAAATTATATATTCTCCATTTTGGAAAACGAAACAACTTTCCGAACAACCTAATAGAAAGATGTACACTAGTTTATCGGACGCTGTTGCTTCGAGTAATTTTTAAACTCGCTACGATAAATATTATTGAATTGTTCAGAAAGTCATTTCATTTTTTTTTCGATGAAAATGAAACACGATTTTTCTAGAGTGTATAAACATTTTATCAAATTATATATTCTCCATTTTGGAAAACGAAACAACTTTCCGAACAACCTAATAAAAAGATGTACACTAGTTTATCGGACGAGTACATAAAAAGATGTACACTAGTTTATGTTGCTTCGAGTAATTTCTAAACTCGCTACGATAAGTATTACACACAACGAGCATCGTAACGTAAAATTTCGTATTGGTCGACGGTCCGTTAGAGAAATAAATTGAACATTGCGTTCCTTGAAATTCAATTTTACGCTGCATTCTGACTCAATATCCTTTTTAAACAGCGAACCGAACGCGGACGTAGTACCAGCGCCGCAAGCGCAAACCTCATCCTCCTCGCCCAGTTCGACGCCGGGTGACGCGACGGCCAGCAGCTCGCCACAAAGTCCACAGGATAACATTCACCTACCTCCGCCTCCTCTTCCTGGTCACCCGGCAGCGGCCTACCAGACCGTGAAGAGAAAGGGAACCGCCGGTTCCGAGGAGCTCGAGGGTAACCTGGCCACCCTCGGAGGTCGGCCGAGGTCGGTCGAAGGTTTTCCAGCCGAGCTTAGGGGTGCTAGAAGGCGAAGATCCGATGACCAGGAACATCTGGAAGACGATGATTCCGTGAGTAGCCTTAGGCGGTAATTTTAAATTCGGACGATCTTTCGCCATTAATCGACTAGGTGACGTGGTAATATTATTTATTTCTTATTGAACGGGTTTGTTATATTTACTCCGCGCATGTGGGAGTACAGAGAAGAATAAATCTATAAAGATAAAATGTAACAAGAAGACGCAGTTGAAAATAATGGTACGAACACATAATAGCTGTTCAAATGCCCTAACCTGAGCACGTTAAGGTTAAAGAGACGCATTGGTAATGTGTCAATTAAGCGAAGAAAGCGTGATAGTGATAAATGCAGTTGCGTATAATAATGAAAATAGTGTCTTTAGTACACTATACGGAAAGTATATGTAGCAATTTATCTGCTTTGAATCTTACTTGTTTACAAAGAGAGAAATGAAAATGTCCTTTACCATTTTGCACTGTTTACCGCTACGAAATAGATAGTTAAAGATAAAGATCTCGCGAGATAAAAGGTTTCAACTGTACGTGGAAAAAGAACCGAAGTATCTAACGGAGCTACATTCACGAAGGGAGTATTACAGCTCGCTCGATGAACAAATGTTACAATTTCTAAATAGAGGTACATCGATGTGAATACATCGGGGGTGTATTAGGTTTATCTTCGTCAGTTGCCAACACAGACATATCTCGATAACGCAGACAGTGTCTGCAGGGAAATTCACAATGCTCACCCAGTTTCCTCGTTGTCGTTTCTAGAGTATCTACCGCACCATCACCTTGGTCTCGACCCACGTGTACAAACGAGCAGCCCAAGAGATGACGGACGTGAACACATCGAGGACGATCCAGGTGGTAGCCCCGGGCGACGTGAACTTCGCATTGGGTACGACGAACTCCAGCAACGACACCACGGTCGTGATACAGAACGCCAGTGCCTCCGCTGATCCGGAGACGATCTGCATGAGCCTGCCAGGATTCGTCGGTGGGCTGGTGATGCTCCTCCTGGTGGTGGTGGTCGCTTCGTTGGTCGCGGCGTTCCTGTTCGTCAGGGTGCGCGCCGTGGACCGTAAGAACGTCGGTATGGCCAGTAGCAGCTTCGTTCATCCGGCCTACGCAACGGAGAACTGCAGCGTGCCCAATCCGGAATTCGTCAAGGTGGCCAACTGAGATCGCGTAAGGACGAATCACGTCAAGAGCCAAGGAACTCAGTGAAGGACGACGAGAGACTGCGATCTCTCGAGGATGGCCGATCTCTCGGAGGACAGACCGTGCTGGGATGTTGTTATTTAAACTTTCGTGCCCGCGTCACATCGAACATTCTTTTCGTTCTCCTACGTTCGTTCTCTCAACGATCTTTCGCTCCAATTGGTGTCCACAGTCCTCTTACCGCACCCGATAGTTATTATTCCCCGTGTCGGATCGGGTACAGCCAAAACGCGTGGTTCTTCATTCGATCGAGTCCGCTTGAATGAAAGAACGAGCAGAATGTTCGGGTACCGTGTAAATATGTGCCCTAGAAACGCGACTCTATAGGAGAGAGAAAAAGAAACAAGGAGGACGAATCAAGGAACGACAATGCTGGGGCACGTTCCATCCGATCGCGGTCGTGTTTGATAATCCTTTCACTGTCGCGGAATAACTGTTAAAAGTATATATATGTATATGCATATGTATATGTATATATATGTGTATATGTATATCTATACGTATATGTATACCTATATGTTTCAATCACGAAGTTTTAACTCAACACGGTTCGAGCAGGTAACCCCGTAGGTGTGCTTTGGCACGATGCGATTGGCAAATGTATTCCGAGCCATCGGTTATTAACGATAAGAAACTGTTCTCAACGCCCTCGGCTAGAGTTTCGAGCAGCCAAGAGTGGAACGCGCCCCGGTATACTTTTGAGCCGGACTTGGTGGCACGTTGTGATCGCGATAGAAATGAAAACTAGCTTAATCACGCGAGTAACGAGTAAGTCGCGGCGTGCTACGAGGCAAGGTTCGTCGGATGATCGCCAGAGCAGTCTCGGAGGGCATTGTAAATAAGTCGAGAGTAGTCAGACGGCCCTTCAAGACGCGCGGGTTCCCCCCCAACCCCCCATTCCCCACTCCCTCCCCACGGGGAATCCCGTGTCCTCGATCGCGAAGCGCGTGTACACACTTGATTATTTATATTACGTATCGTGCACGTCGAAAATGTATTCCTTTTAATCTCTTCCGACATCGTTTTACCTCATTGTCTCGCGCCATGGGTTTCGCATCGTCGACCTTTCGTGGTGGAAGGTCGCCGCGACGCTGGACGTTACACGTCGACGTTCACGGGGCTCATGGTGATCCTTTCATACGCTCATTTATCGAGCTTATTTATTAAACACTTTTTCTATCGCATCGTCTCTAACTCCACGCTCTTCCCCCACCCCCTCCCATTTTTCGATATATCTAACCCTAATTTATTCGTCGAAATTATCGCCAAGATACACCCTAACCCGTCCTTGCCTACCATTCTTTCTTAATTCTGTACTTCCTCCTTCCGCGCTCTTCGCTTAGAATTTAAGATTTTCAAGGAAACATATTCCCTCAGCTGAGAATATGTATAAGTATGTGTCGTAAGCACACAACACACACAGACACACGTATACACACGAAATGTACAGCGCGCAGTTCGGATGTAAGCTTCCGAGAGGAACGCGGTGCCTGTTTGTCGATAACGCTTAGCTCCGCCCTGGTAACGCCCACCGCTGAACGAGGTCCGGAGAGGGTGTGTCTCGTGCAACGGGTTGGTCGGTGAAACTGGGGCGTGTACGAACGTCACGCGGGACGAAGACGGTGACTCGTACTCACGAGAAGTATAGCTTCGGGCTTCACGCTGTACGATGCAGATTCGATTGGACCATGAACCCATATACACGGACACGCCCACGTGCGTGTCTTATATTGTATACATCGTTACACTGGCACGAGGAATGTATACATTAAGACAAGATTTGATTATCTCATAATTATTTTAATTACATAATCATTTTTATTTATACAATCCTGTGTTCCTCTTCTTCATCCCTTCGATGTCCCGTGAGGAATTTAAGTAAATTTACATTTTTATATTTTTTACGCTAACTATAACTCGTACTTGAAAGAAAGAAAAGAAGAAGGTAACATTTGTTAGAAAATGTTCGAGAATGTATAAAAATGACTTAAAGTAATATTTTTGACAGTGAAAAGAAGTTCAAATATTCGCTGACACCCAATCGTTTTTTAAATAATCTTTTGGTTTTTGATGTTCCACGAGGTGAAAATTTCTTACGTTATTAACGGACGAGAAAATAAAGTTAAACGAGAAGAATATAGAACAACAGATTTTAATACATGTTATTTAATTCGATCTTCGATAAAGTAATTTTATAATAAAGTACATTATTTGTCGTAATATAAAAAATGAGCTCGAATTGTTACGGACGACACCGAGTTTTTATTTTCTGCCATGCAGAAAAATTAGGCATATACTTGGCGATCATGTGTTTACGTTGCCTGGCTGATTGTTTAACTTTTCGCAATTCCTGAACTAAATTGTGCAAACTGTTGTGCGTCTCTAACTGAAACGACAACATTTGATCGAATTTGCATCTATTGGGAACGAAGAGAAAATTCTATTAAATGTTTCACTGTATTTAACATAATTGAAGTTCAGTAGCTTACTTCGTTATGGCGTCTTTAGAACTCGAGTCTACGAAATACGATGCCACTTCCTTATTGAGATTCAAAACTGTGCCTAATTCCAGTCTGTAATTAAGTTTATCGTAAAATTATTTCGCACATTAGATCAATTTCATTGACTCCCTTTTCGTACCTAATACGTTTTGCGTTAGCCAAAAATTGAAGATTGATATTCCTTCGGTTTAGAATCTTCAAACTGACGCAATCGGTCAACTTCGTGCAGATTGCTTTCAGGCAGCAAGTTTCTTTGGGATGATCATAAAAATTGTCCCTAAAATATTCAAATTTATTGATCAGTTTTATTTAAAAACGTATTCGATGCTTCAACGATTTAAAAAATAAGTGAATATTGATAACCGTTTTTCAATTTTCCTTCAAATATTAGCTAGTTGATTAAAAATATATATCCATCTGAACGTATCATTACCTATTCATTTCATTAGTCGTGAAACGAAATATTGAAAAATTTTACAATTTAAATTATACATTCAATTTACAAATTTGCTTTCTATCTGGCAATTTTTGTTCAACACAGTTAACACACGATATTTTACTCTAAAAGTATACGATTTTAATATATCTCTAGATAATCGTCTTGAGAAGAATTTATCAATGAACGTATTCGTTAATTTCTTTGGCGGCCGAAGAATATAGTCTACATTACATCATTCGAGTTCTACGAATATTCAGATACTAGATTAACGTGCGAACTATTCAAATACTCATATATTTGAATAGTATTCGAATTATATTTGAATAATATTCGAATTATATTTGAATAGTATTCGAATTATATTTCAATAGTATTCAAATTATATTCGAATAGTATTCGAATTATATTCGAATAGTATTCGAATTATATTTGAATAGCATTTGAATTATATTTGAATAGTATTCGAGTTATATTTGAATAATATTCGAATTATATTTGAATAGTATTCGAATTATATTCAAGGAGTATTTGAATCACGCGCTTACTATTCCTCACTCTCGTTTCTCAGCTCGGTGCCAAATCTGTGACAACTTGGCAGACAGTACACACGACTTATATCGTTTCAGGTATCATTTTTCAGTAATCTTAATCGTCGGATGCACTCTCTGAAGTGTTGTTCTACCATGCATTTAAAAATTATTCCATATTTTAAACGTTAACAGTATTTTCTTTACGCGAAATCGCAACGTGAGCCTGATATTGGTTTATACAGACAAATTACCCAACATACAGCGTTCATTAACCCATTTAGCGACCCGTGCCGTAACGCAGCTGGCGTCGAAGATAGTTGGTCGTTAATTGAAAAACTCGATTATTAACGTTTCGTGGACTGGAGCGGTCCCGTTGTAATTAGTAACCCTCGAGTACAATTGTACTACTTTTTTCCTCTACGTACCCGGACTCGACCTCTTCTTCGTCGTATGCCGCGATAACAGGTTCCTGTTCCACGACCTTCTTCTCCTTATTTCGCGAGCTTGGCGACGACGTCGATGCTTTGACACTTCTGGAGGTGGATGCATAGTACGTTAACACTCGTATCGATAATATCGATCGACGACGATTTTCCATGTCTCTGAAAGATGCTTACCTCTTTGTAGTCGTCCTCAACGCCGGGCTCAAGAGCTTCTCCAAGTGTGCCGCTGGCTTCTCCTAAGATACAAAATTGTCGGCATTTAAAATTGTAAATTATACGCACACAATTTCTACGTATTTTTCAGATTTTTGAAAAACTTTTTCCGCATATCATAAGTAAAAAAAAAAGTGAATTACGTGAAAATTGCAGGTGTACGGAGAATTATTTATAAAATAGGTTAGAAATTATAGCGATACGTATATATATACGTTCTGTTGAATTTTTTTTCTTGGAAACGATCTTGGAATGAAAACTATTTTAAATTTTGAGTATATTTAAGTTGATCGTTCGTTGATTTTTGGAAATTGGAGTTACAAATGTAGAAGTGTTTCTTTTGATTTTTAAAGAAGAAACGAACGATAAATAAATAAAATCGAACTCTTCATATTTTAGAAACTGTATGAATAATTAAGTAATCTTTGATTGTTCTGAAAATTAAATCGAGTTTGATCGCATTGAACAGATCACCGTTACAATAATTTCTAATTTAATTTCCGCCAAAAATTTCTCAATGGAGTAAATTATAGTAAACGTTGAAAATATATATGAACACTGCAACCCACCGCGTACACAATCTTGACTATCGACTCCTTTTTGGAGTCCCACATCCACGTCAGTGGCGATCCTGCAGGATTATCCCTCCAAATTCCTCCGATCTGATTGTAGGACAGCCTGTAGAAATAATTGGAAACTTGAATTGAAGGTGTCTCGACCCTCGACAGTAATTAAAAATTCCTGTGAAATTCTTTTCCGGCACGGACCTCGTCGCGCCGTCCTCGTCGAAGACAGCACCATTGCCCATGGTGTCGAACACCGCGACAATTTGCGATTTCCTCTCCACGCCCACGCAATCCTTGCCTCCTGGGGTGAACACAGTACACATATCGTCTTGAAATCGATTTCAACGATATTTATACCGTCCCTCTGCAGCCTCAACGAGTTCGTCGCTATCAAGCTACCACGGTAATACCCGCTTTCAAATGAGAATTTTTACGAAATCGAATTTCATTTATTGGTGAAAATAAAGAATATTTATACTCGTCATTGTATCTCCCTGAGAATATTGATAATAGATTGGTGAGGTTCTCTCGATGAAAACGAGCCCAAACACGACCCTCTTCGGACCATTTTTAATTTTAGGGAATTGAATGATTTTTTTTAATGACTTGGATAATGTGTAATTAAAGGTAGTCCGAATGGGGTCGTGTTTGGACTCATTTTCACCGGGATAACGTTGCCAGTCCATTGGTAATTCTCTAATAAAGATACGATAAAAAGTATAAACAATTTGTACGTTTTATCGATTGTTTACTATCTTCCTTGTTCACTCTTGTTGCACAATAAATACAAGACTGAGCCACGACTCAAAGTGAGAGTTGCTATGTTTTGCGCTTCATAGTCCTGATTTGTTTACTTGAAAGCGGGAATTATGTACTCTTTAGAGTCAAGTATTTGAGTCCAAAGATTACAATATTTACGAGAATACGAAACGTCATCCTCTCTTTTCTTAGGCAAGCTTTTATTATTGTGCTTTGAGTGTAAATTCTGATACGTTCAATCTGTATACTGTACTACGAATTGGTATGTATTAAATTAATAATAATTTCTTTCCATTGATAACCTATTAAAAAGCATAGAGAACGCCATCTAGTGGTTTTATTCGTGAAACAACCAGAAGCTTGTCAGGAAGGAAGAGAGGATACGGTATAGCACGAATTACGCTCCATTCTGTACAATATTGTCTCGCTAACTGTCATAGTTTCTGCCTCGTTATATGTCGTGCAATCTTCGTTACTTAACTGTCTCTAACTGGTTAGAACTGTTTTTCTCACTTTAACTGAATCAGTCTCGCGACTACGACTATTGTCGCGGTAACAATGTACAATTAAATTACAATTGCACGTATCAACTGGTACAAAATCTACGATAGGTGCGAAATTATTATATTAGTTTAGACCCTTCAACAGGAACGTCGATTTCGGCTAGAATAAATTGGTATTCCACTTCCATCATTACATTTTCGATTTTCCGGTCTGCGGACCTCGATGGCCAGTTTCCCGTTCGGATAAAACACTTCCCCAGATCCATCGGTATGAAAATTCGCGAAAACAGCGGATCCATTGTTGTAATATATTCTTCCGTCGTTTTTGTGTTTCTCGAACCTGCGACGAGATAGATCGTTAGAAGAGATTAACGGTTAATCGTAATAAATTATAAAAGTTAGTTCGCAGAAACAAATTAAATGGAACAAGACACCGTGTGCGATGGCGTCTTGTTAGCTCCATGCTTCGACCTAATAGCTCGTTGGCAACTAATCTCGAAGTTTAGACGGAGTAGAGTATCATGAAAATTAAGAAATTTTTAGTTCGTTCGTTTTGGTGTTTTTAGCGTGTGTTTCGATTAATAATATATTGATAATTTTTGCAGAGGGTAGTTAATCGTTTCCCAAGTTTCTTGTACTTAAAGTGGGGCCAGACATGAGATTACGCAGCGATTGTATTAAATTTGCAAAAAGCATTTATTATTATTTATATTCTTTTATTCGTACTATAACGCGTTGCTTTGAAATTGATTTTCGATATATTGATATTTCGTTTGATTTTTAGGTCTAATTCACACTTTAGAATTCATGTTTACGCAAACCGTACAAATCAAGTAAAGATACGTTATAACGTTCGTTAGAACATCTTTTATCATTTTTGTAATGGTTTCCACATGTTGTGTTACATCCTGTATATTCAGTTGGTAATGGTTCGATGCGTTGGGGAATCGTCGAGCGTGCGTATCATTGCCATCGGGATAAACCCCATGTTAGTATCACGTCGACGATTCGTTGACGCATAACATTTAACGAGCTACTTCGCACGATCGAGTTCCATGGACGACGTGGTCCCCCAATCGAACTCAACAGCGTAGCTAAATTGTGTCTATTGGCCAACAGGCACAATTTTAAATATTTCAGTAAGTTTCAAACGCTAAATATAAGTATTTAATATCGTTATCGTTATTTTCATTGTTCTTCGTTGAAGATACGATTACCTTCGTCGATAAATTGTCACGAAGAGAAAAGAAAATCGTTGCTAAAAAAAAAAAAACAGAAGACTAATTGAATACTCTCGTATTAGGCTCGGATTATTTGTCGAATTCTTCTGTATTCGAATACCATTCAAATACCTGAATATTTACTGCAATTTATGAAAGTATATAAATACTTTCTTATTCGAGTAACGATATTCGGATACTGAAATATTCGAAAATCATTCGTAGCGTTTGAATATCTATAAAGTATTCGAATATCAAGTTATTCGAAGTATTAGGCTCGGATTATTTGTCGAATCCTTCTGTATTCGAATACCATTCAAATACCTGAATATTCGTCGCAATTTATGAAAGTATATAAATACTTTCTTATTCGAGTAACGATATTCGGATACTGAAATATTCGAAATTCATTCGTAGCGTTTGAATATCTATAAAGTATTCGAATATCAAGTTATTCGAAGTATTAGGCTCGGATTATTTGTCGAATCCTTCTGTATTCGAATACCATTCAAATACCTGAATATTCGTCGCAATTTATGAAAGTATATAAATACTTTCTTATTCGAGTAACGATATTCGGATACTGAAATATTCGAAATTCATTCGTAGTGTTTGAATATCTATAAAGTATTCGAATATCAAGTTATTCGAATAGCTCCAGTCCTATATTTGTATCGATTCGTGTCACAAAGTTCGAATTGCCATCTACACTGTTTCTTATGGTTTGGTGTACTTCATCATTCGACGTACTGAATAATCGATCTTACGGTTACACCATAATTCACAGTCATTCCTTTACGTACCAGTTTAGATGAGGTTTCGCAGGCCTTGCTTCGTACTGGATGATTTTCCTCATGGTTTTGGCAATTGGTAGCACAGTCCAACCCTGTTCCACGAAGTGCTGGTCGGATAATTGGTACTCGATCGAGCTCCGATGGTCTGTAACGGAGGAATTTCACGAGGACGCCGAACTTGACGTACCGTACATACGTAAACCGCATTATTTGGATGCGATACGATAATGATGACCAAACGTTTGCAAACCCAAAGTGTTCCCCATTAATGACGATTTCGTATCGGACTTCAGTCAATCTCCCTTGTATCAGGAATCTCGATAATGATGCCGAGGTAGATATCGTTATTGACAAACGATATCTCGTGTACAAAATTATACGGATAATTTGTTACCAGAGTTTCTTCGGCTTTAATATTCATCAAGGAGAAACGAGTTTTCAAGGAACTCATTTACAATGTTTAGGAATATTTTATTCAAATTGGTTTCCACAAAGGTTTGGACAATTCGAGTAATTCAATATTCGGATATTTCATAGGTATTCAAACGGTACTCGAATTAAATTCCCCGAATACTCGAGTCAGCGGAATATGTTCAGGTATTCGAATACCGAAAAATTCAAAAAGTAGGCACAGTTGTATTCTTCAATATTTTCGTTTACGAGCGAAGTGGAATTATTCATCGATCGTTGTTAAGAATTCCAATTGGTCACGATTGCATATAAATCGGCCGAAAAACACACGAATGTCGACAGATGTGGGGTACGATAAATGAAATTATTTTTACAGCGTACGCGAGGCTAGTAAGACTGTGTATCCGCACGAGAAGAAATATTTAGTCACGTGAGCAAAGCTATTGATTTCCTGAACTATCGAATACAGCCAGAACGTCGAGTTGGGTTTTAAATATCTTATACATTTTTTTCCCATCGAACGACTCGAGATTAAGCGATTCTTCGTTAACAAGTTCTCGAGATGCAAACGTTTGAACTTTATCCTTCTCGATTCGATGTAAGGTATCGAGTTCCTTCGTTTCGAAACGTTCGAAAAGAATCCAATACGTCGTAATTAAAGGTTAGCGAAGATTAAGCTGCACCATCGAGTGTATTTTACCCGGTTTCGTCTAATTTCTCCGCCAAGAGAGGAATTGTTTTCCAATTTCTGAAAATTCGAGTTGCTCCATCTTACCGGTTTCGACATCGTAAAGTCCCATAGCTCTTGGCTTTCTTTCGCGATAACGAGGGTCATTTATCTTGCCGTAATCGTCGTCCGTTCTACTCGAATCCGGCAGTCTACGTCCCTTCTTCTTACCGCGGCCCTCTGAATCAAGCGTTGATTTATCTGCCGTGCTCGTACCGTGTGCCTTACCTTTGCATGCGAAGGAAAATTTAATTCCGACATTATGCTTATTACACCATAGATCGTGCGCGAAACTTCTCGCTAGAAACGAACCGAGAAGCGCGAGCGTTTTGGTCTTAACTTTATTTTTCCTGCGTTGATTTCTTCGCCAACGAAATACTTTCGCTGCACCGAATGTACAGTACGCGCGCGAGAAGATTGCTCGTGGAGTCACGACGAGTTCTGTTCGTTCAGGGACTGTTTTTCAAGATTTACAAGTGGGGAAAGAACTTTGGGAGAAACTGTGGATCACACTGAATTGAAAATTCTAATCAGACTTCGTGAGACCCAAGATTAACAAAAATGGCGCGCAACGATCTGTAATTAATAAACTATCCACATTTTACTGTGTATTCTATGTATTCTTCTCAATCCAAGGTTCATTTTCTCACGTAGGTTTATTACACAATTTTTCTCGCTGATGAAATCTCTGAACGAATAGAACCTGCCGTAACTCCAGATGCAATCTTCTCGCGCGCGTACAGTACATGTAAGGCCATTCAAGATTCGTTCGCGAAGTATCATAAAATGCTGTACCATTTTTTCTAACTTTATTTAAACTTACAAATAGCACATACGTACAGTAAGGTGTCCCAAATGAAATTCGATGCAATTTCTTAATTTCCTTTTATGCATATATTTATCCAAGATAGTGGTTCTACCGTGTTTACGTATATTTACATTAAGCTAAAAATGTGCACGGTTAAGTACGCATTAATTGGAATAAAATGGAATAGAATTCAATATTATATCTTTCAATAAAAAAAAAAAGCAACGATACCGTAATTTTCGTCGCGGTCAACCTTTCATAAAAATGAAAACCATTGTTTACTCGTTTTCTTTGCGAGAAATTCTTGTTCCTTGGCGACAGCAGGCTGATAATCCTAAGTTTCCACCAACTGTACCTACCACCCTTACGTTTCCTCATTAAGTCAGAATCAGTTCCTTCTCGTTCTCCGCTCGAGCGATCTCTCCGCTTTCCATCACGCTTAAGAGCAGCTCCTTCTTCATCAAGACCGTAAGAAGACACTCCCTTATTTCCGCTGTCAAACGCATCTGGGTTTTTCTTCCTTCGGCCGCGAGTTTCTTTAATACCGGGCCTGTCCACCAGGTCCTCCGTTTCGTCGTGTTTTGCATTCTGCGACTTCTTTCCACCTCGTCGGCCGGTTGTTTCCTCTTCGTCGTCCGTATCGTTCATCTTCGCGACGCGTTTCCCCGACTCCATCGTGTCCCTGCAAGGTGCCAGTTCACGTGACCTCGGACTTTAAAGACATTGTTAGCTCCTGCAGAGTTCGCGAAGCAGATCCTTAAAATTCATTAACAAATAGAACTTCGTTCGCAGCCGACCGAAAATATCGTTAAATAAATATCAAAATATTGTTAAATGAATTTGGTTAAATATCAAAATATTGTTAAGTAAATTTGGTTAAATATCAAAATATTGTTAAGTAAATTTGGTTAAATATCAAAATATTGTTAAGTAAATTTGGTTAAATAGCAAAATATTGTTAAGTAAATTTGGTTAAATATCAAAATATTGTTAAGTAAATTTGGTTAAATATCAAAATATTGTTAAGTAAATTTGGTTAAATATCAAAATATTGTTAAATAAATTTGGTTAAATATCAAAATATTGTTAAATAAATTTGGTTAAATATCAAAATATTGTTAAATAAATTTGGTTAAATATCAAAATATTGTTAAATAAATTTGGTTAAATAGCAAAATATTGTTAAGTAAATTTGGTTAAATATCAAAATATTGTTAAATAAATTTGGTTAAATATCAAAATATTGTTAAGTAAATTTGGTTAAATATCAAAATATTGTTAAATAAATTTGGTTAAATAGCAAAATATTGTTAAGTAAATTTGGTTAAATATCAAAATATTGTTAAATAAATTTGGTTAAATATCAAAATATTGTTAAGTAAATTTGGTTAAATATCAAAATATTGTTAAATAAATTTGGTTAAATATCAAAATATTGTTAAATAAATTTGGTTAAATATCAAAATATTGTTAAGTAAATTTGGTTAAATATCAAAATATTGTTAAATAAATTTGGTTAAATATCAAAATATTGTTGAATAAATTTTAACAATTAACAACGAAATGTAAACCGATTAGACATTCGTCTTTAAATACATATTGCTGGTTTCCATAGAGTTCGTGTAGGTCTTATATAATAGTTGCAGAGCTTATTTTTTGTTCATATAGATGTCACCACGAGCGACGTACATCGCATCTACCGTTGCATTCTTACGAAATGTTTTTGTCAATTTTACTTTCCTCCACAATCGATATAATTATTCAAATAATTTCTTTTTTATTTTTCGAAAAGAACGTACTTCGAGGGTTAACTTTAAACTACGCTCAATATCTACAAATCGAAAATGTCTCAATTGTACGAAACTCGTATTTTCAACTTTATAATGTCGTACAATGAAAGAGTTAAGAAAGAAAAGATCGTTCGCTTCTATAATAATAATAAAAGGCACGATGGGTCGGAAAAGACCCACAGGTAAAGAAAACCAAATTCTTCTTTTTCGCGACACGCGTGTATACCTATGAAGTTTGTCTCCTTTTCTGGATGGCCCGTGACTCGAATCCGCAACTCGAATTTTCTTCGCTCGAGTTCGATCCGATTTCTTCCCCTGTCGCGAGAAATCCTCGGTTCCCGGCCGATCGATCTTGCGTTCTTCATCGTCGCCCGATTTTCGACGCCGAGCGTATTTTTTCTCCGCTAACGGATCTCCTCTCCCTCGTCGCGATCGAGTAACCCCACTTTCGTCCGTGTTCGTTTTCGAGGCTCCTTCCCTTCCGCGCCGATCCCGGTAAGAGTTCCCTTCCGCGGCCCTTCTAATTTTCCTCATTTTTCCAGCAGCCGCTTCTTCTTCGTCTCGTATTCCGTCGTGCTGGTTTCTGGCCGGAACGTCGTCACGCTTCACTTGTCTATTCGACGCGATAGGATACTCGAAGTCCGTATCGATAGCGATGGGACTGAAACGTGTTTCGATACCCCCGATACGTTTACGATCGAAATTGATACCCTTGTATCGAACCGTTGAAAGGATTGCCTCTAAAGAAATTTATTCTCGCGGATAATTTATTCTATTAGGTTTTTCGGAAAGTCGTTTCGTTTTTCGAAATGGAGAATATGTAATATAATAAAATGTTTATACACTCTGAAAAAATCGTGTTTCATTCTCACCAAAAGAAAACGAAATGACTTTCCGAACAACCTAATAGAATAAACTACTCGCGAAAAGAAATTGATTTAGGGTAATATTTAGAACAATATTTAGAGAAGCTAGTAAAATTGGGTCGAAAACGTTCTATTATAAAATAAAGATCCAAGGTATAATACTATCATCCTCACCGAAACTTACCCAGCTACGTGACCATAGTATCGATATCTGTTAATTACGCGGAGACACCAGTTTAATTTCGTTCAAAATTCACTCGGAAATTAAAAAAATTGACGATAACCCTTGATAATTGGTCCATCTCAAACATAATTAGTAATTTCTTAAGTTTGATTTGATGAATATAGTTGGTTGTGATGCATCTTTCAAATTTAAAGGGAAGGAATAAACGTATCACACGCTATGATAAAAATAGTAACATTACAGTCATTGATTAAGAAATTAACTTTTCTCACTGTTTTATGATCAGGGCTAGAACTACTCGTCAATTTTACCGTACTCGATAATTCGTCTGATACAATTTAAATATCATTCGAATATTCGAATACTCGAGTACTGGTTCAACAATGAAATTCGAATATTCAAACATTCGAATACTGGTATTCAAATAGTCGAATATTCGAATACTGGTATTCAAATACCAAATATTCGAATACTGATATTCAAATATCAAATATTCGAACACTGATATTCAAATAGTCGAATATTCGAACACTGGTATTCAAATAATCGAATATTCGAACACTGATATTCAAATAGTCGAATATTCGAATACTGATATTCAAATATCAAATATTCGAATACTGATATTCAAATATGAAATATTCAAATAGTCGAATGTTCGAACATTGGTATTCAAATAGTCAAATATTCGAACACTGGTATTCAAATACCAAATATTCGAACACTGGAATTCAAATAGTCGAATATTCGAACACTGGTATTCAAATAGTCCAATATTCGACCATTGATATTCAAATAGTCGAATATTCGAACGATGATGTTCGAACGATGATATTAGAATAACGCACAACTTCGATAGTAAACCAGCCAAAGTTTCGTTAAGACTCGTTTAAATCGTATCAGTGTTACTTATAAAGAACGCCAACGAAGTGTACCTTACTACCACCGAGACCAGGATACAATGCTCGGTAAACTGTCACGTAACGAGCGTGTTATTGGATCGGTCCCATCGCTACCGGAGAACCAATACCAATCGGTATTAACGTGTCATTGGATTGGTCCCATCGCTACCTGTCGATATCGCGACCGATTCTTGGTTCTCCTCTCGTCTTTTCTCCGTAGCTACGTTCTGCCATCTTCGTTAAATCTCTGTCCTCGACTCCGTCGAATTTATCCGGTCCTCGACTCGGAGAGCCGTAACTCTCCGGCTCTGTTTTCCTCGAGGACACTCCAGATCCCGCGCGACGTGTCGCACTTACATCACGAGCACTTGGACGTTTTATCGTTGGACGAAAGTTCCCCGTTTTTCGAGAACTGGTGTCGATACCCCTTGCGCTTTTATTCTCGTCGACGGATAGCGAATCGCCCGAATCATAATCCGTGACGCGTCTAGTCCACTGTGCCTCGAGGGTGGCCTGTACTTCGGATCGTTTCGCCTCCGTCGCTAACATTCCCGGGTAATCTCTATCGGTGTCTACAAATGGTCCGCGTCCCGAGTGTTTCGATTTTATATCCTCGTCGCTCGCCGCGTCTTTACTGGCGTCCTATTAACGACAGAGGCTACGGATTTATATATCGTTTCGCGATACGAGACCAACGTCCGGATTCGAAACTAACCAATATCGACTGCTGCAGAGCCCACTCCTCCCATGTATTATTGTACACCTGCGCATCCCTGCAGCAAAACACTCCCTGAAAAGGAATCGTTCGAATAATTAAAGGTGATCTACGACTCTCGGACACAGCAGTCCCTGACTGTACCGGGTGAACGAGACAACTCGATTCGCTTAACTTATTTCCGATACCAATCGATGGATCCTAATTGTTTCTTTTTTCCTACAATTGATCTAAAATTGTTTTAGAATCTACTTTACGTTTTCAAAGTCATCTTGGTTTTTCTTTCTTTTAGAGAGTTCCTTACAAAATAGGTTTATTCTTTTATAGAATAGGTTTATAGAATAGGTTTATTCTTTTATGGAATAGGAATATAGAATAGGTTTATTCTTTTATAGAATAGGTTTATTCTTTTATAGAATAAGTTTATAAAATAGGTTTATTCTTTTATAGAATAGGTTTATAGAATAGGTTTATTCTTTTATAAAATAGTTTGATGGAATAGGTTTATTCTTTTATAGAATAGGTTTATAGAGTAGGTTTATTCTTTTATAGAATAGGTTTATAAAATAGGTTTATTCTTTTATAAAATAGTTTGATAGAATAGGTTTATTCTTTTATAAAATATTTTGATAGAATAGGTTTATTCTTTTATAGAATAGATTTATTCTTTTATAGAATAGGTTTATTCTCTTATGGAATAGGAATATAGAATAGGTTTATTCTTTTATAGAATAGGTTTATTCTTTTATAAAATAGTTTGATAGAATAGGTTTATTCTTTTATAGAATAGGTTTATAGAATAGGTTTACTCTTTTATAGGATATGCTTATTCACGGAGTAATGAATTTTCCATTACTTTTTCTTACAAAATTGAACATCCTAAACGTTACTCACCCATTGCCGAGTCGTTTTGCTGATAATATGGTTGCAAAATTTGCAGATCTTCACCCAGACTGCTGTCGCAGACCTCTTTTCGCTCCAAGTGTGAATAAAATTGTCGATCAAACGCCATACCAACTTCGCTTGTTTACGATAGAGCGGTTCTACGACGTGACAAAGATTGCATAAAATTCGAGGTATTACATGCTCGATGCGTACTTCGTTAGCAAGCCTCGTAATCTCATTAGCGACCTGAAGGAGAATCTTTCGGAGAGTGCAACGCGTGGTAATTACATTACCCTTTAAGGTAGTTAATTATGTAATGTGGTTCATTTTATATGATTTTTCTCCTTTTTGATTCTTATTCGTATCGTTAATTTATCAGTAACTGGGTAGTAGAACCTCGATACTTGTTACTTGAGACAATAGCAAATTCTTAATAAGAAACCGATGATTAGACGAGTGGCTGAGTGTGAATATACTAAGTAGTAAAGATATTGGGAATCCTTATTGAATATATTATGTTTATAATCGCAGATATCTAGATATTTGCAAGAATTTTGAAATTTTTTAGTTTCTCTGTAATTCTCGAGATTCGATTATATTTGAATCGTTATGTGAAATAGATATTACCCATTAAATTTTCGTTGCAGCATATAACATTTTTCGTTATTTCTTGTAGAAGAAAGGATAAAGTTCGAAGTCTCTCTGACGTGGAACTCGAGGAACATTTCTCCATGGTGCACACGACCTCTTTCACGTCCCTTATCATGTCCTCGATTACAGAATATTTTTGTAGGTTGTTCACTATTGCGTTCACCTGTTCGTGATAGGAACAGGATAAGCCAATTGAAATTTTTTTTTAAAAGGAACTAGATTAGTTTTATAATTTATCTTCACTTAGTGTGAAAGATTGTATGTACAAGTGTTCAACGAGGAAAGTAAACGTGATACAACGAGAGTGAACAAGAGACAGAGTAACTTTGAAAGAACATTACTGTTATCGGTATGTTAATCATTAATGCAAAAGATTATTTTTTATACTTTTCATTCTATGTTCACGAGACAATTATCAATATATTGGCGAGGTTTTTTCAAAGAAAACGAGTACAAACATGACATTATTCGGACTATTTTTAATTACACATCATTCGAATCATTTTTAAAAAATGATACCTAATTCAGCCATATTGAATTAGAAATAGACCGAGTAAGGTCGTGTTTGGGCTTATTTTCATCGAGAAAACTTCACCAACTCACTGATAATACTCTTATGTATATATAACAATAAATACGGCAATTGTTTATTTTTATTAACAAATGAAATCAGACCATAAATACTGCAACGACTAACGAAACTACGTTTACTTCGCATATAAATAAAAATTCGTCGTACGAAGGTGTTCGAATATTACTTTGTAAACGATACAATTCGGTAGATCCTTCGGTTCAGAATGTTGAGTATTCGAGTACTTGAGTCCAAGGTGTCGCGGGCAGCGGAACATTTCGTAAAACATTCCGGGTCGTTCTAATTTCATCGCCATAGCCACGGCGTCCAAGGATCCGTGTAAAGGAAACTTGTGATCGATGTAACAGCGTTTATTCACCCGGCACCTAATTTTTTAAAACACGGATATCCCGGGAGATTCGTGTACCTCGAATGAAATTATCGTTAATTAAGTAACGGTCGAACAGACCTGAAGAAGTCTGAGAAATTTGTTAATAGATGATGAACTCTCAAGAACATCCGCAGCGAAAGTGCCAACCATTCTGAATCTTCGATTGGTCCATCCTTCCGGGAGGAGCAAAACTTTCGGCACGGCATTGCGACAAGGATCTTCCGTTACTTCACCAAATTTCCCAAGAAAGTTTCAATTAAGTCTGAAATTAACTCGGTGTACTGTAATACATATATATTCACATTATCGAGTTCTACGTTTGGCGAAAAATTCAATTTTGCGTAGTATTATGCAACGTTATAACAACACGTAATTAAAAATAAGAAAATACACGTAACGAAGTAAATTTAATTAATTTCATTTCGAAATAACACTATCACTATCTAATCACTATTCATTTCGAAATAACACTATCACTATCCAATCACTATCATATCACTATCCAATCATACATTTGCGAATACATATTTGGTAAATATTTAAATTTCCTTTATTTTTCGCTCTTTTTTTTTTTACCTCGAGATATCAATATCAATATTAACGTTATCATTCGATTCGTTTGTTTGAAACGCGAGCAATTTTATTCTCGGCTATACATTATTATTCGTAATTGGGGTAAATATCAAGAACGTTTCGTATCACCCGTTTGATACAATTACGCGTACTAGTTTATTGTTAACGTAATATTTATTCCGGATTTAATTATTATACGTTATTATATTGAAAATGTATACCGTATTATCGAGTTAATAAATTAGTTTCGAACGGGACGATTTTAACGAACCAAGTGAATTGTTAAGCAGCTTCGATAATTATACGTTGGAAGATGAATCCTCTCGTAGGATCGGTTGATTTGTTTCTATGCGTACTGACATCAATCACCCTGGTAAATCATCAATACCCTCGGACAGTTTTCATCGCATGGCTGACAGATAACAACTGACGTTCTTGCACGATGTACAAGATATACGCGGTAGGTAACATACGTAGATCGATGTTTTATGCAGTTTTATATCGATGTTCACGACACTTTATCGGTAAGCCCGTTGCTTTTATTTGTACGACCACAGTTTTGGAATAAAAGATGCATCCTACTATCGATAGTATAAAGTCAATACAACCAGCACGAAACGATAAATTTTTCGAGAACTTTCGTAAACCAATATACGAAAGTTATTGCAGTATTGCGAGTATGACGTTATTGCAACTTCAGTGTAAACGCATATTTCTATTTTTACACACTCACTCGTTGCATACACCCGTACGTGTATCTAGGTTAATAATAGCATCCACTCTTGTACCGTAATGTATAATTATTTTTACTTTTGAACCAGTAATTTTCTCTTTTTCTTCCTTTCTTCTTTCTATTTTTCACCTAATACTTCATTTCCGGTTCTTTTTGCACACAATTGTGTCGCAATAATTACGTACTGTTATTCTTCTGAGATATAATACCAAAAGTCAAAGTACGATATTTTTGGATAATTTGCAATGTGGTAACTATGATTTGGAAATTGATAATTAGAAATCACCATTTATTTACACTAATGTTTTCTCAACTTAAAGAATATAATCATAAAAAAGTCTCTTTTCTTTTTTTTTTATAATCTTTCTCGATTGGAATATTCTCTCAAATTACAAAATTGAAAAAGATTGCATTAATAAAATCTCAGAGTCTGTTAACAATATGAATGTCAATTTTTATTCATCAGGTTTCTATCCATTCCAATCATTGTTTCTATTTATATATCTGACTACCTACACAGGGTCACGATAATAAATTACTCACAAAACATGCAACCAATACGATATTGCAACAAAATCTATTATCGTCGTTTATTCAACTTACGAGACAAGTAACAAATTGTGCCTGTGAGTGAAAAACTCCCGGTGTTATTTTTTTCGTCACTCTCACTGATTACAAGGAGAAACGCTAGGGACGAGCTCGCCGCCCTTGTATTTATAAAAGTTTTCATGGCGCCGGATATAATTTATCTGCCGCCAAACAGAATCCCGCACTTTTATGTAGCAACTCGGTTTTACCTAACTGCAATATTCATTTGAATATCGGCGAGGGAGAGATACGGTAAAATCAACGTTTCGGCGAAACTTTTACGAACGAAAAAGCTGTAAACGTACAGATATATGATTGCAACAAGGAGTTTCCTCGGGATATACAATATTTATGCACGCAAGGCGTTGAATTCGTGATCGTAAATACGATAATTCGTGCGTCACTTATACTCGTGACAGTAATTTATCAAATTTTCTATCGTGTGCAAAATGTTTTTAAAAAGTGGCCGTCTTGGAGTAATACCACTCTTTTTCTCGTGGAGAAAGTAACCATTTTGAATAATAACATTCTTTTTCTCGTGGAGAAAGTAACCATCTTGAATAATAACATTCTTTTTCTCGTGGAAAAAGTAACCATCTTAAATAATAACATTCTTTTTCTCGTGGAGAAAGTAACCATTTTGAATAATAAAATTCTTTTTCTCGAGCAAAGGTACCCATCTTAAATAATAACATTCTTTTCCTCGTGTAAAAAGTAACCATCTTGAATAATAATATTCTTTCTCTCGTGCAAAAAGTAGCCATCTTGACTAATACCATTATTTCTCTTTCGTCGTTAACTTTACACAAATAAATTTTAATTGAAAATAATAATGTTTCTGTGATAATTTATCGTTCTTAGCGATACTTACGTGTGCATTTATTATTCGCATATTTTAAAGTATCTTCGACGAGAATAGGTGGTTCTTAATAGGAAGCATTTAAGCTATTGGTGGATTCATCAGTAAGGTTGATACAACAGCCTCCAGGAGCCTATTGTCTTAGATGTAATTACACGCGCTCGAGGAGGACTCCTACATTGAAGTTAAATTCCTGTGAACCTGTGAGAACAGGTATTGAGGATATGGCTATCCAGCGGTGTTGTCTCAAGGCCAACGACGTTTACCGATTCTAATTTTAGCTACCTTTAGATAACATCACCATACGCTTACTATCTATTCTCACAAATTCATTAACTTCTACACGGGAATCTTTTTCCAAGCATAATTGCATCTAAGGCAATAATCTCTCGAATTAGTCTCACCGGATCAGTTCGCCAACAGTCTGGAACAAAACACTTTTAATTGAATATCTGTTCTCCTTAAAAATACTTCTAAAATATCGAAAAGAAGTAATGCTCCCTTAACAATCGCTAAAAACAAAATCAACCTGATCGATGAGTCTATCGACAATTTAGAACGGAATACTTTCTATCGAAAACCATTTTTTCTTGTTAAAGATATTAAAAAAAAAACACTCACTCTTAAATTTCACTCTAAAATTACCCGCTAAAATTTTAATCTGAAATGTTACTTCCATTTTTCACAACAGCCCAATACACTCGTAGCAGAACTAAACGGTGCACGAGTATGTTGCCCGGATCCCACCGCTTCTTTCCACCATTTATATTGGATTCCTTTGTAAATTCACCTCTTCCTCTCGTATCCCCTCTCTCGTCACTCTTTTCGGACTAGGAATGGTCACAGAACGGTAGGAAGTCGTTAGCCCACGATTTACGATACCCTTCGCAGAACACCCACGATCCGTACGCTGTACTATATGCGTGCGTTGTATTAATATAACATCGCGACACGAAATATTAATATCGTTGTGAGAGTGCAGCAGCTCGGTATGCGCCATATGAGGTGCTTTCTGTCCTGGGCGCAATAATCGTGAGGGGTAACGAAGTGGGTGCGCGGCAGTATGTGAGGGTGGGACAATTTCAGACGGTTGGAATTTAAATATTCCATATTTTGGTCGGTTTTTTAAGTCGAACGACACCGACCAGGGAAGAAGATGGATGTTATCACCGGGAATCCGAATTTTTGCAGAGAACCTACATCTCCATCTCCGCCCGTATCGCGAGTAAAGTCGGTTTATTGAAATATTTCATAGTTTGGTCGGTTTCTAAATCGAACGACACTTACCAGAGAAGAAGGTGAATGTTATCGCCGGGAATCTAAATTTTTGCGGAAAATGCTTCTTAATATCCACCTATTTTCACCAATATTGCGAGTAAGGTCGGTTTATTGAAATATTCCATAGTTTGGTCGGTTTCTAAATCGAACGACACTTACCAGGGAAGAAGGTGGATGTTATTGACGAGAATCTGAATTTTTGTGGAAAACGCTCCTTAATCTCCACCCATTTTCATCAATATTGCGAGTAAGGTCGGTTTATTGAAATATTTCATAGTTTGGTCGGTTTCTAAATCGAACGACACTTACCAGGGAAGAAGGTGGATGTTATTGCCGAGAATCTGAATTTTTGCGGGAAACGCTCCTTAATCTTCAAGAAGCGGGGATTACCTATATTTTCACCCATATTGCGAGTAAGGTCGGTTTATTGAAATATTCCATAGTTTGGTCGGTTTCTAAATCGAACGACACTTATCAGAGAAGAAGCTGGATGTTATCATCGGAAATTCGAATTATCACGGAAAAGTTCCCTCGATTTCTAGCCGTCTTGCCAGTAAGGTCGGTTTATTGAAATATTCCATATTTTGGTCGGTTTTTTATTTCGAGTGACACCGACTAGGAGCAGAAGATGGATATTATCACCAGCAATCTAAATTGTCACGGAAAAAGTTTCTCGGTTTCCAGTCGTATCGCCAGTAAGGTCGGTTTATTGAAATATTTCATATTTTGCTCGGTTTTTTATTGCAAATAACACCGACCAGGAGCAGAAGATGGATATTATCACCAGCAATCTAAATTGTCACGGAAAAAGTTTCTCGGTTTCCAGTCGTATCGCCAGTAAGGTCGGTTTATTGAAATATTTCATATTTTGGTCGGTTTTTTATTTCGAGTAACACCGACCGGGAGCAGAAGGCGGATATTATCACCAGGAATTTGAATTGTCACGGAAAAAGTTTCTCGGTTTCCAGTCGTATCGCGAGTAAGATCGGTTTATTGAAATATTTCATATTTTGGTCGGTTTTTTATTTCGAGTAACACCGACCGGGAGCAGAAGGCGGATATTATCACCAGGAATTTGAATTGTCACGGAAAAAGTTTCTCGGTTTCCAGTCGTATCGCGAGTAAGGTCGGTTTATTGAAATTTTTCATATTTTGTTCGGTGCTTTGAGTCGAGTAACACCGACCTAGGAAGAAGTTAGATATTATCACCGGGGATCCGAATTTTCGCGGGAAACGTTCCTCGATCTCTGTTCCCACCCTTTCTCATCCGTGTCGCGGGTATGGTCGGTTTAACGGACGCTGGAGTTGGAATTGCGAGCTTCGAGGCCGCGGTGAGATTCGCCAGAAGTTGGAAAAGTCCTCTGGGTTGGCCAGGGGATGAATAACACCGACCAGATTAGATTCGCGAACTGATGGTTTCTGGGTAGTGCTTCTCGGGTATGAAATTGCCTTAGAGTTTATTGCGTATCTATTGTGACGGAAATATTGCCTTTATTCGAGTATACAGGGTGTGCATGATATGTTTCGGCGAAACTTTGCCCGGTGTGACGCAATAAATAGGACGCGATGTAGCATGGCGTCGAAGAGGGGACTCCGTACAGGTGAGTTGCAACGGAACTGGCGCATTTACACAAAGACGGTAAATGTGTGCACAGTGCGAGGGTATGGTTTAAATGTGTCCCTGTACATGACTGTACGTGTTCCCTGTCTAAACACTGCTGATATACCGGACTGAACAGTGTGAATACGGTGTGTATCCGGTTTCTTCGTCGGTGCGCGAAAGGTGGGATCTTCCAGCTCGAGATAGAAATCGTTACCTACTCCGCTTTCAAGTGAACTGATTTTGTCACTTGAAAGCGGGCATTGCCGGAGATAGTGGGAGCAATTTTCTCGGTTCAATCGAACAAGGAGAAGTTTATTCTTTGCCCTCTGGGTTGTACGGCAATGAGCAACTTTACCGATTTACAAAATTATATTTTTATCCGATAATTTCTAGTTTTATCGTACGTAAGAATTATAGTTCAACAAGTTACGGTTTGGTTATTTTAATAATTCATTTGATGGCTTGAGTTACAGATAAAATGTATTTAGAATTTTCATAAAGATTTCTGTTATCGGTGACTTTTCGTGAAATATAAAATATCTATAATGTTAGGTGCATTAATGTTCGATAATGAAGAAACAAGTTACGGCTCGAACACACACGTAGTATCATAATGTTTTGCAACAAACAAAATCAATTTTGTGCTTGAAATAATACATAATATAAACCAAGAGTAATAATGTATAGCAGATTAATCCACTGGTGTACAGATTTAATCTGTTGATACGAAATTAAGCTATTATATGTTTAATACAGTTCCTCTGTTAAACATCAATAAAATTGATGTTGCGCACTACCATCGCATTTAATTCAATACCGACTATAACGTTATCAGAGAAATAATTACACGATTCTGCTTAAAAGAATCAAAATGATTTTCACTTTTTCAAGAAACATGAATGTCTTTACAGAGTAAGTGATATTCATTTTACATTGTTTATTACCGAATATTCTTTATATACGATCTTTATATTTTTTAAATATTTATTCACGAGAATTATATTTTCGTAGTATCGTGCAAACTACAATTATTTTATTGCTTGAACATCTTGCGACTTCCAGTGATTAAGAAGAAAGTGTACTATCCATAGAATTACAATGTGTATCAAGGTCTACGTATTATTGTAAATATTCGTGTCATTCATTACGATGTGGAACACGACATGTGTTTGATTTGGTCTCCTTATGCCACTAACGAATTGAAATCGTTCGACATGGATCGTTAGAAGACCGAAAGTAGTTTATTCTTTTGCTCTCAATTGGTTCCCTCTTTCAGACTGATTACGAGCAATTAGGTAATTGTAGTTGCTTCAAACCACATCTGTTCGAAAGCAAGTTCCTGGTTTTGTATTCCATTAGGGTTGCGGCTATATCCTGTTCAAAGGACCAACGCTCTCAACGCGGACTATGAAACGTTACCACTGGATCAGAATTAAAGAAATAAGTATTGCACTAAAAAAGAGAAAATATAGAATATCAAATAGGTATGAATAAAGATCTCGAGACGAAGATATATAAACATTCCAACATTATGAATTAATTATTACACATACACCTGTACAAAGGAACCCAGAAAGAAGGTACTTCCTAACAAGAAAAAGCAAAAAAAATCCTTTTTATTTTATACTCCAAAAATAATAATGACCAATGACATTCTATCGAGAAAAACCTACCGATGATCCAAACAAATATACACTGGTGCAATATCAGAAAGTAAGCTGCAAAGAGACCAACGAACAATATAATTGTCGCTTGAAAAATGATTTTTCGTGTCAGGAGGACCTCTTCGCTCTATTATAAATATATACACAACACACACGCGTTACGTTATTGTCCTTAAAATACCATATACACGAAATATACGACCTCTCGCGCACAGTGCAATTTTTCATCGAACTACTCGGCTCGGTTTTTTCTATTCGTTTCTCCTCTGTAGGAAATACATCTCCACGTGGAATAGAGCAGAACGAATAGGTCGTTCGCTCGATCGTGGATCTTCCGTGTAGCGCGTTTCGCGAATATCGTGGCAATTAGTTGTCGAACAACGAGCAGAGCGGACAGGCGAGAACCGTCCAAAGGACATAATTCCTCGAGGCGTCTCTCAATTACTGCATTCTCGCGGCGGTCGCTTCCACGGCGAAAGAAGATCGCAATTAGCGAAATTTTCTCGCGCAGCGCGACCTTAAAGCGTTTTCTGATCAAAGCGACCCAGGGCCCAGAGTAATTACAGATAAATTCGTATTTAAAAATTCGTTTAGGGTGCGCATAAATTGTCGGTTATTGCCGACGGGCTCTTTGAGAGCGATTCGCCTTGGATCTTTCACCAATTAACGCGACGGACTCGAGGAACTGCGCTCCCAGAAGTTGACGTACGTATAAAGGACGCGTCACTCGGCCCGAGGGTGTTCATCCAGTCGTCCTGAAAGCGGAGGAATTCCGCGCGGGGGCCTTTGAGCCCGATTCTCTCACTGATTGCAGGTATCCGTATTTCTAGCCGTGTTTAAACGACCCGCGAAAAACAAGGATGCGAGCAGGACACAGCTGTGATCAAATATTAACAGTAACGTACACTCCTCCTGTGAGATGTTAGGAACGAAATTGTTTCGTAACGCGCGGCTCCAGAGATTTTTCTCGAACGTTTCTACTGATCTTTTTTGGGCTTGGACGAATGTTGCGTGCACAAGCGGAAAAGTTTCGAACAACGAATGGAAGATAACTTTGAATGAAATTTGACATTGAATGAAAATTATAATTTGAATCGTAGAGTGCAATTTTTCACGACGAAGGAATCAAAGTTTAAATTTAGGATCAGGCGTTCGGTGCAACCTTACTTTGGTCCTCCATTGCGTTTTTCAACAAATATTAAAGAACAGCGATTAATATTGGGCCGTATACTTGACAAATTTGAGTACTGCACAACGAATAGTCCATGAATTTCTGTAGAAACCATTTCTGAGACATACCAAAAAATTTGAAAAATTTACGAAATGAGAGTACATGGCAAAAAATTACACATTTAGGTAGTTGAATACGATTCCCAAAATTTTTCAACGAAACTGTCATCAATTTTCTAAAATTGGACAACCACTGTAATCAATTTCCCAAAATTAGACCATCGCTATGATCAATTCCCCGAAATTAGATGACTACGATTCTCCAAAATGAAACGATGATTAATTTCCTAGAAAGGAGCAAGTTCGAACGTCGATTTTTCGCATTCCGGGACACGACGCGCACCCCGAACGATTAAATTCGGCGTACGTCGAGAACAGATTTTCTCAACACCCAGTAGAGTTCCCATCTATTCGCAGACGCTTGAAAAAGGTCCGCGTTAAACTTTCCCGCTCCCAGCGCGATTTCGAAACACAGACGAACGTAACCGAACGCGGAAAGGAGACGAACGAAATAGGAACGCTCTACCTGTGGTCAGCCCGAACGACGGGCCAAATGAGAATCGATTTCCTCGCCAAAGGATTACCGTAATTACGTCGCGGAGAAAATCCGTCGGGGTTGCGGGCGAATTTGATTTGTCTTCGATCAAGTGGCCCCCGCAATTCCGCGTACCTCTCAGACCCCGGTTCCCCGATAAAGATAAACGTAAAATCTAACTGCCGGGCTGTCCTTTTCCCGCGCTCTTTTCACCGGTATCCTGTGGCGAACACCTACACGGGCCGTGCGCTCGGAACATCAAAGCCGCGCGAGTGCACTTACACGAGATGAGCTTTTGCGGCTGAAAAGCTTCGGGGAAAATTGCAAAGATCCCGACACGCCCCGGAAATGCTTTCGGAATAACGCTGAGATACCCCGCGCCGTTGAAGTGCCCCGCACCTTTATCGCTTTTCATCAAATTAGAGTCGAACGTGCTCCATTTTGAAACACACGCCGCGCGCGGCGCACGTTGTTGCGTACGCGCGCGCTGCGCTGGATTTAACGGTGATACTAATCGCAGGTGACGACGATTTGCGCGGGACGAGATTAGGTCGAGCCTGGGAAACATTTGCGGAGATTGCGGAATCGTCTTGTTGAAATTAAACGCGTGCAGGAAATTAAATGTATTTAATAGAGAAAAGTTTGTATTTTTTTTTTGTTGCGGTACGAAGAGAGGTAATAGTGTCTTGGATATACGAGGTAAGAGGCGGTCCGGACCGCTGGAGAAACATGGAGGGGGGAAAGGAAAAGGAGAGGGGAGAATCGGTCGGTAAGGTAGAAAAGAACGCTTCGTGGATTCGGATCTGGTTTGTTTCGGTTTTTGGACCGAGTCGGGACCAGCGTGGATTTTATTCTTTAACCCTTTGCACTCGAAGCTTTTCTGCTACCAGAAACTAGAACATCGATGAAATCCTTCAAATCGTGTAATTAATTTAAAACGGAACATTTTCATTTCAACATTTCGTATACATATGTTTACATCTTAGAAGAAAGGAGTAATTGAATTTTAATATCAATTCCAAACGACGATGGTTTTCCGAATTGGAGAAAGTACATCGGATTAAGTGGCGATCGAGGATCGCCTCTTGAGTGGAAAGGGTTAAATCGCCGACTGTGAGGATTGGGAGAAGGTAGTACGGCGGGGACCGTCCCCCTCCACGCATCGTGCATTGAAGGCGCTGGAGTGGGAGAAGATATTACGGCGGGACCGTCCCCCTCCTTCGCGCATTGAAGGCACTGGAGTGGGAGAAGGTCGCGATTCTAATGCCTTTGATACGCGATACACGAAGGAGGGGAACGGTCCCCGTTCTACTACCTTCTTCCACTCCTTCTACTCAATTATTTGGAGAATCAAATCTAGCCACTGTGATCTCAGATATCCGTAATTCGGTTCGTATTGCAACTACTCTCGCGTATCACTTTGGTATAGCGTGGTCAGATTTTATTCTTTAAATAGTCAACAGGGAGAAGCGGGAGAAGTACGGTGGGGATCGTCTCTCCTCACCCATCGTGCGTCGAAGGCATTAGAATCGCGACCTTCCCCCACTCCAGTGTCTTTAATGCACGATGCGTGCAGAGAGACGGTCTCCACTGTACTAGCTTCCCCCACTCTAATGCCTTCAATGCACGATGCGTGGAGGGGGACGGTCCCCACTGTACTAGCTTCCCCCACTCTAGTGCCTTCAATGCACGATGCGTGGAGGGGGACGGTCCCCGCCGTACTACCTTCTCCCACTCCTCCCAGTCGGTGATTTAGGGAATAAAATCTAGCCACGCTGAACTCGAAACGATGATTGAATTTTTCTATTCCAATATTTCGTGCGTCGAGTGTCCGAATGCAGCATTTGATAACACACCAAACGTAGTACATATCGTAAAGCAAGTTCTTCAATCTCGATACTCGAAGAATAATTTTCACTACGGTCTTCTCCGGACACACTATACGGCACAGTTAGTGTCCTCTCACAATCTTTCCCCGTTATAAAATTCAGTTACTTACGTCACCAAGGAAATAAGCAACCGTCCCCGTTACTGTTGGTATTCCATCATCGATAAAAGATTTCTTCCTCGTTTTTATCGTCTTTATATACTGCCATGAAATTCGTCTCGAAACTGCCGTTGGAAAAGCGATCCGAACTCTTCCGATCGTTTCCTACCAGCCCAATAATACCATTCTGATCGACGACTTAAATCCTTGAGTCTCATCAGTGAGCATTCGTCGCTGGTCGTTCGATCGCGTCGTGTCGTTGAGAAACTTCCAGCCGACGATCGCGATAACGATACGAATATCTCTGGCATCGAGATGGAAAGAAAACGTCTCGTTTCCATTCTCGAACGAAAGATTCCGTAATTCTTTCGCGCGAAACGAAACGGGCCGTTCTAATATCCTGCCCGACATCGTTGACACCGATGTGACGAAACGCGAGTTGGCATCAAGGATCGGTGAATGCAACCACGAAGTAGATTCGCCAACGCCCTTAGAGACCAACGGGCCAATATTCTGTTCCTGATGAGTTAACCCAGACAGTTTTGAATATTAGATTAAACGCCGGTCGATCCCCTGTCATTAGCAGGATGCTCTAATCAAAGTCGATCCAAAGTTCGAAACCGTTCAGCGGGTGATGCGTCTTATTAAACCGGAGACAACCCCTCCTCTCTATTTCCTCTTTGGCTGTACCGTTATCAGCTACACTTTCTGTCCGCTATCCGGTTATTCGCATCGTCGAGTGCCACTGGCACGTTTCACCCCGGATTAAGGGTTCATAGTCATCGTGTGTATCAAAATAGTTCAACCGACGGATTCAAGCAAATCATCTTGTGCGTCACGTTCACAAAGGAGATGACTCTACTTACTTGAAATTGGAACATTCCTTACACGGGAACGTTTAATTGGCTGCAGAGACGATTATAAAATTAATAACTTTGGTTCTACTATGCGTGGACGAAGGAACTGTTCTATGGGGTATTTTTAGTTAACACGTGTAAATATAATTGTTTAGGTTGTGATACCTAAGTAAAGTCCATAGTTGAACTAATAGACACGTTCGGATAATAGACCAATTACTCTTTTTGTATTAAATTTCATTTATTTAAATACAAACGAAGGGAATCGATAGTTTGTTTAAATATTTAAGGATTCTGTGTCTTTGATAGCTACATTATCTAAATAATCGTTCGTTATACTGTGCTTGTATCGTGACGTAAAAACTGTAGAAATAATTTTCTATAAGGGTATACAAATTTTTGACGAAACTTTCACGACAGCATTAAAGATTATGGAAGTATCGGATACCACCATTGAGCCAGGAGCAAAGTTCAATGAAGTACGAAGATCAGAGGCGTCTCAACGTTGCGGTGACACGTTCTTTCAAAGAAGACAAGCGCTCCTTGTCCTGGAAGATAGGTTACAATAGGAAAACTTCGTTGATATAACAAAGGGTATATTACTTAGCCCTGGAATAGCTGAGGAAAGCGTATAAGAAAAAACGTCTATCTACAATATACTATAGTCGCGAAGTCTTTACCCGCAATTATCTCGAAACGATATTTTGCAAATTGGCCTGCACAATTTCTTAGAAACTACTCGATCGATTAACATCGAATGAAATGGATATATGCAGAGCGTGACTCGTTTTTCGAAGTTTTTAAAAATAAACTATTTTTCGCTACAAGGAAATCAAACTTTTATCCATGAAAGCTACATTTTCACTTCGAATCGAAAACATTTTGTCAAATTTCAATATTCTACAAAATCTTAGTTTCATGCTTTTTCTACATAAGTATAATTTAGTTATCAAACGTAACTAAACCACTATTTTGATTTTCAATTCGAACGATTTTACCTTTATATTTTTCGCTATAAAGAAATCAAATTTTTACCTACTAAAGCTACATTTTCACTTCGAATCGAAAACATTTTGTCAAATTTCAATATTCTACAAAATCTTAGTTTTATGCTTTTTCTACATAAGAATAATTCAGTTATCAAACGTAACTAAACCACTATTTTGATTTTTAATTCGAACGATTCTACCTTTATATTTTTCACTATAAAGAAATCAAATTTTTACCTACTAAAGCTACATTTTTACTTCGAATCGAAAACATTTTGTCAAATTTCAAAATTCTACAAAATCTTAGTTCTATGCCCTCTCTACATAAGTAAAATTTAGTTATCAAACGTAACTAAACCCCTATTTTGATTTTCAATTCGGACGATTCTACCGCGAAAACTTACAAACTGCAAAATGACTTTTCTCAACACAGAGTGCTCCCTTCGAACAAAGACGAATTTTAGCAATCGCCCCGAAATTCTATTTCATGTTCACGTATACCCAAAAGTGTACAAACTGTTAACAGAAATATTCAAAACTTTATTTTATAGTTTTCCGCTGGAAAAATCTTAAACAAAAGCCTGTCCTTTTTTCTCGAGTTCCAAAAGTCCCCTTAAATGGTCTCTGTACGGTTAACGTTCACTATAGGTTTGCCTGCAGAATTGATCGACCATCTACCTCGCAAAAAAGACCAGCGAGACGGTCGACCGAACCCGCGGGAAAACCTTCAATAAAGCTCTGCGTGTATAGGCCGCTTTAAGGCAAACAGGAAAGTAACTGCTCGAGGGGGGAGATTCTTTTCCAGCGTCAGTGGTCCATGAGTCTCCCGTCGATTTCTCGGAAATTATGAGACGTGTACGCTCCGTAAGCTGTCGGTGCGTTTCCAAAGCTTCCATTCATGCGCCATTTCCCTCGTACTCATTCAGGACCCGTTACTCTTGAACCACAGGTGCGAACGCGCACGAAAGCCTCGTTCATGCTAATTTTATCGTTCGCGGATACGACGTCGAATTACCGCCAGAGTCATTATCATGGATTTTGATAATGTCGCGGCGCGTCGATTATCCGCGGGTTTTGTTCACGGCAAACGGCCAACCGTGATATTTACGCCAGTAACAATGCCGATTGTTCTAGCTGCGTGCTCGCCGACTGGTTGTAAATCAATGAAAATTTAATCGCTCGATAATTTAATCGATGCGTTAATTACGCCTAATTTTATTGATAACCTCGGCCGACCCGCTGCCCGGATAGTTATTAACGTAAATTTCCCGCTCGTAACTCGCCTTGATATAACCTAACAATTTCGGCGCCGTTTTCCCGCGCGAAATTCCCGCGATTTCGTTTTTCACGATTCTCACCGTGCCTTTCGCCCGTGTTATTCCCGCGATTGGATTTCTATCGATAATTTATCTTTGATTTTCATCGCGCGCGTCGGGTAATTAGGGGAAATCTGCTATTCGAGTATCGGGCGTGGAAAACGATCGATCGTGAATTTGTAACGAAGGAACGATTGCGGGGACATAAAGCTGTCTTTCGTTATCATTTTCGTTGGTCGACGATTTTTATACTTTGTTCTTTTGTATCTATCGTACTTTTACTCCGACGATAATAGTTTAGAATTTGAATTACATATATTTTTAGGTTAGACTTAACCAGTATCGAAGTCGAGTCTTTTTTATATCACTTTGTAAATTAAAATTGCCTGAATTGCAATAGTTTATAAATTGAACCATTGTTTTCTAAAAGTAACTTTTCAAAAATATAATTTTGCGAACAAAATTTCGAATACTTTTTTTGTACCAAAGTGTCCACGTTTGGGAGTATATATTTATGCGACGTGATCGTATATTTACAGTTTGCGATACGGTGGCAGAGTGTAAACTGATTAAAATAAATTCGACGCGCTGAGAAGAATTTTAAATCGCGAAACAATCAACACTCGGAGCAAGCGGACAACGCGAGCAATATCTTGGTTGTATCTCGTTTCTCGTTCATTGTTTCGTCAGAACCGTAACATTTCATCCGTATCGAAAGAAACACTTGAAATTGCGTATTTTGCAATATACCGATGAAATTATATTCCTCTGGACATCATATTTCAAGGACGCTTACACAGACACTCCCGTGGTTGTGCAACTTGCATTTTCTCGTTTACTTCTTGTCACATGGAACGGAAAGAAATGGTTCGCGAAGCGAGCGTAGGAAAAAGAAAGGACGGAAGCCACGGGTGGAAGGATTTCAAGTAGATCTCTTCTTTTCCCTTTTTGTGCCTCTTGGTGAAACGAAGAAGCACATTCAGGAGCGTGAAACAAGGGAGGAAGGAAAGGAAAGAGGCCGGTGATAAATGTTTCAGAAGTCGACGCAATGACAAAACGTTTTCAGGTCGAGGAGTCACGATTCGGAGTAAGGACATCCCTTTGTCTTCCACGGTGACACGTGGAAATACACGGTACCGTTGTTCATCGTTCACGATTCGGTTCTGTTCGATTAATACGACACAGTTTGTTTCACGTTGCTCCCATATTTTACAGTTTAAGTATTTAATCGATTGCAAACCTGATTCAGGAACGCGACGATCGTTTCTTTGTTAGATATTATATGCAGCCAGAATCATAGCTACTATATTCGAACAGTTATCGAATACAGGAGTAGTCGATTAGTTATCGAATACAGGAGTAGTCGAATAGTTATCGAATACACGAGTAGTCGAACAGTTATCGAATATACGAGTAGTTGAAGAGTTATCGAATACACGAGTAGTCGAACAGTTATCGAATACACGAGTAGTCCAACAGTTATCGAATATACAAGTAGTCGAATAATTATCGAATACACGAGTAGTCGAATAGTTATCCAATACACGAGTAGAAGAATAGTTATCGAATACACGAGTAGTTGAACAGTTATCGAATACAGGAGTAGTCGATTAGTTATCGAATACACGAGTATTCGAATAGTTATCGAATACACGAGTAGTCGAACAGTTATCGAATATACGAGTAGTTGAAGAGTTATCGAATACACGAGTAGTCGAACAGTTATCGAATACACGAGTAGTCGAATAGTTATTGAATACACGAGTAGTCCAACAGTTATCGAATATACAAGTAGTCGAATAATTATCGAATACACGAGTAGTCGAATAGTTATCCAATACACGAGTAGGCGAATAGTTATCGAATACACGAGTAGTTGAACAGTTATCGAATGCAGGAATAGTCGAATAGTTATCGAATACACGAGTAGTCGAATAGTTATCGAATACACGAGTAGTCGAATAGAATTCGAATTATATTCACCGAAAATTTGAATAACCCAAGTATTCGAATATTCGAGAACAAAAAATTTGGACAAGTAGAACGAGGTCTACCTTAAATCAAATATTCTGGATAAATTGTAAAGGGAATTTCAAAATAAGTAACAAACAAAGGCAATGTTTTCGATGCCCTCTACAAACGTGTTGCATGCGTGATACACTTCAGTCATACCTTGTCTATTGAACATTTGTACATTTCGTTGTTAATTCGTTTCTAAATTGCAATAGTACGGTTACTGCTTCGTGACAAATGTAATATCGATGCGATTGGAATTAAATGTTTATTGTTGCGATGAAATTATTATTACGGGTCGTCTACACATCCACACTTCCTTGCAAGGGTAGATAGCATCTCCTGTGCCGTTGTCTGTCAATTTATATTAGCCTTATACTCCTGTGTACACAATACGGCGAGACTAGGCAAACGATAAAAGGAGCAGATTTAGTGCCTTGCGCGACGTTCAAACGGGCGGAAGGCTGAACAAAGGCGTGTATTTTTTCGCGGGCAAAGGAAAATGGATATCAAGAGAGGAACGGTACAGAGAAAAAAGGAACGGGGAAGAGCGAAAGGGTGATTCAACTCTTTTATTACTTGCTGTCTCTTGATTTGGACCTTACTTCTAGCTAGGCGAGGAGAAACCGACGTTCGGGATAGTCAGATGGCATCCAGACAAATTTCGAGCGAGCCAAGAGCTCGTAAAAGCTCAGCCTTCTAGCCGAGCGACCCCTGTCGTCTAAGCCCATCGGGGGTGAATGTGATCCGCCAGAGGCGTATTTCAACGACACAGGGGTGGAGGGGGAGGGGGTGTCCGTCGACGTGTTTTGGCCAATCCTATACCTGCTTCGGAAGAGCGAGCTTCAACCCCCGCGGACGTCGTAAAGAGCTGCAAATTGCTGTCCACGAACGAACGGACGGAATATATAAAATTTGGCCGCCCGCCATTTTCGTTCCATCTACTTTTTTCACAGGAGGGAAAGAAATCTCTGCCGAATGGGTGCAGTTTCATCGATGTTTTTTGCAATTAGGATTTCGTTACCAACTGCCGCGACACATTCAACTTTCTTCGTAGATAATGAAACTCGTTCGATGGTATGTTCGATTCACTTCTTTGAGTTTAAGGTAGGATAGAGTCCGTGTGAACTTTTTACGTGTACTTGAATCTTACGAGTGAACAAATATATGAGTATTCGAGTATCATTCTTCGAAAATTGAGTAGTCGAGTATCAGTGTTCGAATGGTCGAGTATTCGAGTATTATTGTTCGAATATTGAGTATTCGAGTATCATTGTTTGAATGTTCGAGTATTCGAGTATCATTGTTTGAATGTTCGAGTATTCGAGTATCATTCTTCGAATATGGAGTATTCGAGTATCATTGTTCAAATATTGAGTACTCGAGTATCATTGTTTGAATGTTCGGGTATTCGAGTATCATTGTTTGAATGTTCGAGTATTCGAGTATCATTGTTTGAATGTTCGAGTATTTGAGTATCATTATTCGAATATTGAGTACTCGAGTTTCATTCTTCGAATGTTCGAGTATTTGAGTATCATTATTCGAATGTTCGAGTACTCGAGTACCGTAATTTGAACATTCGAGTATTCGAGTATCATTATTCAAATGAATAATGCATCACCAGAAATCATTCTTGCGTGCTTTCAGAATTCTAAGCGAAAGGGTTGGTGTTATTGTGTACTGTATGGAGCTAGAAAGAAGATGTCCGAGTAACAGTCATGATAAAATGCGCATTCATGATATCAATTACTCATTAGTTCACGAGATACGAAGTTCTGAAGAAAATAAAAGATTAGAATCCTTTTTAAAAGATTCCAATTATTAAATTTGAATTCAACTCAGGTGCATTCTCTCAGGAGCGTTCTCGAGTATAACTTTTCCTCTAGCCATTACTTTCTTGATATTAGCCGATAAACGAGGTAATATTAGCACGGTATATTTCTGCATCTTGTGTATATGAGAAAAAGATTTGCGACTGCCCGATCCTTGCTCATCGCTGACCGAAATGTTCTCGGTAGAACAATACCTTGGTCCCTATGCGATTCCCAACTTCACCCCGTACGAGCTCTTTCCGTCTACCGTGCCGCGGCCTTTTCTTCCATTTTTTATTTCTTGTCTCTACTTCTCCCTCTTTCTCTCTCGCTCGCTCCCGTTCCCTACTTTTTTTATTATCCCTAGAGGCAGGGAAGTTTCAATGGACTTTACCCAATAGTCTGTGCTTCCTAGTTGGCTCGAAGCTAATAAACTATAAATTCACCCTCTTTCTTCCGATATTTTTTTAACCCACAGCCAGCCCCGTCGCGACTTCCTCGACAATAAGCGACCCCCTCCGCTGCGTGGACAAACATCCAAGAAGATAAACGTATTCGAGAGTCGGTATACGCAGGAATTCGAACAAACTTTCCACGTGCGTAAAACCGTATAGAAATTATGGCACTCGATTGGACCCTGTGGTAATACACTTTTACGACGAACATTCTTCGTTTTATGGATGCCACGAGATTAACCGGTTATTCGCGGTCCTACGACGCGAAAGAAATTAATATACAAGGGGAAACTTTTCAAATAAATTTTCGCAAAATCGAGAAGATTAACATTATCGGTTGAAATTCTTTCTTTAAGTGTGTATTACTTTTAACGTACTCGGTTCTTTGGAAAGTATCGTTTTAATTGTCCGAGAACGTTTAACAATGTCACAGATAGGTGAAGCAGAAGTTTCGAGTTAACTTGGGTCGTTCGGAAAGTCATTTCGTTTTTTTTTTTTTTTTTTTTTGTGAAAATGAAACACGATATTTTTAGAGTGTATAAACATTTTATTAAATTATATATTCTCCATTTTGGAAAACGAAATGACTCGAACAACCTAATAATGTCTTCTAATCGAATTTCAAGTCTTCTTAGAAGATGATGGATTTAAGGTATTGTGTTCATTAAATTTATACCGTACACTCGATTAATCTTTTTTTTCTTATATTACCAACAGGTGAGAAATAAACGTTTCGAGTTAACAGACGCTAATTATCTCTTACACTTTCGAGACGACACGAGGATGAAAAATCAGGGCACGGTAGGGAGATTGCTACGGAACGATTTCAAAGAGATTTTAATACGATTGTTTGTTCAATATGATCGGCAAGAGAAGAAAATAAGCCGATGGTCTTAACGGGAGTCACGTAGGGAGGCTTAAATCACAAACAGCTTCCCTGTCTGTCGGATCTATTAATTTAATACCGTGAAATCGCTTTGTTTTCCCTCTAAACAACTTCATGATGCAGTACGACAGTGGAAACCTGTTTCCGCTTATCGAGCCGGAAAATATCGAGACAGCTTACAAATTGCATGCCGGAGTGTTCGACTCCAGCTGAAATTTAATTCCGTGCACACTCTCGCGTTTAAGAAAATCGAGGAAGTTAGGAGGGGCGACAATTTTCTTTTCCAACGGAATTAAATAAATTACTATATTATGCAAATGTCACCGTTCCTTCTGCCGCTGTTCCGTGGATATGAAATAGCGTTGGGGCTATTCGTCGAGTATCTTTGTATTCGAATACTAGAATACCTCGGTGATTCGATTATTCGGCGAATACAATTAGAATACATTTCGAATATTTGACATTATTAAGTCTAATTCGTAAAAGATTGCTCCCAGTTCTTAAGATAAAATACTCGAAAGTCATCATTATTTACCGAATGTTAAATTGTATATTTTATACACAATTCATTTATTTTGTATACTAATTCATAAAAGATTGCTCCTAGTTCTTAAGATAAAATACTCGAAATTCATCATTATTTACTGAATGTTAAATTGTATATTTTATATACAATTCATTTATTTTATATAATAATTCATAAAAGATTGCTCCTAGTTCTTAAGATAAAATACTTGAAAGTCATCATTATTTACTGAATGTTAAATTATATATTTTATATATAATTCATTTCTTTTATATACTAATTCGTAAAAGATTTCTCCTAGTTCTTAAAATAAAATACTTGAAAGTCATCATTATTTACTCAATGTTAAATTGTATATTTTACATACTAATTCATAAAATATTGCTCCTAGTTCTTAAGATAAAATACTCGAAAATTATCATTATTTACTGAATGTTAAATTGTATATTTTGTATACTAATTCATAAAAGATTCCTCCTAATTCTTAAGATAAAATACTCGAAAATTGTCATTATTTACCGAATGTTAAATTGTATATTTTATACGGTGAAGAAACGCATGCCAGAGTTTGAGAACCCTTGCCCTAGGTACATTGACTTACCCCCTCGCTATAGAACCTCATGTCAACGATCCTCGATGACAACGATTCATTGTGCTTACAGAGTATAGAGTTCTCAACACTTTGTCACGTACACGTGACTTTGTCAGCCAGCGGTTATCCGCCGCTGTCACGTATACGTGACTTTACCTTTTCGTTGCCGCTGTGACACCGTTCAGTCAAGTGATACCGCCTTTGTTTAGGTTTAGCTCTTACGTTGTACGTTCATTGTGGTACCATCGTGGATATTACTTGCGACTTAAGTCAGTCGGTACAGGAAAGTGTGACTAGTACGTTCGGTGCAACGAGGCTAGATTATGTAAGATTATTTCCAGCTTCACCCTGTCTCCTGTCTCTATAAGAACAATTTTCAATTCTAAACAAAATGATAAAATTGCAACAAATTTTAATTTTAACCATTCACATTCAATATTCGATTAGTATATTCTTTTATAATTCAGAAAATGTTGACTAATGCTAGACTGTAATATTTTAATTAATCAGAAGGATTTTTTAAAGAATTGTTTGCTCGGTGTTACATACTCAATGCAATTGCACAAATTTAAATCAGTGTCGTCGCTTCGTCAAATTTACGGTTTCCGTTAGCAAAGAAAACTGACGCTTTTAGTTCGAAGGAGCTCATCTTTGCAAAGAAACGGAGTTTCAGACTTGGAGATGCTTGAAATGTTTCTACAGAGAATGTAAGTGTTGGATCACAAGTTAGAGACACCGGCTGTACGTGAACAGAGGAATATCGCAAACGTCACGTTGGAAAGTTCCACATCAAAGTTCACGCTATAGCGCGGGAAACGATACTTCACTACATGACGTGTAACCTAACGTAACCATGCAACCGCCACGCTAGGCACGACTGACACGTTCGATACACATTTCGAAGTTTGTGTTAATCCGAGTGGCGGAGTTAGCTTAAAACGCGGTAAAAACTCTTTTACGTTGATATGTAGAGACGTAAACAACGGGGATCCCCTTTCGGTGTTTTCAGGCACGTACTCAAAACTGCAACATTTACCAACTTTTTATTAATCGTCGGTTCAATCATTAACTTGCTGAGTAAATAAGAAAAAATATGATTGCAGCAAATAATCAACACGCGAGTGCAATAGTTTTCGAACGCATAAGTTACTTATTTGAAAATAATTGAATTCTTATCAATTATTTTACGTTAATTAAAATATCAGTATCGGTAAATGAATTTATATATGCAATTTTAGTATCGAAACATTCTCATTTAAATAAGAATAGTACTTACTATTTCTATACGTGCACATGAACAATATATTATTTAAAAACTTATTAAATAAATACTCGAATAATGATATTCGAATACTCAAATACTCGAACAATGATATTAGAATACTCAAATACTCGAACAATGATATTCGAATACTCAAATACTCGAACAATGATATTCGAATACCCAAATACTCGAACAATGATATTCGAATACCCAAATACTCGAACAGTGATATTCGAATACTCAAATACTCGAATGGTTCACAGTCCTGTATCAGAGTACTGTAAACTCGTTTAGGTAAAGTTTATGTATGCACTTGAGAGATTTACATCGCGCGAAAATTCACTTCGTCGTACTTTCTCGAGAGCGACTGCTCGTTTGCAACGATTTTGTTCCGCATTTTCCATTTATTCTTAAACGACAAATTGCTTCTCGGTTGTACCACCGGTAGCGGACCACCCTGTATAACCTTGGCGCCAGTTCGTTTCGAGGTTGGCAAAGTGATTATTCGCGCTCATCGCCTTCAAATTTCCTCGTCTGTGCCGCCGCGGGCCATTCGTGCCCGGTCTCAAAGAAGGCACGAAGCGAACGTAATCTAGGCGACGCAATACATCTCGCTTCCGTGCAATTATCAGCCGCCGCACGCGGAAACAAAGTACGGAATCGTATTTCGTCGTTCAGTCAATGTGGCGCGAAGTGATAAGGCGTCTGCCCTTCGACCTGCCCTCCTGTATACGTTTACGCGTTTCTACAGGGTGATTTACAAGCCTTCTACTCGAAGCTTGACAGCACCGTTGATATGGAGATGAACCTACTCGAGGATTTACCAAATGCAACAATTCCACCGAGATGAAGTGGCAAATTTTCTTTTTATTAGATAAGAGTAAATTTACAAGCCTTCTACTCGAAACTTGACAGCACTGTTGATATGGAGATGGACCTACTCGAGGATTTACCAAATGCAACAATTTCACCGAGATGAAGTGACAAATTTTGTTTTTATTAGATAAGAGTAAATTTACAAGCCTTCTACTCGAAACTTGACAGCACCGTTGATATGGAGACGGACCTACTCGAGGATTTACCAAATGCAACAATTTCACCGAGATGAAGTGACAAATTTTGTTTTTATTAGATAAGAGTAAATTTACAAGCCTTCTACTCGAAACTTGACAGCACCGTTGGTATGGAGATAGACCTACTCGAGGATTTACCAAATGCAACAATTCCACCGAGATGAAGTGACAAATTTTGTTTTTATTAGATAAGAGTAAATTTATAACCTTCTACTCGAAACTTGACAGCACCTTTGATATGGAGATAGACCTACTTGAGGATTTACCAAATGCAACAATTCCACCGAGATGAAGTGGTAAATTTTGTTTTTATTAGATAAAAGTAAGTTATCTAATAAATAGACCTACTCGAGGATTTAGGAAATGCAACAATTTCACCGAGATGAAGTGGTAAATTTTGTTTTTATTAGATAAGAGTAAATTTACAAACCTTCTACTCGAAACTTGGCAGCACCTTTGATATAGAGATAAACCTATTCGAAGATTTTCCAAATGCAATAATTCCACCGAGATGAAGTGGTAAATTTTGTTTTTATTAGATAAGAGTAAATTTACAAGCCTTCTACTCGAAACTTGACAGCACCGTTGGTATGGAGATGGACCTACTCGAAGATTTTCCAAATGCAATAATTCCACCGAGATGAAGTGGTAAATTTTGTTTCTATTAGATAAGAGTAACCAATGACGAGTATTTGTACACAAAATTTCTCAAATACACTTTATACAATGTTTAACTTACAAGTAGTTCAAGTATAGTAAACGTCGTATTCCTTGATAGTGATATTCACACTTTATTACTGTAATTGTACTATAATATAGTTACATATTATATACTGATCGTACATTATATATTTCGGTAACAGTTCTTGCAATAACCCCCGATTACAACGCAGTTTAAAAGTTGAGAGTGATTGACACTGAAAGAGTCTCGCGAATCAAATAACTGACAAGGGACACATCCGTGATGTGTTCACCCTCCGATTTGGATGACACTTTGTTGGATTGTAGAGGGGCTAAAAATGAGGGATGCGTGGTTTTTCTTAGCTGCGATAACTGAAATTTAAAAAACGAAACTATCCCTCGCAGTTTCACCCCTAATATTATTTTAAAAACTACTAGAGATACAAGGAAGTTTCGTAAACAAATTTTCTATGATTTATGATCATGTTTTACATATCAGAAAAAAATTAATAAAAAAGGGAAGAAACTATTTTTGCAAACAACAAGTGATTTTAAAAATCTCTTTTTGATGATAGACAAAAGTAGTCTACTGATTGTATTAGTTATATTCTTATTAACTTTTTCGTCGATGTGTACACCATATTGTACTTCGTAAAAACCTGTACATAATGAAATTTGAAAAACTTCTTCGCATATCCAGTAGTTTGTACATATGTACGAAGATAGCATCGGAAATTTGAAACTCTGGAGGGTAGTTTCACCCCCTGAACTTGAGTTACCGCATCTAAAAAAGAAAAGTACGTATCCTTTATTTCTGGCGGCTCTACAAATCTGCGAAGTTTCATCAAAATCGGGAGGACGGGGAAAGGAATACTTCGCAGATGTTCCTTGCGAGTACTAACTTCCAGCAACTCGACAACACGAAAGATTTAAACTGAATGCGTGACTGAGTTTGCGTCTGAACTACGAGTGAAACATAGGTGAACTAATACTGAGCTCGAACTGCTCTGCAGTTTTCGGAGAGATATACAGGGTGACGCCTGTGATTTGATTATTTTTATTTTCTCAAATTATCAAATTTATTTTTGCTTGGATCACTCGGTTCAGACAGGCCTACAAATTCATTTCAATAGTTTTCTATCAATTCTTTTTTTTTCGAAGTTTTTCACCTTTTGCTTTACATAAGGCTTGTCACCAAGCGAAAGTTACTAGATACTGTGCATATTCTCCTTACTCGTGATACTAGATTCCTCTTAACTTGGGACTGAACTATATTTCTCCTTACAATATCTATTCCAGCTACTGAGAACGCGTAATGCGAGACTCGCTCGTTGTTGTTCTGTCTCTCTTACTCTCGGTGCATTCCAAGTACTTTTCTCGTTGAATGGTACTTGACCTCGATACGAGACGAAAATCACTATCTTATTCACTTTTAAGTGAATCGATGGTACCGATTCTGTTACTTGAAAGCAAACATTACTGTAACACTGTGAAGTTAACCGTGAAATATTAATTCTTGGATAAACATATCTCGATAGTTTTACTCGTCTGAAGAATGATTTCCGCTTATTTGCGGTATTTAACAAGTACGTACATATTTCTTAGATTTATAGACAGAATAGTTGCGTAGGAGTTTCCCTTGAAATGTCCCTGCTCCGTGTTTTGCAGAGAGTTTGTAAATTGCTTCGTTAATAGTTCTGCATACGCGACTTGTACCAATGTTCTACTAATAAGAACACGCATGTACGAATGTATAGCTATTAGTGTTTGCAGTATACATCGTCCATGACTCTGCGTGTACATATTTGTGTATATACCACTATCGATAAATGAACATTGTCAATGTTCTTCCATTGCAAACATCCATGGAGGTAAACAGCTTCAAAGTTATGAAGCGCATGCATTTGATGCCTCGTTAAATGTTTGCTCTGTACATTATTGTGTGAAAATAACCTAGAACTATGCATAAAGTATTTTGGTAAAATATTAGTGTTCTTCCTGTCGGATTACTTTTTCATACATTGAAAAATATTCTATCGTTGTTACAGTGATACGTTAATCTTTAATAAAAGTAAATGAGATTTGGGACAGTCGAGCGTGATGTACGTACATAAATTTGATTTGAAAATTACAATGGACTCGATTGAAACGATCGATAATTTATTCACGAAATACAATTAAGAATTTTAACTTTTCTTATCTGCAATTTAAAACTGAAACATATTAATTGAACTTGGAGAGAACAAAATCGATGTAAAATTCATAAGAAACGTTAGTATTGCAAATTATGCAGCATAATGAAGTAGCCTCGTAAGTCCTGGCACTTAAATGTACCACTGTAATTTAAATAATAGATAGTAAATAAATTTAATTTAATTTGAGAACATTTTACTGTAATTTAGGCAAACGTGTAATTATAATTTCGTTCACTTAGTTCCCATTCCGTTAATGATATAGACAATATAACTATAATTTTGATCACTTAGTTCCTATTTCGTTAATAATATCGACACACCCTGTGACTTGGAAATACGTCACATGTCCGGTACATTGTACTAGATTGTTTAATAAGTTTTATCGAACGAAAAAACTTATTGAACAGTACTACATTGAACAGTACTATATTGAATAGTACTACATTGAATAGTACTATATTGAACAGTACTACTGTACATTGAACAGCACTACATTGAACAGTACTACTGTACATTGAACAGCACTACATTGAACAGTACTACATTGAACAGTAATACATTGAACAATACTACATTGGACAGTACTTCATTGAACAGTACTATTGTACATTGAACAGTACTATATTGAATAGTATTACATTGTACAGTACTACATTGAACAGTACTACATTGAACAATACTACATTGAACAGTATTACATTGAGTAGTATTACATTGAACAGTACTACATTGAATAATACTATATTGAACAGTCCTACATTGAACAGTACTACATTGAGTAGTATTACATTGAACAGTACTACATTGAACAATACTATATTGAACAGTCTTACATAGAACAGTACTACTATGAATAGTATTACATTGAACAGTACTACATTGAACAATACTATATTGAACAGTCCTACATTGAACAGTACTACATTGAGTAGTATTACATTGAACAGTACTACATTGAACAATACTATATTGAACAGTCTTACATAGAACAGTACTACTATGAATAGTATTACATTGAACAGTACTACATTGAACAGTACTACATTGAACAATACTACATTGAACAGTATTACATTGAGTAGTATTACATTGAACAGTACTACATTGAACAATACTATATTGAACAGTCCTACATTGAACAGTACTACATTGAGTAGTATTACATTGAACAGTACTACATTGAACAATACTATATTGAACAGTCTTACATTGAACAGTACTACTATGAATAGTATTACATTGAACAGTACTACATTGAACAATACTATATTGAACAGTACTACATTGAGTAGTATTACATTGAACAGTACTACATTGAACAATACTATATTGAACAGTCTTACATAGAACAGTACTACTATGAATAATATTACATTGAACAGTACTACATTGAACAATACTACTATGAATAGTATTACATTAAACAGTACTACATTGAACAATACTATGTTGAACAGTCCTACATTGAACAGTACTACATTGAACAATACTGTATTGAACAGTACTGTTCAATAAGTTTTATCGTACGACCTATTACTTGCACAAACACACATATCGCAGTAGTTAACGGGAATATTGCACGCAGTTGTTGGAAAATGTACACCCGGTACGTAACAGTGCGGTGTCTAGCATATTGTAGGATCCTTTCCGTCGTGGGGTGGCTACCCTTATCTTTAACAGACAGCATTCCAATCGAAGCGTGTGCTCTACTTTAGTCCTTATAACCGAGCGAACAGCTTGCTATGGCCCACGCGTTCTCTGAATGGGGTTGGCGGGCGAGTTTCTTCTGTTTCGTCGCTAGGGACACCCAATCGAATTGATCCGACGAAGATGCGTCGATTACGCGTTAGCTTTTTCAATTACAACCCCACGTTAGGCCTGTCCAGTCAATCGAGGATTTAGCAAATTTTTATTACAGCGTTTATAGTGACGTTCGGCCTTTACCCCTAATTTTAATTAGAAGGGAACACGTCTGACCAGCAGTTGTCCTCACCCTCTGCAAACTGACTGACAGGAGCATCGCCCAATTGACAATCCCCAATTCTGATGAAACGTGGCACACACTTGAACCACTGAAAAATATTACATTTGTATTTTTTTTTTTTATGGGGTTATATTCATGTTCAAAAGGGTGAAACTTATCCTTAAAGTTGAAAGTACCTGTTCAAATGAAGTTCTGAACAACGAACGGAGATAAAAAAAAATGTTTATGAAAAAAGATCGGTTCGATGAGAAATTACAAGGTACGAATACAAATTTTACCAAATTGTAGGTGTCACCATTGTAGCCGATTTATTATTTGATACTATTGTCGATTAAATTAATGTTGGTTATTTGTCAGTGGTGTAGAGTCGAAAATATTGAAAATTTCTTTTTTGTATGTTCAAAGTATTCGATTGTTTAAAAGTATATTCCTGGAAATTTATTTCGAAACATAAAGTATAAATAACAAAGTTATCGAATAATTTTTTCACCATGTTGCACGTATAAATGTTCATCTAAACAAAACGTTATTCGTTATTCGTTATCTGCATCAAAATGTGCTCAATTCTGTTGGACGGTGCGCTCGAGTTATCTGACACGCACTCGAAAATATTTTACAACTTTATTATTTTTTTCGACTGCGAATGTATTGTCAAAACCATGAATATATACTCGCGATATGAACTTGAAGGATTTAATCTGAAAAAGGTAAAAAGGAAATGCCACGCACGACTTAACACCACGGTTGATTAACTCTGTTCTGTTTGCTCCGAGTTATCACGTGTACAGTTATCTACGATAATTTACGAGAAAGCAGTCCCTTAATTAATGCACCCAGAGATCTCTGTATTAAAACGCATATGCGTCACTGTACGTACAGGCGCGGTAAAAAATCTCTATAGAGAAACAAAGATCGTAGTCCTTGCAAAGAAAAAGGTCTCTTTATTAGTCACACATGCTCCGTATCAGTACGATCAAATTGATAATAGATACGGATGTTGATTTACCATACGAGTGAGCTTTCAAATATTCGCAGAACATTGATGTTTCAAATACGAATACTTTTGCATCACTCTCGTGATTATCCTATACGTTACAAATATGGAGATTTTTAAATCACCCTGTGGCTCTTAAATGGTAAAATGTATCACACG